>NW_028145460.1:162500-705000 GCF_977016875.1 Pavona decussata
CTGGTTCTTTCTTTTTGACTGGAACACTGAGAAGCCTTTTGGCAGATTCTATAAATTGAGAAACAAAAGGTGAATTACATGGGTCGGGTTGGCCCGCTAAATCATGAAACCACTTAAGCCCGTAGTGAACTTCATCAATAATACTACAAGAAACCGATTCATAAATCAGACTAAGAAAAAACAAAGAAACATAAATACTAGAAGCGGGAAAAATTTTAATCTCTTTGAACTGAGAAGCCCACTTCCTCCATGAATTGAAACCTCTTTCATATTTCTTGGCGGTGTTAGCACTTTTGCTCTTTAGCAGCACTTCAGGGAGATCCTGACTTAATCTCTTAAGGCGACTGTCTTCCACATGTTGAAAACTAGGCTGCAAAGCCCCTCTGACAAAACCGGTGAGAACAACGATAACATTGCAAAAATAAATATATAACTTGCAATATAAAAGTTCTTTACAACTCTGCATAACGCCACTCGGCGACAATTGAATCAATGAAGTAGAAAACAAGCCACTTGGCAAACTAGTTTCATTCGAAACACAGTCATGAAACAAGCTAATAAAAACTCTCTGAGCTCCTAAGGATAGTCGTTGACCAGTGAGAACATAATCACTGCAATCAGAAGCCACTCGGTATAAAGGCACCATGCCTAAGAATAAGAAACGTAACAGCTAGCGTCAAACCTGACAGCCAGAACTGCACTGTTTAACTTATGAGAGCCAATAAGCGAATCCTTATAACAGCCAAGGGCAAATATCCCCGAGGGATCTGGAAAGTAAATGGACTCAACAACGTATGGTTGATACTGGAGTGGGCTTGCAAATAGAAATGGCCAAAAAGCATTAGACGGCCAGTAAGGGACCACTAAAGTCCCATAGGCGCGGCATGCAAGGAGATGTTGGATAACCCTTGTGATACAATGAACCGGCGGAACGAGCCAATTATTCTCTGCTGTCCACGAAACTGAAAAAGCATCAACAGCTTATGTGCCCGGTACACGAAACCTAGAATTAAATCTAGGGAGATGGGCATTGGATGCATTAGCAAATCTATCAACAGTATGGGGGCCCCATACTAGATCTAAATGGGCAAAAAACCACTGGGTAGTATACCAATCGTCGACATCGATAATGTTGCTAATCTCATCAGCACAAACATTAAGCTCTCTGGGAACCCATTGAGGGACAAACTGAACATGAAAAATCCGACAGAAATCAAAAATCTCAAGCGCGATAGAATGCAATTCTGCGTTAGGACTCCCTATCTCAACTATACGAACAGCCCCTTGATTGTCAGAGTGCCATTTAACTGACTTGCCCTGAACCGAATTCTTGAACGACGTTAAAGCAAAATGTACAGCTTTAAGCTCTCTCCATGTAGAGCTCTTTTTAGCCTCACATGGGCTCCACATACGATGACATACTTCCTCAGTACCAACAAGGAACGCGCCACAGGCTACGTTACTAGCGTCTGAAAAACTAAGCAAAAAAGGCGCCTGGTAAGGCACTATAGCTCTAGAATTAAGACTAACAATATTGTTTTTCCAGAAAAATATTTCTGAAAGACAATCGTTATGATGCCCGACATTGAAAAGGGAATCCCATGAAGATCTGGATTCTATAACCTTGTACAAAAAAAAAACGGGTCTTAAGACGAGTCAAATTACCCAATACTGGTGACATTGACATAACGTGGCCTGCGATCGAGGCACAATCCCGAGCAGTAACATACGGGGCAGATAGAGGGAATTTCTCTATAAGGGCAATGAAATTGGAAATACGCCTGTCGATAATAGAAAACGAACCAGAAAAAAGATTCCAGTTCAAACCCAATCAGACAAGCGACTGCGTAGGCTCCCAAAGTGATTTACTGGAATTCGCAACAAACCCTGCATTACTCAACGATGTCTGAACAAAAAATGAGTGCTCTTTAGTAATTTGCATAGATTCACCGTTACCACACCCGTCATCGAGAAACACAACTATCTTAATGCCACTAAGCCTCCAAAACTTAACAAGCGGCCTGAGGCATTTGGTAAAAATGTACGGGGCCGAACTAAGCCCAAAAGGTAGAACTGTAAAACAAAAATATTAGACAGTACCAGAAAAAACCCAGGAAAATCCTAAAAATGTCTGATGATCTGGGAAAATATCAAAATGGTGATAGCCAGACTTAAGATCAAAACTGAAAAGGAAATCACCCTTGTTGACATATGATAACAAGACCCTCCAATCTTCGCACTTGAACTTTTGCTTCCAAATAGACTGGTTGACATGTCTCAAATCAAGAATAAGCCTTTTCTTGCCTGACGATTGGATTGACACAGAGAGCGGGTTAACAACATGTGGGACAAAAGGCACCTCAACAACCGAGTGATTACCAACTAATTCAGATATAGCCGACTCGACAAAAGACGCATTATCCGAAGCTGACTTATTGTTATTCAAAAACGCCCTGCAAGGGGTACTAATAAAAGGGATGCGATAACCGAACTTAATAGTATCAGTAACAAAGTTATTAGCGCCAATGGTATACCAATAATCAAGCTTAGCCTTAAGTCTGCCCTTGAGTACAGGCAATACAGAATTCTGTTCGTATTCAAATAGATTGCGATCGTAATCGAAATCGACTAATGAACTAGAATCAATCTCTCTTAAAAATTCTGACCGCAGGCGAAACAAATATCACCAGGCTTTGCTTTGCTAACAGACGTATAAGCACGAGAAGTGGAAGCAAAGTTGAAAAGACGCTGGCCAGCAAATGAAGTGGTGGTGGCAGAAGGTTGGCTTTGCTTGACTGCGGACTTCCCTTTCTGCTGTTGACGATCTTTACGTTTGCGAAGGGCTCTCTGCTCTGCACGCCGAATACGCTTCTCGTCCTCCGATCCACTAGCCAATTCGTCAGATAGATACTCGTTAACCAAATCCCAACCAGCGGCGGATTTATCTGCCAATCTGATAAGCTTGTTGCGTTTCTTGATGTCAGAATCCAATTCTTCTAGGCAACTGCGAACGACTTCAAGTTTCCTTTTACCTAGAGCGGTGGAAGCCGATTGAACCTTCTCCGCAAGGCCAGAATTGAAGTAGAACTGCTTTTTGTTCCCTTCAAACTTGAGGGAAATTTTGGACTCTTCTTTCAGCTTCTTAGCAATAGAGTCGCTGTTACTTAAGGAATCTTCCTGGATGTCTCTCTTCAACGCGGTCAACTTCTTGTCAAAATAATCTTTAAAGAAAGCGAACGTCGAGGCTAAATCAGTAGACTGCTCAGACGTAGAAGGCGGAGTAGAAATCTGCTGCGAAGCGTCGCCACGAGGAACCTCGACATTTGGTTCATCGACGTTTTCGGTGTCAGACATAATTTAGAGGGCGAACTGAGTGCGGTCGTATGACTCGAATGAATACAAATCGAGGCCTCAGCATATATATACCCGACGCCCCGCTAATGAAGCATTGTGACAAAGTGTCACAAACACCCAAAAATGAGGTTACGTAACCCATGATGAATACATTTAGTGTTTTAGTATCATCATCATCATCATCATCATCATCATCATCATCAAAAGAAGATAAGCATAACTCACTTTTTCGAAAACCTATTACTTTTTTAATGTTTTAATATTTTATTTAATAATTTTCATTTATTCAAATCATTTATTTATTCAATCACAATCATTTTGTCCTCTTTATTCAAATTACTACGGAGCGCGAACTTTCTAGAGCCCTGCAGCTACTAACAGTGGCTGTTATGCTTGATGTGCAGCTTGCAGCAATAGCAGCATTGGCACCATAGGTATTTTTTTTACCTCTGTTACAACTGTTATTATGTTTTAATTACCAGCATTCAAGGCTGTCTTCACAAGCCTCGGTGAGAGTGGGAGACTGGGTCCAACATCACTCGGCAGTCACTACAGCGGCCAGGATCACGACGGTCAAGTTACTGTGGTCAGCGGTATACAACGATGGATTGTTCCGTACACAGGTGACTACAAAATCGAAGCAGTAGGAGCTACAGGCGGATATGATATACGCAGTAATAGCCGTCGGTATCGAGGAAGAGGTGCTAGAATGATCGGTACCTTTCGGTTATCAAAAGGAGAAACAATTCAGATTCTTGTTGGGCAAGAAGGTGGAACTAATAGGAACGGTGAGACTTCTGGGGGCGGCGGTGGGACCTTTGTAGTGAGAGCAAGCAACACTCCAATGATAATAGCTGGAGGAGGAGGAGGCATTCAAACTGCTTATTCAAGACATACAGAGTGCGATGCCTCTACCTCAACATCAGGGAGAGCTGGGTACAAGTCATGGTCGGGTGGGAGCAGTGGACACGGAGCTAACACAGCTGACAGTAGTTACTCAGGTAAGATTGCATTGTATGGCAGTACACTCAATTTTTGTGTAGACAGATTTTGTCTTTGATTGACTTCCTATAATTAGTCTACCTGCCCATATGCAGCAGTTTATTATGTTTGGGGATTTCCTTGTTTATTTTTGGGAAAACCGTGCTTACTTTGTGACTAGGTAAATTAAAATCGTTGAGCTCAATTGTTTAGCTACAATTTATTTTACACTGAGGGTGTAGTTAGCCGCGTTAAAATGCATTTTTAGTTTGATTGAAGACCATCATATAACCTGGTTCATTTAAAGAAGAGTTAAATGCAGACTTTATAATTATAAATAAAAACCTTTTTTTTTTGGTAATATGTGATTTTATACTCTGTGAAGGAAGCTTCTGTCTCAAGCTAAACTTAGCCTCCTGATTGTCTACATTACTGTCGAAACTCGAAAACTTCATGGCTCCTTTTCTCGCGCGAGGACTTGGGACCAGCCGACGTTAATTTTGCGCCAAGCCCGGCCGATGCCCGAGCTTTTTGTGCCGGTCATAACAAAGACAGTATAGGCCAATCCGCGTGTACCGATTAATGGGCCCGATCAGTAGGTTCAGTCGCATGGGGCAATTTATTATTCGTTACAACTGAATAATCGGGGGGGGGGGGGGGGGGTTCATTTTCAAATAGTTCAAAGGATTAGTCTCTAAAGGAACTGCGGTGCTACGTCGGTGGGGGAGTAGAAAGAAATGTTTGGTTTTATCAACCGAGTTAATAAGGTGATTTTGCCATCATAAAGAGATTCGAGTGTTGACGTTTCTACTTTTAGGCTTTCGTCGGATTCGCTCTGACGAACAGGTAACGCTCGAAACGTCAGCACGCGAATTTCTTGACGGTCGCCAAATCACCTTATTAACTCTGTTGATAAAACCAAACATTCGTAAGTTCTATTTCTGTTTGTAGAGCGTGGGATAAAATCGGCTTGATTCAACAATATCTGTAGCTCTGCCACAGATTTTTATAACTGGGGCCAATTTTCGTCCGCTTACTCATTTTATTTGTGAAATTCGGCCAATGAAAAGTTACTTGTCAATTATTTTTACCTCTACGGGAACCGGAAACCGTTTAAGAAAAGTCTCTGGCACCCAGGACGCCCAGAATACTCCGTAACAAGCCGTAACACACAATTTCTACCATGGCAACTACCCCCCCGCCCTCCCCACCCCCAATGTAACCAAGCTATTATTATTGTTAAAGAAGAAAAAGAAACTTTCTTGACGTTCCGCCAGTTTTACAAACAATTATCAACAATTGGATAAAATAGACTTAATAGTAGAAGGAAGCCATGAATTTTAGTATTAGCCGAGCGTCCATAGGATTTCAATTTTCTCATCTAAGGTGGTCTTCTACTCAAAAAAGTGAAGTTAGGTTGGAAAGCCACTTTTTTAAAAATAGCAAAATTGTAACCTTTAAACACTTGGGAATGCTGTCTTGAAATAATCTTACTCGATTTCCAGCATTAAAGCAGCGAGATTTAAGGAATCTAATCAGCAGTATGCAACTTTTTCCATAGCAACGGCCATAGCAACAGTTGTTTACCTTTATTAAATGATCACAAACAAGCGTCAATAAGAACATTCTCCCCCACGCCTCTCTGTGAAATGACATCTGGTACTACTGCGGAGAAAAACCTGACTGAGGAGAAAGTCCTGAGGTCAGCGTTTTAACCGACAAAACATGACCGAAATCGTACAGAAACGATGGATTTTGCATTAAATTACCGTTCAGCTTGTATTTTAGTGTGGCAACTTGAATTTGACAAACGTTTTAGGATAATGAGCGACGGATGAGCTGTCTAGAATCCGTTCCCTTATCCTTAAGAAATCCTTACCCTCTTTTTTATTTCCTTCTACCTCACTTTCTGAGAAAAAATAATAAAATAAATTCTAAAGAGGCCAAGCTGCTTAATTTTCGAGGTTTATGGCCTAAAAATATTCATCAGTGGACAGATCTAAGTTGATTTCATACTTATCCAACCGTGCGTTAGTTAGATATCGTTCTTGTAATCAACAGCCCTATTTTTTACTTAGAAGGCTGGTTAATCATTAACTATTATGACATGTGACCTGATAAGACTCATTTTGAAGCCAGGGCGTGAATCCCTATAAAGTGATGGTAAACGTTTCCGGCAAAGTTCTTTTCTAAAGAAATTAACTCTTTGAGTGGAAGACCACCTTAAGGACGGGATCACATACATTCCAGCCATTGCAAGCTAAAGCGTATTGTTTAGCTCAGTAAGGTTAGTCAGGAACAACGAAAGACACAAAGAAGTTGGAATATTTTAGGTTTGGGCATGTTGCCTTCTATATCGTCTTTAAAAAATGCATTTTCTAGGTAAGCCTTGAAAAAGTTAAGTATGATTCGAGAAACCACATGCTAGTGAGGGATATTGTGTTACTGGAATCATCCACCAAGAATTAGCGCGTCCGTTACGTTTAAGCATGAGTATTGGCTTTTGTGTTGTCAGATTATGTTTTTCGTGGACAAAGATTCACCCAAACAGTAAGTTACAGAGACGCGGCTGCTTGAGAGAAACATATACCTCTATCCGCGAAATCAAAGCAAAGTAATCACTCTGGCCGGCCAATCACAACAAATACAAACCACACAATGAAGCAATAAGAATTCAAATTAATGTACTTAAATGGCGTCATGAGCGAGAAAACGTGTGCACGATACACCATTGGGTTTTGGTTTAAGGTTAGGTTTGGCGTAAATTTTGTTCGCCCAATAACCTAGCTGAGCGAGTCACCAAACCAAAGGAAACGGGAATTTACTTAGTGTAACTCATAATTGACAAGCTCTATTAACCTGATCTTAATTAACTAATCACGTTTCAGGAAAAAAAGTCATCCTGTGTAACATCATAAAAAGTAATTACCCTAGTCATCTTCTTAAAATATCGTTTATTTAATTAATTATTTTTTTTTTTAGAAATAACTGTGTCCATTCTTCCTTTTAGGTGGTGGTGGTGGTGGTTTTTACTCCAGTGGAAGAAGTTCAACACAGTTCGGTGGTACCATGGGTACTGGCGGAGAAGGCGGCAAAGGATTTCTTCAGGGTGGAGTGGGTGGAAGAGCCAAGCATTACAATGCTGTTGGAGGGTTTGGAGGAGGAGGTGGTGCTTACGGATTTGGTGGTGGTGGAGGAGGCGGCGGAGGCTACTCTGGATGAAGTAGCGGGAATGGTGGATATGACTCTTGTGGGGGAGGGGGGGGATCTTACAATGCAGGAAAAAAACAACAGAACGAATGTTGCTATAACACAGCTGGACATGGTCAGGTGATAATAACATTGATCTAGATGGTGCATGCTCAGTAAGTCGAATTAAGAGCCCAAAATATGCATTTAAAATGCAACCATGCCCATTTTTGTAGACATAATACAACAATATTATATAAAAAGCGTTGCTGTAGCTTTTTCTTGTAATGAGTTACCCAAATGATTTTATACAAAATAATCAACTGTGAAAAGGTATAACTACTGGAAAGTAACCGGTTTGTAATATACAAGTGTGTTGTCGATTGTTCCTGTGATAGCGATGTATCGTTAGGCAACAAAGGCAATGGAGATCGTTTTAGAATGTTGAAAGGAATTCGTGTGACTGATGAAGAGCACCAAAGGATATAAGAAATCTGGCTAAACGAGGAACCGTCTGAGAGAGCGAATTTCCGTAAGGAAAAGAATTTGGCGGAAGCAGGTTATCACGACAAATGAAGCGTAATAACTACGATATTTTCTTCATCTTTTGATAACGAAATAACTAGATTTTATGTTACTAATTAGTTTTAGTTTCTAGTTTGCTTTACTGTGTTTACGACTTGCACCCATTTGCTGATCAATCAGTTGGTAATGAAAAATAGTCAAGACTTGTTCGGAAGGGAAATCGACTCATGGTTGGTTCATGCAATATTTGCGTTTTTAAACATAGTTAAAGTAAAATAGTTTGTTTCATATTGACCTAGCCGTTTCAATTAAAATATTACTTTACTCAGAAGGTAGAAATAAATAATCTATTTCCCTTGTTTTCCGTTTTCCTATCCTTCAGAGCCTAATTGAAAAATCACCATATCAGCTTTTGTTCCAATTTGACTTTGAGAAATTGATTGGACAGTTTTTATAATCATTAGCAATAAAAAAAAAATAAATAAATAAAAAAATAAAAATAACCAGAACTGGAACGCTCTCCCAGACGGCATTAGGAACATTTCCAATTTTTTAGTTTTTAGACGTCTTATTAGAAACATGTAGACTCTTTTATCGATCTTACCCTTTTTACTCCTTATTTTTAGATAGCTATATTTGTATTTTCTTTTTTTGTATTCTTACGTTAGATTTATGCAGGGCCTCACTGAAAACCACATTTTGTGACGTGGGCTCCCTGTTGAAAGATCTTATTTATTATTATTATTATTAAAAGCGCCACCATTTTGTTAGTGTAAATAAACCATATTCCCTTGTTTGCTTATTCTGTGTCAACAATGCAAAAAATCTACTACTACTACTAGGACCCCGTGATCGAATTTTCGTTATTTTTAAATATTATTGGCTATATCTTTGAAAAGAATAGCAATGACAATATCAGCAAAATTTCCAAACGTCAGGACCCTAACGTTTAAGATTGGCTGCCATGGTGGCTTGAATTTTTTCGAATTTTAAAGAATGTGAACTAAATATTTGCTCAATCTTGCCAGCAACTGTTTTTCCACACAATTTTTGAACATCCAAGACATCATAAAAACTGAGTTTTAAAGCCAAAGGCTTCAAACTCGTCCACTTTGCTAAATCTGAAATGTTATTTTTATTTCACATATTCTTAAAGTTGTACCTCATAAATAAGTGAAGAGTAGGTCACATGACGTGACGTATCTCTAAAGGGCCTATACCTGTGTCAGGTCAGAGTTCAGTGGGAAACGGAATGACAAGTACGGAGGAATATTAAACGACAAAACATAGAGAAAAGCAACGCAACGCAAAAGCAAACAGCTCGTCCTTAAGAAAAGTTGGCCTGTCGTTGTTTTTTAGTTTTATAAAACAGAAAGGCGTCCTATAACTGTCTTATTTGCGTTATTCATTTGGCGGTGAGTGTATACAAGAATTTCATCAAACAATCACCCTGGCGCTAATTTCAAATTTCACATTTTGTCCTTTGAAGGAAACAGGCTTAAGTTGACGACAATAGACCATTTCCACGATGGCGTCATTTACTTCAACTACCAGAATCGTTCTCTTTGTTGTTCTCTGTTGCAAATTCAGTAGGAATATTGTTACCTCAATTTAACTAACAAAGGAAAAACGAAGAGGAATTTGTTAGTTGTAGTAAGGTAATTAAGCTCATCGTAAAAATTGCCTATCATTCAATTTATTGGTGGCGGATAATTGCTATTTTAGTTTTCATGAAACCAAGGGGCTGAAGGGGCGCTTATTCAAGGATGCATGACATACAGCATGAACTTGGGTAGGCCAAGTTGACGTGCATACCAAGAGAGGATGAAAGCTCACACTTTCTTGACAAGAGAGGAAACAATCCAAGTTTTACGCACCTTTTTTAAACATTTTTCCTCTCTTGTGCGTTCTCTCTTGTGCATACTTATTATTTAATTACAAATTAATGTAAGGAAATAGCCATCAGTGGCTTCATTTATAATTATGTTTCAGACTCATCTCTCTAAGGAGGTTTAAAGGACGGCGCCTACTAATACCGAAGTATTTTTGTGCGGTTTATGACTATGCGAGAAAAGCAGATTTTAGCAAAGGCTGCATTTCAGAGAGATAATTAAGCAACAATTATTTTAAAAAGCGGCAAAATACAAAGCAGTGTATGGCATTTTTTTTTCCAAATTGAAGCTTTATTATCGCTGAAAAATGTATGGTTACGCCTAATTATTTTTTTGATACTAAGAGCACTTGCAAACTTCTGCTTTCTCGTCATAGTTTTAAACCGCGCAAAAATATTCCGGTATTATTTAGCACCACCTATAGGAAACCCGAGAATCACGAGATGCGCAAACGTATGCGCAGTAACAATAGTAGGCACCGTCCTTAATTTTTTAAAATTTTATCATATTAATCTGTTATTTTAAGTAGTCTTTTTTATTTTAATGCTTGTTCTGTTACTTATTGTTAAGTGCCATGGACAATAAGTGGACTGTTGGCGCTTTTTAAATGTGAATTATTTTCATTAATTATTATTTTGCTAATGGAAAGTGTTAAACTAAAGCCAAATTTAACAAAATAAATTATGAAAAATAGCGTTTTATTGCAGCAAAAATGTTGCTTGCTTTCTCTGACTAGAATGATAATTAACAAAACAAATAAGCGAAAAGTTACGACGCTTTCATATCATCCTAATTTCATTTTTAAGTACATAATACACAAAACAACGATTTCAGTCTTTTTAGATACCAAAGAGGGTGAGTGATAATTGAAATTTTGGCAGTTTAGAGTTAATTAACTTTATTTTTATTCAGGTTTCTCTTCTATGGACTGATGTCAGGATAACATTAAAACGCCGTATGTTATCGTCTTTTCTATTGTTAAATATCTGTCTAAAGCCATTTTGTTTAGAATTTCAAGAGAATTGTAAAAGATAGAAAACTGGAAACCAAATTTTAAAAAATTGATTTACATTTCGCGGCAGTTTCCTATCAACAAAAAGGGTGCGCATGCGCACCCGTCAGACGTTTGACCACTGGGCTCAAGCGTAAAGCCTTCCGCTCACCAGTCGGATAGTGAAATTACTAAGCAACAGGCGAAGGTAAATGTACCCTATATTTTCCCGTGTATCATGCATAGTTATCGCATCCTACAGGAGAGCGGTACGTCTTACCGAGTATGTAAGTCTGGCTCCTGTTCCACACATTTGTTGCCGTTCCGTGTCTTTTACATGTTATTCACTTTAGTTTAGCTTTTCAAAGCGAACAAAGAAAATTTTGATGTTGTTCTACCACTGGGTTTCTCCTCGGAAAGTAACTTTTCGATACCCTTTTCCAGACCTGGGCTCTAGAATCCACACCCGTTTCAATCTTTAACATTCACACAAATTTTCAAACCAAAACGGCTCAAAAAAGCGTACGTTTTTGCGCCGCCGCATATACATATAGCAAGTAAAGGGGAGTATGTCCCCGGCCCCCTTGACGGAGCCCATCTGTAGTAACTTCGTCCCGGAGAAAGTTGTTTACTTCACTTGCGAGGATGAAGTGATAACATAAAGTATGTATGCCCTTGTCAACTCTCCTGGTACAAAAACCTTTCACGGCTTAGAGTTCCCCCCATATTATCCGAATTAACGTGGGATAGATAATATGAAAAATATTTTAAAGCGCATTTTTGCTGGTGTTTCCTTGTTTCCAGTGATTTCTAAAAGGTTGAATTCAAATCGGGCGCCATTTCTGCCGCGTACTAGCCGTTTCGCTGGAATGTCATGAAAAACTCACGGTCAAACTTAGGTATGAGTACTAAAATTTGCCTGAAAGGTGGGGTCCACGTGAAACCTTTGGCTGGCAACAAAAAACACACACCTCTTCACAGGAAAGTGTTTGTACCAGCCAGAGACGTTTCTTGCGTCAAGTGCGGCTGGCTAGTACAAAACTGCAATTACCCGGGAGGGGGTGGGTGAGTTTGTAGGTTAGTCCGCGGCAGAAATGGCGCCCGATTTGAATTCAACTTTGTTTTCAACGAAGGCCTGTGTCTCAATAAATAAACATCTCCGAGAGTGAGTTGCTCAGGAAGGACGGCACATCATCGTTCTTCGGTGGGACATCGGTGGAATGGCGGAAAATCATGACCCCAAATCCGAGTGCTAATAGATGAACGGGCAATGACGGAACAGAGCAAAGGCATTAAATCACCTCAAATCCTAAAAGACGGAGCGGCGAAAAATATCCCCAAATAATCTATAAATATTAGACACATCACATCAAGGAAAATATTTGCAACGAAAAATCGCCCAAATGCAAAAAGCCACAGAATCGCTCCCCTTCCCCTACCACTGCCGAAAAAAAAGGAAAAGGATAAATACCTGCTTCTTGTTGTTGTTGCAGAAAAAGTTGTTGTCCTTAAGATTTCAACTGCTGAGCACTTATTTTCGTATAGCATTCGCATAATACACATGGTCGAACAAAGTGAAACAATCTTCCATTCGTGTGTGTAAGTGAGAGAGATCTAAATTAAGCTCACCCACCCTGTTTTTTTTGCGTGTTTATTTTTTTTTCTCATGGATATATCTGCCCCGGAAATTAAATCAATGCTCAAAAATCATTTTTGCGTGCAATGTATAATATTATGTTTGTTTCTATTTAGTTTGTTAGAGATATTGTAACTGGGAAGATCTGCATCCAGCGGACTGTAGTTATTTCTCATCCATTGCCATGGCAATCAACCACAATAAAAAAATTAATTGACGCTCTTTAATCCGTCGTTCCATCTTTAAGCATTTGGAGTGATTTTCCGACATTCCACCGTTCCATTGTTCCACCGTTTCGGCGTTTAGGGTCGCCCCGTGAAGGGTAACCATGATTGTGAATTTATAGACTATCTGTTTTCATGACCTTGAGCAATAAGACAATAGACGTGTTATTACATATAAATTGAAAGTCAACAAGATAGCTTTCCGTCAAACGGTCAAACATACGTTTTGGTTGGATATAGCTGGTCTACGAGGAAATGCCTTCGAAACAAATACCATCCTAAACAACGCTGTCATCACGACACGGAAACGTCGTTTAATTTGTTCGTTAGGCTTTGCGTGTTTTGGGTTTTAACTACTTACAGAACCTATCTGCTAGAAATACCATTGGCACGACCTTGGATCGGATAAATGCGTCAAGTCTGGAAACCAAGTAAACTGAGACGTAAGACGGTGGGTGTTTATTAATCAGTTTTTAAAGGTGAGAGGAGGAGAGGGGGGTGGGGTGCTCACACTTGGCATGGGTAGGTACCTTTTTCGAACCTGAAGGCTTATCTTTACTCCCAAAACCGACCACCTCTTCTCCCCCACCCACACAACACTCCTAGGTTTTCGATTACCCCTTAGGTAACTGTTGGCATTTTACCACTGCATGCTCTGACAGGTAAAAATGTTCAACACGTACTGCCATTGATATAATATCCATAAAGGGAAGCTTTATCTTCAGTTGATGCAAGATGTCTGAAGAGTACCATCTCCCGTTGCGGTTTTGCCGTATTCTATTCACCCTGGTGCTGTTAGCGCAAAGCACTGAAGGTACCTGCAATCAACTTGTGTCTTTTTTGTTCTATGATAGGATATTTTGTTATCAGATTGTTAATTGGTTTTTTAATTCGTTGTCAAACTGGCCTTCCACAGATCGGCAAAAATTTGGGGGTGGGGCGCAGTCGTGTCCAAACATGCAGGAAACTACTACACAAAACAATTTCATCCATTTTACCCTAGGTCTAAGCATTGTATTTGCCTCTTTGATAATGAAATGATGATCCTTGGCTACAGCGTATAAGGCCTTTAATTTCCAGCTGGTGAGTTTGACAAAGATTTAGGTTTGGGTCGCAGATTAATGGAGGAAACTACACTTGAATAATTGCGCAAAATGTAACTGATACGCATTTTAGCGAGAGACAAAAGACCAAACACAAACCGCCATTACTGAACTTATTTCCTTTTCTTTCTTTATCCCCAGCGGTTAAATTCAAGACAGGAAAAGTCAACGTGACAACAGCCAACCCAGGACTATTTGCTTGCCACAAGGTCTCTTTCGCGCAGCCTTTTGGCGGAAAGGAAGTTAAAGTGTTCGCGTCATTTGGGCATTCAGTCAAAAACCCATTTCGTGGTAATGGTGCTGCAATTTGGGTGGGATCGGAGGATACAAATCAATTCACAACCTGTATTTCCGAATACGGTGACGGTTCCAATGGAACTGCGGAAGTGAACTGGATCGCGGTCCAATCTGTTCCTTCTGGGGCTCAAGTAGGAACTACTGCATTGAACTCTTGGACAACTGGAACACAGTGCAAAAAGATTGACTTCCCACAGGTTAGTCCAAGTTTCTGATCAAAATTTTAATTTCAGTTACCAAAAGAAAAAGGGAAACTAAAACAGCTTCTAGAGTGATATGACAAGGATCAACTTCCAGAGGGCTAGATTTATCGGCAATTGTTGAATGAATGAATAAATGAATGAATGAATGAATGAATGAATGAATGAATGAATGAATGAATGAATGAATGAATGAATGAATGAATGAATGAATGAATGATGATAAACTTTAATGAGGATGCCAACTTCACTGATAAAAAAATAGTGATTTACAGAAGGGTCCTCTAATCAGACGGGCAAGAAAAGATCATTTAAAACAATTAAAACAAAATGAAAGGGTGGAGGATTTTTTCCCTGGAGACAAGTGCGTGGAAAGTAACGGCAATTTCTTGTCGGCTGTTCAACACCGGAATGGAGGCTACTACTTGGAATTTGTGGTGGGGGGCGTGTGTAGTTCGGTTCTACAAACCCAGACCCTATTTGAAACAAAAATACGTAATTTTCCCTTTTCAGTCCTGTTCTCTAAAATTCATACCATTTTCACATTTGTTCTTTTGAATCCATACCCGTGTTATGAATTATATAGGTTGAGCAATCGCCAGACATGTTTCCGAGAGTCTTGGGGGCAAACTCCTGACTCTAAATATAAAATGTCCGACGACAGAAGCGAAATTTCAGATTTCATTTTGTTTCACCGAAATGTCCCCTTTTGGTGAACTATTTTCAAACATCACAAACGGGGAAATTTTGCAACGTTAGCAAGCTCGCACACAACAAAGAGAACTACTCCCCTTATTCTATCCCACGTGAAAGTGAACGTTTCTATCATCTTTCTTTTGTAAAATAAAAAAAATCATGTCCAAAAATTCGTATTTTTAATGTGCTACAAGACTAGTTGAAGATAACGACCTTCGAGGTTAGAAGTCAAATTGAAATTAGAGTCCATTTCTACATCTGTCCAAACATATTTTTTCTGGAGAATAAATAAGCTTAATCCTTCCTTTTCACTCCCTCAAAGTGGCATTTTTGTTTTGGCCCAAAAATCCAGAATAAAAGGTGGCAGGGTATCAGTTGAGTTGGTTCGATAGGCTCGCTGTCACGATAACCGTCACGTAAACCACAAATCCATTAACCTAAAGTCAACATTTTTTGTTCTCAACGACAAATTTCAAAGGCAAATATTTAATAGTTCAGTTGCTTTACAATACCACTTCATAATTCAAAGTTTGAAGTACCACAGTGGGTCAGTTTCTAATATACACAGTGGGTCAGTTTCTAATATTTATACTGTGGTACTCAATCTACATAATATATTTTGCTGCCAGATTTTAAGCGCCCGTCATAACAGTAGATGACAGACATCAACAAAAGGCCTTATCTCGGTTTTCGACGCCATTTTGACGAGTAGGCAAACACGTCTTGTGATAACAGGGATTGTATTGAAATCCGATGTCAAATAATTTTCTTAAAACATCGCTTATATTTCATCACTTATATTTCAATTTGACATCTTACCCTCGAAGGTCGCTTTCTTCAAATAGTCAATAGACACACACACACAAGATAAAAAGCGAATTGCGACATGATTATTATACTTTACGAAAGACGATAGAAACATTTATTTTCAGGAAGGTTAGAATAACTGAGTAATTCTCATTTTGATTCTAGAGGTGGAAGGGAAGGGGGGGGGGGGGGGGAGGGGAAGGGGCTGAAGCGAGCGTGTAGCCGTAAATTCAACTTTTCTAATTTTTAGAAAAACGAAAGAGCGGCGGAACTTTTAATTGTGATTTTTAAAAATAATTCACCAAGGACTACACTTCGTCTCTTCAGCCAGCCGGGCGCCTCAGTTCTAGCGACTGCCCTGTTTTCCTAATCCGGGTCGCTCCGGTCTTCAGTGCCAGCACGTGTTTTTCTAGTCCGCTTTGCTGTGCTATGCTATGTAGAGTAGAACCTCGATATAACGACGCCCGCGGTTTGACGAATGGTATTCTTGAACCCAGTTATATTAAAATGCATGGAAGGAACCCCGATATATGATACAACGAACCCTCGCTACAATCGAAGACATTTTCTTTGTTTTTCCTGATCAGGTTTTGATTTATCTTAGCTAAGAAGTATTTAGAAAACATAGCATAAAATTTGAGAAAAGGAATGATCTTCCCTTGCTGTCGAAAAACGAGGCAGCAAAGAAGGTTCGCGTGCAGGCAGAGACGAGTCATTTTAAACGCGCTGAGCATGCTCGATACAATTCTGACGTTTGAAGATGGCGCACTTTTTGAACAAAGAACTGTTTTTTCTCGATTCGATCTGCTTGGAACTGCTATGTCGCCGGTCAGTTTTGAAGGCAAGAAAAGCGCACACAAGTTGTTCTACTATGTGTTGCTGCTTAATCCATCCGAATAGTTACAAGATCAGCTAGGTTTAAAGAACTCTCTATAAGCGACATTGATTGCGTTAAATAACATCTCCCCTTTTTGAGTTACTAAATAATCAAAAGCTATGAAGTGAAACACAACTGTAGTCAAGTTCGATTCTTTGAAATGTTCTGACACGTCCATTAAAATAAGCTATAGGTTAAACTTGATAGGAGGCTTCATGACTCGTCCAGATCTGGTGGTCTTTGCAGCGTCAGAGTGCCACTTTCACTAACGGAAGCCGCAGGGTGACTTTCCACTGGTTTTGGAGGTGACTTGTCCATCTTGCTGGTGCTTTCCGGGATGGGAACAAGGTGTCGACGATTCCTTGTGATAGGACTGCCACTTTCGGTTTCCACCACGTAGGACCTTGGTGTTTCAGCCTTTTCTGTGACATTTGCAGGTGTTTTCTGATCGAAAGCCCACACATGGTCGCCCAGTTTTAGGGTGGGGAGTTCAGTGCACGGATGACTAGAGTTGTACCGGTTTTTTTTTTTTAAACTTCATCTCTTGCTCATGTTCGCGAACTTTCTCCTGACTGGGCTATGATTGTCTCAGGTGATCGGAGAACATAGGAGCTGTGGTTTGGATCTTTCTCCGGAAGAGACGTTCTGAAGGGCTGTACCCGTTTTCCAATGGTGTCGCTCCATATTAAGGGCATTTTTTCACCGTCTACACGGCACGCCCAGCTTCGCCACTCGCCTGGGGCATCTTTGAGATTGAATTTACGTGCTTGAATGAGTACTTCTCTGCGAACTTATCAAATTCAGTTGAGACGAACTGTGGTCCATTGTCAGATCTCAGTGTCTCTGGAATTCCGTGTCTTGTAAAAATGGACTTAAGTGCGCGTATTGTGTCACTAGACTTCTGGGATGACAGCAAAGGTGAAACTTCTATATAACGTGAGAAGTAGTCCACCACAAGAAGCTAAGGTATATCCGTCCATTCAGGCTAAACAGATCGGTTCCCAGAACTTGCCATGGTCTCTCAGGATGAGGGTATCACCGGAACTCGGTTGGGCTTCCTTTGCTCGATGCATTTGCGGCAGTTCGTGACCATATCTGCCAGCTGTTTGTTCAATCCAGGCCACCAAACTGAGTCCTTGACTCCTCGTTTGCACTTTGCAATTCCTTGGTGTCCTTCGCGAATTCTCTCCAGGATTTCCAGTCTCACACTTGAGGGGATAATAGGTCTAGAGCCTTTGAGAATGATTCCTAGTACAATGGAATTTTACCTCTTGAGCTCCAATACGGGTTAAGCGAATTAGGGAGCTTATGCGTGTCTGGCCATCCTTCCTCGCAGTACTCCATGAGCTTCCTTCATACCGGATCTTCCTTTTGTTGCGCGGAGATTTTTCTCGGACGCTTATTAGAGGCTAGCCTGCGAGCAAGCTCTCTTGGGGGTGGGGGGCGGGAGGGAGAAAGAGGAGAGAGCTTGCAACGATGTCTCAGGAATTTGAATGCCGCCCCCAATACTCCCCGCGGCTCCCTGCTGTCCTAGCTGTCAGAATTTGGCCAATCAGCGCAAACCGGAAACGATAGCAAACGTAAACAAACACGTGAAAGGTACAATGTTATCAGATACACAGGAATCCTTGCTGACAAAAACTATAGTTTCTCTGAACGAGTATGCCTACCGAGTGCCACAAAAATCAGAAAATTTAGTGAAGGATTTTAATCAAATTTTAATTAATTGTGAGCAGACTAAAAGCTGATTGACAAAAAGGTCGAGGTCACAAATGTCGTCCCAAGGGTCAAGCGAATCTTGCCGACTGCAGCGTCAACGCAACAAAACCCCTGGACATAAAAAATGTCGAAAACTTGACACGGTCCGGTCAGGAAAAAAAGAAGCAGTGCAAGAAAATCGGAAGGATCTCAATTTTGCAGCCGGGTCTCCGAGATTCTCAATACCGACAATGTGGTTTCATTGGAACACTCAACTCGTGTGAAATTTGTGATGTTGTGAACAAGTAGCAAAGCAGACGTGAGAGTGCCAGATCAAAAGGAAAACATTGCGCTTCTTTTGCCCTAAAAAACTGGCAGTTTGCTGATAACGCCGTGCCAAAGCACTCAGAATTGAGTCAATGTATTCAGAAAGCTTTAATTTGTGGCGTAAGCTGAAAGATGTTCAATTTTTTTCGGCTGAGCCAAACACCAAACAAAAGCTTAAATTTGGCCGACCTTGACTCTCCATCTGAAATATCGGCAATCGAAGCGGCAGGCATCCCCATTCTTCTTGCTTCTGCGATCAAGTAATCGATAATGATACTTTGCAATGGGCAAACAACTAACATTGTTTGATGTTAGACTTAAGACTTTCAATTGCTGCAAAAGGTTGAAATTATATCAAACTTGTCCCAAATCTCGTAGGTAAAACTGCAAGAACGTCGCTACTTTGAAGTAAAGCATTGGCAGCTTGACTTTGCTTGGATTTTAATTCCAGAGAAAACCCAATTTATTTAGAGAAATTCTCGCAACCTTCACAAAGAGCTGAAATAGAAACACCGCCACCATTTTTGTGTTGTCAACACGACGCACGCGAAGAGCAATGACGTAAGCACCAAATTCAATATCCACCAATAAGCATTTTGCGTTGAAAAATTCAACGCAGAAATGAAAATTCCTGAGACATCGTTGCAAGCTCTCTCCTCTTTCCCCCCTCCCGCCCCCCACCCCAAGAGAGCTTGCTCGCAGGCTAATTAGAGGCGGGCAGCTGAAGCAGGACACTTTCGACATAGAGGTCTATCTCTTCCTTTATCTTCGGAATAGACGTGTACTGGGAGGGTGCTCGTGACAGGGCATCGGCTGCTATCAAATGTTTACCTGGCACATGGGAGATCGTTGAGTCAAACCATAAGAGGCGTATTCGCACTCTTAGTATTCTTGGGGGCATTTCATCGAGGTTCTCGGAGCCAAGTAGCAGGATAAGAGGTTTGTGATCTGTTTCGACATGAAACGTATTACCAACCAAGTAATCTGCTAGTCTCTCGCATGCCCAAGCGGTAGCCAAAGCTTCTTTCACAATCTGAGCATATCGTTGTTCCGTGCTGATTAGTTCTCTTGAGATGAGCGCTACCGGCTCTCAGTTACCATCTGGTTGTTTTTGGGCCAATACAGCTCCAATTCCATACGAAGATGCGTCTGCTGGAACTTTTGTCGCTAAGTGTGGGTCATAGATCACCAGAACTGGTGTTGAAACCAACTGCTGTTTGAATTCTTCAAAGGCATTATTTTGTGCTGTGTCCCTGATAAAGGTAATATCTTTACTGAGTAGGTCTCTCAGAGGCTTGCTGGTCTGAGCTAGGTTGGGTATGTACTTGCCCATTCGGTTTACCATTCCCAGGAATCGCCTAAGTTGCGAGAAATCAGCTGGAGCTTTCATCTGCCTGATTGCATCGACTTACGTAACCCAGGAACGCAACTTTCTCCTTGGCAAATTCGCACTTCTCAAGGTTAAGTGTCACGCCATTCTCCTCTAAACGAGTGAAGACTGCTTCTACACGCTGGTCATGCTGATCGTAAGACTCACCGAACACAAGAATGTCGTCCATTTGACAATCCACATCTTCAAGTCCTGCCAGGATTTCCTGCATGACGTTCTGAAAATGTTCTGGTGCCGAAGAGTTCTAAATGGGAGTCGCTTGTAACAATATCGTCCCCAGGGCGTGATGAAGGTGGTAAGCAATTTCGATATGGAACTCAATTTTCCTGCCAAAACCCAGAGTTGGCATCCAACTTCGTGACAATCTTGGCACCAGCTAGTTTGGCAAACAGTCTGTTCCGTGGTGGGCATTGCGTGATTGTCTCGCCGCACTGCCTTGTTAAGCTGAAAAAAGTCTCCACATACCCTCACCTTGTTATTCTTCTTAGGAACGACAACTACACCATTCTGCAGGTTTGTCCACTCTCTCGATAACGCCCATATCTTCTATTCGCTTCAATGCCGTCTTAACTCTGGGGAGCAGTGGTATGGGGATTCTAGGTGGCGTCGTAAGGTTAATCGGCTGTGCGTTGTCACGAAGCTTTATCTCGTATTCTTCGGGAATACAACCAAGTCCTTTGAAGAGCTTAGGGTGGTCTTCTTCATGTAATCAGTTCCTCTCTGGCGAAAGAACTTCATCTATTTTCGTGATAACTCCAAGCTGTTGACAGGATGTTCGAACCTGAGCAAGGGGCGATCCAAGTCATCCAGAACCGGTAAATCCTCTCGTTCCAGAACTTATTGTTAACCTTTATCAAGGCTTCATACTCTCCGTTGCACTTGAACTTATACCTGCAGGCACCGTACAACTTCTTGGAAGTCTTCAGCAGAAGCGGTTTGTCCGAGAACTCGCAGTAAACATTACTGGTGAATACAATAACGTTGGCGCCAGAATCCAACTGAAATGTCACGCAATGCGTATTGACCATGACGTCGGCGGTCCATGGCTTCTGCTCGTTGGAGGTGACTTCTCCGAGACAATTTCCGTCATCTGAACTAGACCTTTCCGCTACTTCTACTTGACTGATATGGTTCGCTGTATTTCGAGCCCGACAGCATCTCGCGAAGTGACCTTGTTTATAACACTTGTTGCATCTCGCATCTTTGGCTGGGCATGCTTGTCTGTGGTTGTTGTTTTATCAATTCCGCATCTTTCGCATCCGAGCGTTCGTATTCCAGGCTTTCCACTCTTGTTTTCATTCCGCTACAAGTGCTGGGCTGCTTCGGCTTACCAGGCGTCTGTTTTTTTAGCTATTACCTGAGTAGCTGTAAGGCTTGTTATGTTTCCTTGAATCTGGCTGAATCGCACTACTCCTTATTGTGTCTTGATGCTCTCGCTTTGTCTGGCTTGATGAACGGCACTTTCTGGAGTTGAACTTGCATTAATCTCGTTCCTTATGCCAACAGCCAAGTGGTCGCGGATCATTTTCTGTTGCTGTCAAATTATTTTTCTGGTTTTTATATTTCTTTTATAGACTTTGGAGTTTTGTACCGAATTGAAAGTACACTCAATACTCGCTAGTCAATTCCACGTTTTATTCTCTATTGCATTCACTCCACCGATCTCCTCTAAAAGGTCTTGCATAATCACCGTGTCATTTCAGTTATCCGATATCAAGATGTCAATCAATAAAAGATCAGTACTAACGTATGCATAATATAATACGACACTCGACAGTTCCGGTCAGTTTCAGTTTTCAGTAAGTTTACGTTTCTGTGGTCAAACCAATGGATATGTTTGACCACGTACAAGCAACAAAACAATGCATTCAAATATTCCATCTATAGTGCAATGTAGTTAGTTAGCTTTTCTTCGAGCGTGTTCAGGAAAAATTTCAGTTCTAACCAACGTGTCAAGGTCAACACTGTAAAATCCTTAACGCAGACACAGAAGTAAGTCACTTTACTTTATCAATGCTACTGCTTTTAATGCCCATTTTGTATCAGTTTAATGAAGTTTTCACGTTTGTTTCTTAAGTTTGTAATAATTTTATTATTTAGTCTGATTATAGTTTTCGCTGTATTTACTTCTTAGTTTTTCAAAACCGCTTTGTTATCGCCTCGCTACACATCGCCTCACTTCCAAGCATTGTTAACGTATCTACCTCTTCTCTTCAATAAACTTTGTTTGGTCATCTTATCGTCGTGAACCTTTGTTGTGGCAAACCGTTTTCTGTACATGTTTCACGACCGACCTGTGAGTAAAGCCGCCGTTACACGTTGAAACTTTTAGCTGAAACTTGTGTGCAACGGTGAACGAGACCAGTTTCACGAAGTGGTGTTACACGGTGAAACTCTTGTTTTTTCACCACTGCGACCGTTGCGAGCCGTTGCAGAAGTAGAAAGCGGTTCTACTTTTCGTGAAACTTGTCTCGCAACGGAAGTTCGAAAAAGTTTCACGAAACCGACCATGT
Organism: Pavona decussata; assembly: GCF_977016875.1. Classification (NCBI taxonomy): domain Eukaryota; kingdom Metazoa; phylum Cnidaria; class Anthozoa; order Scleractinia; family Agariciidae; genus Pavona; species Pavona decussata. The sequence goes on from NW_028145460.1 coordinate 185,201, forward strand.
TACACGGTGCAACGCCTGCTGAAACTTGTTTCGCAGCGCCGTTGCACACAAGTTTCAGCTAAAAGTTTCAACGTGTAACGGCGGCTTAACGATCTGCACTCACAATCATTTCGCAAAATTCTAGCCTTCGATATGTGAATTTTAGAGCGTGCCATTTAACGCAACGTTCAAATCGCTTGGTTCGTCTCAATTTCATTGAAGCACCCTAACGAAACGTAACGTCTATATGACATCGAACGAAAGCACGTGCACAAAGGAACATTGATTAAAACTGCCGACGTCACGCTTCGAAATACCGATGACAAAGCGGAACTCGAGAACGATGAATTAGAAGATTAAGAGATATCAAAAACATTCGCCGAAAACGCTGAAAACGCCGACAACGATCTGCACGGATAATCTAGTAGGATTAGAAAATTAACAGAGAAAGGTGAATAAAAAAACGTTCGGCGACTAAAACAAAAAACAAACGAACGCTTTATCGGCGGTTACCCGCAAAAGAATAATAAACAATGAACAATGAGAACAACCTGGAGGTCGAGAAGTATCAGTTAACGGAACTGGACAGATTATGTCAACGCTTTGAAGATTATCAAAACGAGTACCTTTAGGCGCTGACATCGCCGGAAGATAAAGAAGAAGTCTGGGCGCATTTTGGGTCAAAAAAAGTGACATTTTCGAGTACCACAAAATGGAAGTTAATTGAATAACTGCGTGTGAACAACGCCTCAGCGATTAATATGATAACCTTTCCTGTCGTCATTCACACAAGTCACGTTCCTCAATAATCTCTTGTCGCGAGAAAAAGAGAAGGCCAAAGCTGAAGAATTAATTGCAGCACGCTCCATGCTAAAACAGAGACTTGAATTTAAGGTTGCTGAGGAAGAATACCGTCGTGACCTAGAAATTGCTAAAGCTCGAGCGAGGGAACGTGTTCTCGCCGAAATAGAACAACAAGACAATGATAGGAACATCAACGAAAACCGTGCCAAAAAAATACCACCTACTCTTCTGGTAACACTACCAACTCTGCCACGCGATGTAACGCCGTCGTTGGGGCAACATGTAACGCCATCTCCGTCAGGACCGGCAACGTTACCAGAACCAAAACGTGAAATGTCGTCCTTACCGTTTCTGCCGGGCCACAAAGACCAGATAACTTCAAGACAGAGAGTGAAAACTTTGAGCAGCCCTCCCCATTAGACCCTTATGCTCCAGTGTTTTTGTCCCTTCCTCACGGAATTAAAATCGAACGGTGTGACGAAAATTCCATGCAACAAGGACGTGACTAAAAACTTCAAGAGGAAGTCTTTATGATGCGGCAAGAGCAGATACAAATGATGGTATCCTCGCAACACCAGCTCACCACAGCAAGGACTCTTCCTCAGCCTGAGGACAAATCGTTTATCATGGCTTTCGACGCGCACGTTCAGTTAAAAGTAATAAGCAACGCAGACAGGCTCTATTAGCTCCACCAGCACCTGATAGGCGAACCCAAGGAACTGATCGGCGGATACCTCCATATCGCGCCTGACGAAGGTTATAAAGAAGCCCGAAGACTACTGGAAGAGGAGTACGGCAACGCCTTTCAGGTCTCCACAGCCTACATGCAGAAGCCTTTAAGTTGGCCAGTTCTCAAGTTTGACGATGGCCCTGAGCTAAAACGTTTCTCGATCTTCTTAACGAAATGCCATAAAGCTACGAAGACCATCGCGCACTTGGCAGTGTTGGATCACGCACCAAACTTGCAAACCATAGTTCTAAGCTTCTCGCCAATCTACAAACTAAATGGCGCGAAATCGTAGTCAGAAATAGACGTTAGGACAACACCGTTGCAGGCTTTGGTGACTTTGGTAGAATTTGTGGAATACGCGAAAGGGCATCAAGCAACATTCCACCCAAACAAATTCCCTGGTTGTCGTCCTTACTCGATTGAGACAAAAGCCAATAACCTTTATCGGTGACATCGAAGCCAAGTTCTACCAAGTAAGGGTTCCTGTCTTCCAACGCAACTTCATGCGTTTTCTCCTGAACGCAGAATATAGAATGACGGGTCACCCTTTTGGAGCTGGGTTCTCGCCCAGCTGTTCCAATTTCGCCTTACGGAACACAGCAAACGAAAAAGAAGAAGAAATTACTACGAAATAATTTATACGTGAATGACTGCTTGCAATCAGTCGGTACCGAAGTTGAAGGCAAGATCAAATTGATGGTTTTCGTAAAGCGTGTGCAAACATTGGATTTTGACTCGCAAAGTTTATCAGCAACCGTAGAAGCGTCTTTAAATCAATTCCGGAAGAGGAGCATTCAAAAGACGTGAAAACGCTGGACCTCAACTACGATGACCTGCCAGTCGAACGTGCTCTCGGCTTACAGTGGTGTGTTGAATCAGATACCTTCGGCTTTCGCATTGTCGTCAAGGGGAAGCCACTAACGAGAAGAGGAATACTAATGACCGTGTCCTCCACTGATGATCCTCTTTGTTTTGCTGCGCCATTTCCTCTGACTACCAAGAAGCTGCTTCAGTAGCTGTGTAGAGAAGAGAAGCTTGGATGGGATGACGAGCTCCCCGATCTTTACTTTAAACGCTGGGAAAATTGGCGAAATGAACGCCCACTTCTCGATCGCATGATCGTCCCTCGCTGTGGGAAACCATCAGACTTCGGACAGGTGAAGACTAGACAGCTTCGCGTTTTCTCAGACGCAAGCTCAGTGGGATACCGTCAGTGGTGGACCAGCGTCTTTGTGTCAACGAAGGTCGCATACATTGCTCCTTTATGATTGGAAAAGCACGGCTCGCCCCGATCAAAGCAGTCTTCGTACGCCTCGGCGAAATGATGAAGAGGGAGCTCGACCGTAAGCCTGATACCGTACAGTACCACACCGATTCTACCAGCGTGTTGCGATACATCGGCAACGACCAGTCCAACTAATACGCAATTTTTCTAACCCTAGCCAGTGGAGATATGTGGAAACGAAAGAAATTCCTGCTGATGATGCTTCCCGAGGCCTAGGTGCCAAAACAATGATAGAACAACAGCGCTGGTTAAGAGGAGCGGAGTTTCTATGGCTACCGGAGAAAGAATGGCAGTACAACCTTCGACATTTGGAGAACTTTCAACCGAAGATCCAGAAGTCAAGAAACTTTGGTATAGTGATCACCGATCCAGCACTTGTAGCCACCGTATCGTAGCTATTGCAGCATTTTTCCGACTGGTATCGCTTAAAGAAAGCCGTTGCAGTTTTCTTGAGAGTACAAACCATTCTCAAAGAAAAAAGGCTAAAGAATATTAAGGAACAGCAAGGCTTCTTCGTTACTACTAACGATAAAGCTAATAGGTGGTTTCATACTAGTTATAAGAGGGCACTTATGTAAACCACTTTTTGTGACATTGGCATTCCTCAATAAAGATTACCCTCTTCAAGTAACTAGACCTTAAGTACGCAAAGAGCTCGAATATACTTTCAAGGCGATATGCTTACTTACACTGATAAGCGTTCTAATTTAAAATTCTAAGTACACTTAAAGTGATGGGCCTGTCAGTCAAATTACGCGCCAAACTAGTTTTCACGCTTGTTTCCTAAGTATAATAGTTTCGGTATTTAGTCTAATTATAGTTTTCGTTGTATTTACTTCTTAGTTTTTCATAACCGCTTTGTTATCATCTCGCTACACATCGCTTCACTTCCAAGCATGGTTAACGTCGCTACCGCTTCTCTTCAATAAACTTTGTTTGGCCATCTTACCGTCGTGAACCTTTGTTGTGGCAAACCGTTTTCATAAGCGCCAATCAAAAGTTCTGTTTCTTAACGTGGGATTAACGGCCGTCCTGTGAGTAGCGATTTGCAGAGATCCATATGCACAAAACTCGGCCAAACGATAAAGATCAGTAATAAAATTATCTCGCTACGGGCTCGCCTGGACCTTGCACGCGTTGATTGAATTTAGCTCGCTCATGAATAACATTCCTCTTTGCAATGAAATGATTCTCGAATTTCGCTTTAACGGCGTCGTACTTGTCTGCGAAAGCCTCTTCCGTAAAAGTGAAGCTTGCCATGGTGTCTTCAGCATCGCCATCCATGGCATAAAGAAAGGCATTCACCTGTAATGCCTGTTCTTGGCTTTGAATGCCCGACACAACATGGTGGCGCTCGAAACGTTTTTTTCGAACGAGGCTATTCCTCGAATTTGGTTAATTCGAATGGTTTCAGGGTTTTACCTGCAGTGAAAGCTAATCAGCTGCGGCTCCTGAGTCATCGATTGCGCTCGCGCTAATCCCACCTGTCGGCATCGCAATAAAAACTATCTGACGGAGGACTATAACTTCTGCAGTCACGAAGAAAGGTCCGCCAGTTGTAGTGTTTAGGCCGTTTTATAAGTCTTCTGACACCATGTTATGTCGCCCAACGGTTTCGAAGGCAAGAAAAGCGCACACAAGTTGGTCTACTCTGTGTTGCTGTTTAATCCATCTGAATAGTAGTTACAAGGTTGGGTTTTAAGAACTCTCTAGAAGCAACATTGATTGCGTTACATAACAGGAACAAGCACAGGTAGCCCAAAACCCCACGGGCCAGCAACACCAGAAGTGCCTCCTTCGTCGACGCAACTAAGGAGTTCATCAGTTGCCAACTTTAATTACCAAAATGAATAATTGCTTACAGAACGTCAACCAAGCACTTGAAGATTTAAACTTCGCTGGCAATCTGCAAAATGAACTTTTCCTTAATTGAGCGGAAAGGCTGCATTTGTGGGCTCATATCTAATAACTATCTTAATCTGTCTTTAACACGCCAGCAATAGTGGTGGGGCGGGAGGGGGGGAGGATGTATAGGATGGAGAGGACTCAATCTAAGTCACGGCAGGTGAATAGCCAACTAGTCTGCCCCCTACAATTTGGGACTTAAAACAAATGTTAGTTAAGTTTGTTTGTTTATAACACTGATGTATAGTGTCCTCAATTAGCACTGCAGTGCTTAATACTTTGATACTTAAACAAAGTTGATTATTATTCTAAAGGCTAAACTTTGACTGGCCCCGAGAAAGTCCAACTGCATAAAACTCCTCAACAAATTCCTTACAAACGTATGTGTGCTCCTCCGCCACACACCCCTCGCCCCCTCACCCCCCCCCCCCCCCAAAAAAAAAAAAAAAAAAAATGTCCTCAATCGCATAATCATACACCCATGTGCCATTTATTCAACTGGTGGTTCTTTATCAATATTATCCTTAGCCGTTTACCTTACCCTACAATTGTGTAGTTTCAAACCCTTTTTAATTAAATATTTGATTTCCCAGCGTTTTTTGTCTGCGCCAACTATTCTTGTTACTCCAAGACACCAGTTTCCAGGGAAACCGCAAGATGCTATGGTTGTATGGATTGACGATACCAGTAAGGAAAGTTTTAAGCTATGCCTCAGAGAAACCAGGATTTTTGATGGCCTACACCAAAACATAAAAATTGTGAGTAATTTATTGACTGTTGTTTCCTGTATAAGATAGTACCAAGTTCACCCTTGGTGATGATGGGTAATTATCATTAGAGAACACGCTTCCTAGCTGTCAGCTTTCTCTTAATAAAATCTAATATTTCCTCCTGAGCACACGTGTATAATCAAGGAATATTAATTGAATTGGATCAATCTACTGTACCTAGAATCGTTCACTTAGAAAGAAATGACCTGGCTCTAATTTCAGGCTAAGAGGAGAAACAAACCGCAAACCAACAACAACCAACGTAAAACAAAAGTAAATCAGTACAACTGGGCACTTGCTTGGCTCATTTGGTGTCAGACAAGCAAGTTAAACTTGACAAAAGGGCATTAAAACAAATGGAACTAAGGAGGAGGTTATCTTCGTGAAAACACTAGTTGAGTTTCCTATGTAGTCATCTTTATCGTTGCCTTGCAGAACTGGTTAGCATTTACCAACCTGAGTCTCGAGAACTTTACCCTGACCGACAGCTTGGTGTTTGCGAAGAACAACTCTCTTTCTCAACAAGAAAACGTCGCCTTCTGTAAGGTAAGGAGAAGTGGTCAGTAGAAAAAGTATCATTGTTTATTCATCTATCTCTGATTTTTTGTTGCTGTTGTTGTTATTTAAAACCAGAGCCCTAAGTGTTCAATAATAATTTGTAAAATCTGCTGGACGTCCTAAGCCCAGTTTGCAGACTTGTTCGTTTTGAATACGATCTGAAACATTGTAAAAGTAAATACTTGTTCTTGTGTCCGATAAAAAGTTTGACTGTTCACAGTCCCCTATTTTTCCGTGTGATCGTCGAGATCGAGCGCGTCTTACCGTTATTGGCGGCCATCTTCATTTTTAGATGTACCGTCGGGGGGGTTGGGGGCGAGAAAAATAGAGGGACTGTACCAACATCACTGCGACTCGCGTTTAAGGAGCGCGCTGCTCCTGCAACGCAGCCATCTGATTGGTCATTAGACAATAGAGGTTAATCTGCGTTGACAACACGTTTGGCTGAAACTGACAAGCTGTTGACAAGTCGACAGTTCTAAAAATGGCTCTCGCTCGCCGGGGATCAATTTCAGATGTATCGTTTTCATGCAGATTAACTGAGCGCCTTGTAGGTTTAGTTTTGAAGGACAAACAAGAAGAAGCGTTGAAAAGTTTACTGGATGGCAAAGATGTGTTTGCTGTACTACCTTCTGGCTTCAAGAAGAGCTTAATATATCAAAGCTTTGTCATTGCAAAAGAAATGGAGGGCTGCGTCACTGATCCGTGTTGTTTGTTGTTTAGTTATCGTCCCGCTTCGCAGCATCGTAGAAGAGCAAGTAAACTACAACGATTTTGACATGACAGCTAAAGGTTTCGAGAAAGCGAGCAAAGCCTTAAAGGGCATTAAAAGCAACAAATACAAATTAATCTATGCCTCCGCTGAGCAAGCTTTATCGAGCGAATTTCTCAGTTTGCTAAAGGACTGACTCCTCCGAGCAAACAAATTCTCCGTGGAAACACGGTATCTGCCATAGGACTTAAAATCAACGTAACAAAGACGACACGTATTAGAAATATCTGGCTTCTTAGCTGATGGTTTAACCGATTTTTTGGGTGTAGTGTTGACCGCCTCCATTGGAAAACGGTGATGTTTTGATCACGCAACATTCATGTATCAAATGTACATTTGTGCATTTTTATTTGGCATGTTTTTTTTATCAGAGGCGGAGTTTGTTAATTAATGACAGGCGTCAAATTCTTGTCACGCCCCCTGAACGTGAGTCGCAGTGAAGTTATTATGGTGCCTCTATTTTTCTCGCCTCCTCCCAAACCGTCCCTAGCCCCCTAAGTAGATTTGATACTCTTCCCCAGGTTAGACTCGGTACGACTGAAAGTCAAGATGGCCGCCATTAAGGGGGGACTTAACGTGAGCGCCATTTTACCGCACTTTACATGGCTTTAATGGAAATATCTCGTTCACGTTTCAAGCGATCCAAAAACTCTACGTTCATCTCGTAAATCTATGTTGTGGGGTGTTTTGTAAATTTTGGGGTGATTTTTGGGTATATTTGGGAGGAGATAGTTTTTCTAGAGGGATTGGTAAAATTAAGAGAAATAAGAAATATTGAAGAATTAGTAAATTTTCAAAATAAGAATTTGTAGTTAATAATTTATAGACGGATACCAAGTTAGTCCACTAGCAACCTGGGGTGCTCTTGCGTGGGTATCAACTGTCTGTTAGTGTTCCAAAAATCATTTTCTTTCTTCTATCCCTTCTTAAAACCACTTCAAATTTCATTCAAATTTAGGTTAAGTCCCCCCTTAACGGTAAGAGGCGCTCGATCTCGACGATCACACGGAAAAATAGGGGACTGTGAACAGTCTAATAAAAAGTCTTATTTTTTTTCTTGTTACAGAAAATTAACTTCAAAGAGCCATTCTTTGGTCCCCCTGTGGCAGTAGTGACGCCAAAACGCACTCACAACAACGAGAGTTCGGGGCTGTCTTCTGAGTCAGGATGTGACGCAATTACCGCCTGGGTTGAGGTAAGACGTACGTTCCCCCTAGTTTACCCGTTCAATCTATCGTTTTATGCATTACTTATTTTCTTACGTAAAATTAATGAAAGGAATGTTATCCTTATGCCAATGGAAGATCTCCACGCTCAGGAAAAAAATCAGTTAACTGTGAGCGCCTTTGAAGTCTGAGCAGTTTTGACGAGGGAAGGGCTGATTATGTGCCCCTTAACTGATCAACCCTTCATTACTTAAATGACATTATGATTTTAAAGATGTCAACGATACGGCGAATAACCTGAATAGTTGAAACTCATAATTAACAATTATTCCACGAGCGCGCGTTGGATATGAGAAAACAATGAAAAGAGTAGAACTAGCGTTTTGATAGTTGTAGCGGGGTTTGTTGTCAGAGTATAGAATGACGTCATTGAGTGGTGTGACCGACGCACGTGATCAGAGTCTAGAGTCCAGCCAGAGTGAATGGTAAACAAAGTTTTGCAAACTCAACCTCCTTCCCAGGGTCGCTCCTGTTCACGCTCCCTGCAACGTGAGGAGGAGAGACCCTGGGAAGGAGTTTGCTGCAAACTGTTTTGGCGAGTAGCGGACAAACATCGGAAAATTTTCGCAGGCACTGTCCGATGACAATTGGACAAAGATCGTTGCAAGTGACCTTAATTGGAACTTTGTCGTGAAGCGAAAGGGAAGGAAACATTTGTCCAAATATGTCGCCGATAGAAATAAGCTTACTGCAATGGCGAGTAATTGATCATAAATCACAGTGAAACGACTGACATGGTGTAATATTTTGGGGTCAGAAATTACTTCTGGAATAAAGGGTAGTTTTAAAATTACTGTTAGTGAAATCCTTTCGGATTATACGCTAATTAAGGGTATCAATTGCGTGTGTAGTAGTCGAAATGTTTGCTTGAGAGTTTTGGACTCGGCTCTGTCAACGTGATGCTCGCTCATGAAATGTGGTCAAATGTCTTGTTTATTGTATAAAACAAATAGATTCCATTTTGCCGTGGGTCCGCACTCTGATAACGCACAGAGGGCGTCAAAACGTGGTAAGAACATCAGTCACCTCTTTTTATGTTCTTACCACGTTTTGACATAATCTGCGCGTTATCAAGGTAAAGACCCACGGGCAAATGAAATCTATGTGCTCCAACAAGCGTGAGTTAAATAATTGTTTTATTAAAAACAATCAAGAAATATTGCTCGATCTTGCTCATTCGCTTTGCAAGAACAAACAGAAGACAGTTTAATGGTCTCTATTTCTTGAGCATGGTATAATAGCTCATATACCATGGCCGCTAAGCCAATCAAATCCCTGGAATTGCACTATACAACGTAAACATAAACAGATAGTACAAAAAATACAGATGTTTGAAATGAGCGTGGGCACTTTTCTTCCATCTCTCGCGATGGCTTATAAGTCCTTATCACATTATCAGAAGTAATAACCAGCAAACTTTAACACATATGTTTCATTTTAGCACACATCTACAAAAGAAATGGAGATTTGTGTGAAAAACTATGACAGTAGAAGTAAAGACACCATTAAAGTTGATTACCTGGTTGTTGGAGGTACGTAAAATCAGCGACAAGTGCCGGACAAATACGATTTAACTACTTCTGTTATACACATTAATAACTGGTCTTGTAAATTCAGTGTCCTCTAGTTTGCCGGTCACACATGACATATATGACACTCTATTACACTTCTTAAAACTAGGGTAGCGGACTGAAAGAAAAACAGCTTTTGCAGTGAATTTGTCAGGATCTGATATCTGTATCAGTATTACACTAGCTACAAAAAAAAAATTAATTTATAGTTTCTGACATGGTCCAAATCATAAATAACGAGCCTGTTATTCCTCAAATCAGGAATCACACGTAGAGTGATGTTTACTCTTTACAGACATTTTGTTTTTGTATTTCAAATATGCCCATCATTAAAACAAAAGAACTTTTTGTTCCAACGGCCAATAGGCGTCTCGCTGGTACCTTAATATAAATACTGAGGCTATGTAATGCGAACTATTTATTTATTTGCCCAAAATTAGGTATTGTTACATTTTGACACATTTTGCTAGTAATACAACATTGAGCAGGAAGTGCCAGGAGCCTTTCTAGGCTTACCTGGGAGGTCCTCTCACTTACTTACAAAAGATACTACCCTGGCATGCGATTTTTAAAATTATTGTATTTTACAAATTTGTAGTTAATATATAAAGAGAGCTTTCTCAGGATAACTAACCATACTCAATAAGGACAAAAGTAATCGTGGGAAAAGGAAACATTAAATCGATCTTGACTACTTTGAATTTGTAAGAATAAAATTCTTACTTGCGCTGAAACGTTAATGTACACTGAAGTTGTTTGAGGTCACTTGGTAATTTCATGAATTGCGTATTATAATCTATTTTGTGCTGGAACCTGGGGTTGTCGATTAGGTGTTTTGTATTTCATTTATGGCCACAACGTCGAATGTTTACCTGTTGTAAATCCGTCTTAAACACAGTTCTTAACTTTAAATTTAAACATTCTTACGAAAACGAAGTGACAACTGTCCAACACATGTTGTCGAACTCAACTCAAACATGGCGGCTAGAACGGTCGGCGCGGTGGCTCGAGAAAACAGCCAGGGTCCCAGAATCTAAAATAGGGTTCCTTAAGCAAGCAACATGTAACACTTCCCAGACCTTTGGCAGTCTTACGCGCAGGAGGGTCGCTTAGACCTGTGACGGTACAGAAGTTGCCGTTTAACACTAAGCAGTTCTTTTACATAAGATACTCATCTGGGAGGCTAAGCTCTTCTTTGTAAATTGGCTGGCTGGACTTTGACCCAGCCACCGTTTCAAGGTACGCAAAAACAAACAATCTTTTTTTCAGAATTCTCCCCGCTCACTGGCACTGTTAGTGCACTCCGAGTTTTCAAGTTATCACGAAGTGATGAGTTAACTGTTAACTTGATGTGGTAATTTTAAAGCTGACCTAGTTTTACAAGCAGCATAAAATAAGTGTCTATCATTGTGTTTTTGTGGTCACACGTGATAACCCAAACCGATTTATAAACTGTTAGTTGATTCTATATTTTAATGAAAGTACTCATCGGATTCACGGATCAAGACCTTAGAGAAAGGCATTTACCCTTCCCTCTTGCCATTTACTAGTCAAGGACCACCGGCAATTAAGTTTGAGTTTGTTTCCAAGTGTCACGAGCTTATTTTTGGTCGAATCACACGACGCGGGTAGCCGCGTTAGCGCTCTGTTTCTTCAGCCTCAACTCTTGCCCCACGCCCCCTTCCCTCACATACCCTTATCTACTTAACGAACAACAACAATTGCTTTCTCCTGAACACTTTTCTAGATCTGGATCCGTGTTTAGAAGTAACTTGCGATTATCACTGTCAGTGTAAGGCTTTTGGACCTCATGATGCTCGTTGTGTAAGCGTTGATAGTTGTCCATCCTTCCAAGAACCAATCTGCTCTTCAAACGGCACTACATATGACAACAACTGCCTGTTTGAACAACAAATGTGTCTGCTGCAATTGAATTTTACAGTGCAACATCCTGGTAGTTGTGAAGGTATGTTCATTTACAAGTAGATTTAATTCCATTTATATCTTCAGAACATTTTCGGCACAGAAAGATGTTTGACACAAAACACCAAGCACTGAACGAAATAAAATTTGCAGGAAAAGATCAGCCATCCCAGCTAAAAGTTCTCTTAATGTTTCTCAGCTATCATTTATAAAAGCTGCCACTTTTTAAATGTTGGCCATTCTCAGCTATCAATTAACCTCCTGGAGATCCTTTGTGAGGTAAAGTTTTCGGTAAGAGAAAAACAGCTCAGAGTAATGTAATGACAAATCACAAATAACAAATTCAGTCAGGGGGTTGCATCCCAATATAACGAACAGTATTCGGTTGAAAAAATACCAAAAAATAATAACAAGAACAACAACAACAACAACAACAACAACAGCAACAACACTGAACAACCGTGTGTTTTCACACAAACCTTAAAGATCAAGACGCACTTTTTCCAAAGTGAACTTTCCACCGAAAAATATAAAACGTAGATGTTTGTGCAATTTTTACAGTTCTTCGATGGAAAGTAAAGGGGATAAGTCAAATGCATATGGCTTGATAGCTTAATACAATGAAATTGATGAGTCGAAACTTGACTCCACCCAGTATTTAGTTTATTACTGCTTTGTGTTTATCACATTTTTATTTCTACTCATAAAAACTGGCTATGCCTTTTCTCTTTTTTACAGGATTTCCATTTCAACGCGGTCGTCGCCACATGCCTCACATTCCATCCCTGGGGTACTCCCACTGCGAAGTAATTCGTTTCCAGCCTTACGTGTTCTATCCTGACAAACCCATTGAAGTGCAGATCACTGTCAATCACATTGGTACCTCTGACAAGTCCTATGTCCATGATGCCAGCGTTGCTTGGGTTGAACATGTAAATTATCATCAATTCACTGCTTGCGTGATGGCGGCTGGATTTAACGAACGCCAATCCAAAGCTAACGTGACAGTAGATTGGATGGGCTACCAAGGTGCTCCGGAGGGTGGTATTAGTGGAGAGACGCGCGTATCACAGTGGTGGACTGGGACGACTTGTGAGACCGTGAATTTTCCATTGGCAAGTCATTTTTCAGTTTAATGGCTGATTATCGGAATTAGTTATAGAATAACTACATTAATACATAACAAATGAACAGTTCTAACAACAAAACGGCACCTCTGGATAGTAAGAGGTTTCTTTTGAGTTATAACTAATTAACGCTGGACAGTTAATCTTGCCGAAACATGTCTGTAAAACTCAGGAGTGTCGTGTTTTTCTTAAAATTAATTTTATCACTGCTTTTATCCAGACCATTTGGAAGAAACAAATTAATATAATAGCTTTAGCTACGAGTTTTCTACGCCGTCGCGGCACTTTCATTAGGGAGTTTAAGAGGCTACGACGGCGATAGCAGCGAGAACGTCACAAACAATAGGATTTAATGAGAAAAACAAAGGCCCTGCTCGTGCGTTTTAAATTTTGGTACATTACGTCACAGTACTCGGCCAAGCAACAAAGTGAATTAACCGGATTCAAAGTTTTATCTAGAATATGAGCACATGACGGTCATTGTCTGTCGAAACTTAAACGCCGTTCCCACCTGATCTGTTACTGGATAATTCGGCTAAATTGTGCAAGCTCAACGAATTGGAATAATCCCGAGATAGTACAAGTAACACCAAATTAAATTTTCAAGAGACATTTTCGTTGGCGTTCTCGTTCCTATCAAATTATGAAGAATTCAGTTGTAACGTGGCCTATGATAATCAACGTCACGTGACAAAATGTACCGGAAAAAACGTTCAAAACCTCGGTCTTGGTTAAGCGTCAGAGCCTGAAAGTGAATTTCATATAGCTTCCTTTATTCATGTTCTAAGGACGTTGTAGACTCTTGCAATAATATTTGAATTATTGTAAAGGTAGCATTCTTAACAACTTGGCTGTACACTAATTGTTCCACCATCTTAATTTTTCCCACAGGGGAAGTTTACAAAGAAACCTTCGGTTTTTATTACCGCCGCTCACCACCACGCCGGACTGAAGAGAGACGCTGCAAGTGTTTGGTTGGAAGACATCACGCGATCTTCTCTTAAAATATGTTTGAGGGAACTGCAAAATTATGCAGGCTCCCACGAAGACATTTACGTTGTAAGTATTTCGGATCCTTTTAAATGGTCTTTCTTCAGAGGTTTTGAATTCACCTTTAAGGACGTTTTCGTTATGGCGTCATTGCACTAAAATTCGAACAGCTTTTTGTTTACTTGTGTTTATTAGAGCAATTGTTATTTACTCCCCAATGGGGTTAAACAATCTGAATTTCAGGGAAAACGAAATGAATTCTCGTATTTTTTATAGTAAATTTAAATGACACAATTATGCCCCGCCCTGCCCCGCCCTTACTGGACGAGAGGGTAAGGAAGGAATTAGTCAGAAAATGAAGAGTCATATTATCATGCGTTTTCATAACAATATTGCTTCTTAAAACATTGGGGCATTTACCTTTATAACTAAACGTATAAGAGTTTAATTCTATAAAGCACCGGGATAACTAACGAAGTAAAGTCTCATAAAAAGTAAATTATCACTTGTGCTTCTTGGATTTCTAATTTCCTAACATTTTAACTCAAGAAGCACCGGAAGCCAAAAGATTCATTCTATATAAAATTAAGTTACATTCATCTAACTTTGAATTTCAAGTAAGTACGTACATAATTTCATACCTCTTGGTCTTGATTAACAAGAGTGATTGTAAACTGCATTATACATTGTATTTTACAAAGACTCTTTACATTATCCAAGTCACATTAAGAGTCGGAAAGTTTCTAAACACAGTTCTCGGCTCCAACACCTACTTCAGCTTATCGCCTACTCGCTTATCATCCTTTGAAATATCTTTATTTTGAGATTCAACTTTTAACCATTTGTTTCTTCCACCTGAATTTAGCAGAGTTTGTACCTTTTTCCTTTTTTGCAGAAATGGTTAGTGTTCTCGTCACTTCACAAGCCTCTCTTCTCAGAACTCAATTCAGTTTATTTTGCCAACTCACAGAACCCTCCTGCTGATTACAATGACGCATTCTGCAAGGTCAGTGTGCTTGATTTTCGTTGTATCATTTTTACTTTCTCGGCACAACGATAGGCTATTTTACTGTAGTTTTCATTATGACCTGGCCTTTGAGTAGAATCGAGGCTGGAGTTAAACCTGGAACTCAGTGGTTTCATATGTAAATGCAACTAGTGAGCATCAGAAAAACATGATGGCAGTGAAGTTTGTATGAAAACAAAGTTAAACTCCAGCCTCGCTTTTACCCAAAGGCCAGGTCACTGGGAAAACAACTATAAAATGGACTATAATAATACCTCAAATAAAATGGGCGTCATTTTCTCCTGAGATTTCACGATCACTAAAACAATTTCATTGAATTTATAACTAAAATTTCCTCTCGTTCCATTGTTAAGGGGCTAATCCGTTATACACCACTTGCTTTCTCTCAGGATATCCACTTTGTTAAGGTGTATAAAAATGTCCCGAGCGTTTTTGTATCAGCAAATCATTCTTCCACTGGTGGAAATCGAGATCCTATGCGCAATTCCATAACATCTTGGGTAGAGGTAAGCCAACGGCACCAATTTTTTCCACACGTATATTTGTTACTTGTTGCAATTTTTAAACATGTCCCAGTCCCAACTGGGCAATTTAGAAATGATGCACATATCTTAAATTTTTACTGAACACGAAAGCCCTTCATTCTATCCTGACGCCATAGTGGTAATCGTTAGTATTTAAAACTTTTCCACTACCGTTCCGAACGAGACAGCTGAAAGGAGCCTGGGAGCCAATGAACATTTTCCTCCGTTTTTTGTTGTTGTTGTTGTTTCGTGACTTGCCATTGCGTGGTTATCAAGCCAGCGTCCCAATATTGAATTTGTCATTCTTCGCCAGGATCCCGTGTGCACGCATGGCCTGGTAAGCGCTAATGACATAGTCTAAAAATTATTCTATATTTTTACCGAAGGCAACGCTAAATCATGAAAATGTATAAATTATATTTGTTTCCTTCTCCGCTGTTTCGAGTTTTGTAGTTTTTAAATATTGTCTTTAAATCGAAACAGATCACTCTGGCTCTCTGGCTATCGTGACCTATAGTGCATCTGGTCCTTCTATTCATTGTACAATGTATTAGGCGATTACTGTTTGATTACTGTTTTGTGTTATGAAATCCTTTGCTTTAATTTCTATCGCCTTCGTTCTTTCTGCTAGAATTGTTAAAACGCATTTTGTTTCATATTTTCCGAATTTGCACGGAAGCTGTACTATTTCATTATTTTGCTTTAGCGTAATCATTAAACCTAGCTCCAAAGGATATTTCGTCGTCTTTGTTATTTCCATCCGATACAACTACCCTTTATTTCTGTTCTGGTCATGTTAAATGACCGATGCTTTATCTTCTGAATTCATTCTTCAGAACAAAAATGTCCAAGTTGAAGTATAATCATAATTGAAAGCTATAAATGAAAAATACGATTCTGTGATGTATGTATGAGCTTATGTCATCATAATCAACATCATCATCATCATTTAGAAGAAGTCCTTTTTTTTTTTTCAGAAGCCGTGAAACTTTCAGCCTGATTTCTAGAACTCACTCACATATAAAGAACCCTGGTCAACCCTATATTTACCTTAATTGGCACAACAAGTAGCTCCTTCAGTCGTGGCTACAAATGCTAAATCGACGTAAAAGCTAAAGTAGGTATGATTTATATATTTTTGTTTTATTTTGCAGTACATCAACACGACTGGAGCACGAATTTGCTTAAAGGAATTGTACGAGTCAAAGTATGATCCACTTTCTGTATCATACACTGTCTTGTCAGGTAGGAATACAGAGTGTTTATTGTCTAACCAGAGAGATAGATAGATAGATAGATGCAGAAACCATGATTGTCCACCAAATAGACAAATAACAACAGTGCTAAAAAAATAGAGGTAAACCAATGGACTCTATACTAATACAGATTTAGTACCAGGTTCAACTTGAACATAGAACATTTTAAATCATAAATCGCATTTTGAGGGGAAGCAACCTGGATGAAATGAAATAAACGAAGAGACGCTCTCAAGTCGAATAACACAGGAAACACTGTATTGAGCCCTTAGAACGGGCGTAAAACCAATGTCTTAAAGGTACTGGTTGGTTGATGTAGCATTTGCTCTTACGGTTAGATACTTTAATTATACATTTACTGTTATTCTAGTTTCTTGCCTTGTCAACTTTTCCGCCTTTTCAGTAAGTAGTAGTAGCTGGAATAACATAAAACACTGATTTCGTTTGATTCACTGAGTACCAGAAGAGGAGCTCAGCTAAATCGGAAGTTGAGAAAAGCTGCTAATGAACTTTACTTAATCTTCTGAACTTAGACATATGCAAACCAGGCTGGGGTTACTTCGATGGTTTCTGCTACTTTACAAGCTCTGCATGCGCCTCATGGCTGACTGCTCAGTCAAACTGTTCTGCAATGAGCTCAAATCTAGTGACGATTCACAACCAAGAAGAAAATGTATACATTCAGCATCGCAATAATGGTGAACGAAGCTGGATAGGTCTAAATGATAGGAGTGTAGAAGGATCGTTCGTTTGGCCAAACAAGAAAGTAAGCAGCTTTAGGTTCTGGGCGCCAAGACAGCCAAACAACTGGAGAGAGGAAGACTGCGTGCATACTCTTGGTGTCAAGCATGGTTACACTTGGAATGATGTGTCGTGTGATAACTGTTACAACTTCACTTGTTTCACAGGTAGATTGCTGTACATATCTATGTCCAGTATAACTTTCTTATCAAATAGCTGAAATATCCTGGCAGTTAGTACGCAACTAACGCAGTTGCGTAAAGAGAGCTTGAAAAAAACATTCAGGCCTGAACGGGATTCGAACCCATAACCTCTACGATGCCGGTTCAGTGCTCTACCAACTGAGCTTTCAAGCCAACTGGGAGCTGTTCATATTGTGAGTTCGTAATATACCCGTGAAGGATGAACAAATGAATGTAAATATATGAACATATATTTTGAAGTGCAGATTAAATATCAGATAGAAGAAAGATCCTCGCAGTTACTACGCAACTTAAGCAGTTGCGAAAAGAAAGCCGGAAAAAATTCAGGCTTGAACGTGATTCGAACCCATGATAGCTTAGTTGGTAGAGCACTGCACCGGCATCGCAGAGGTTTTCGAATCCCGTTGAAGCCTAAATTTTTTTCAAATTTTTTTTAAATTTTTTTTAAATTTTTTTTTTTTTTTCGTCTCGCAACGGCGTAAGTTCCGTACTAACTGCGTGAATCTTTTTCTATTTGATCTTTTATCCGCAGTTCAAAATATATGTTTCATATATTTACATTTATAACTTTCTTATAGCACGTTTCGGCCAATCCAGGAAAGCACTGTGACTGTTAAAAAAAAAAAAAAAAAAAAAAAAAACAGAAAGGTTTTTCCTTCACATTAACCATTGGTTCTGAAAATTCACATCGGAAAATTAATTTGGCAAGTAGATAGCTCTTCATTTTTAGAAATCAGGAATGCGAAAGATAAATTCTCAGTAGTGAAAATCGATCGAACATCCCCAGGTACAAGCGCAAACAATGAAACTTCCTTGCCGAGGGGCAAAGACACTACTTGAGTTTGCGCATTGGTTCATTTACCGTGTAATTTCAGCTGATCAAAGATTACTGTGCTGTTAGCAAGGGAGTTAAAGTGGAATTTATATTAATAAAAGAGTAATAATCCAGATAAATTTAAATGAACACGAACTAGATCAACGAAGCAGGAAAAATTCACAACAGTGATCCAACAAATGAGAAAGGATTTAATTTGCAACGCTCAACGAAGGACTACATGCACTCCAAAGAGTCCTTTTCATTTGTCAGAGCTGTCTTTAAGACTGTTCGGGCCGTAAGTATACCAATTTTAAGCTTCGCTTTTCCGACGCCGATGGAGAGCGACGATCGTTTCTCCATAGGTCACCATTGCCGGCTATGTAATCTTTCAACATACGCGTAATAAAATCTCATAACACTTTGTTCGATTACGTTCTTGTATGAACAAACTCAATTTGCAGCGTAATATTCCAGTGAATTTAGCCGGAGTTTACATCAAATTTGACTCCTCTGTGCCCTGTGACCTAGTTTGATTTTTCTCTTCGCCCTACACCCCACTTAGGAACCTTTTCATAGGCTATTGCAAAATATTTTCAGAACGTTTTAATTATCGAGCAACGTACTTACAAGACTGTATGCTATTTATTTCTACTTGCTACTACTATTTTCTAGCCAAATGGAAGGTATTTGTTATACACTACGCGAAAATCTATGAAGCGATGAAGCTATGAAGCGATAAACATTTCGCAAAATGTTGAGATCTAATAAGCATATCGAAAGCCTTGATCTCAGATAACCAAATGCGTGTGTACAAGCTTAAAAATCTAGCATAGAAACCCCGGGAAACCTCATGAATTCACAGAGATAAAAATGCTATTGCGTATTGTTCATCGCGAATGATCCCGTTTATGGCGTTGTTCGTCGAATAGTGAAAGCCTCTGAACTTGAGTTGTGAGACGAACACAGTCCGTCACGCCTCTTGCTCGATTGTTTCTACATATGAGACTGACTTACAATTCGAAATGTACCTCGCGAGGACTCATTGTTAGAAAGTGGACAGAACGAACACCTACAATTTATATTTTTGGCCTGTTACGGCTTCTTACGGCTAAGTTTAATTTACGGCCTTTTCAAAAGTCAGCGTATATGTCTACGTCAACACAGTCTGATCTTTTGGGATTCTTCAGCTGAGCATTTGATTTGTAGGACGTTTTAGGGTCTAAAATCTTATTCCCCCAATTTCCGAACCACCATTGGCGCTTGGCGAGTTCTTGCTGCAATTGGCCTTCAGTACCGCGGGCATCTTAATTTAAAGTGACGCATTTGCCGATTCGAAAACAAAAGGAATTTGTTTTACAGTGTTACGAAATTTTAAGTGACATTTCGCCAAAGAAACGAACCGTTGGGTGCTTCCTGACTCCAGTACATACATACAAGCACCCTTCAGTGAATTAATGGTGATGATGATGATGATGTTAATAATCAGAAATAAGGTTTATGGCAATGTTGACATTAAAGATCACGGTACTGACGTTTGCTTTTCCGAAAATTTCTTAGATATAGACGAGTGTTCTACCAACTCACACAGTTGCCATATCAATGCTACGTGTAGTAATATGCAAGGATCGTACAAATGCGCATGCAAAGCTGGATATTTAGGCAATGGGAAAACATGTACTGGTAAGCGACTTCCTTTGTCAGTTTACTTAATCATAAATATATATATTGAATGTAATTTCTCGCACTGAGGACATCAGCTGGAACATGGCGTTCTAAAAAAAAAACAAAATCAGTTTTGAAATGCCATGAGTTTAGCATGCCCTCGTGAGGGAGTAAAAGGCTCAGTTTCATTTTTTTCATCTATTTTACTAGTGATCTCTAAGACGTATAATGATAAAGACAAGTGGCGAATGGTTAGCATTTTTAAAATACAAGTTCCATTTCTTGACTGTTTAATTTTACTCCTACGGTTACCTTACTTTTCCCTCTCCTTAAAAGGGGTAATAATTAATGCAGTGGAAAGAATTATTCAACCTCAAAACGTTTCGAAGGGCCCCCAGGCTTCTTTTAAAAATATTTTGGGCGGTCCACATGTTGGATCCACCTTGAAAAACCGTCAACTGATTGACAACTATGTTTCAGTAAACTGCTCAAACCACAACGCTAATATATCACCGAGAAACGTTGACACTAAATTTACTCGCTATGGAAAAAACGTTTTTGCTTGTAATGTGTTCGTGTAGGAGGTGAACTTAGAAATATAAAGAAGTTAACTCAATTTAAATATAAATAAATAAATAAATAAATAAATAAATAAATAAATAAATAAATAAATAAATAAATAAATGAACAAACAAATAAATTAACGCAAGTCGTTCATTTCTTTTTATGGCTAATTAACAAAGTGCAAAGTAGCAAATAAAGGAAATGATGTAATATATTTAATACATGGAAGAGTAGTGCATCCGGTCTACAAACCATAAGAAGTGGGTTGAAACATAGTTAATTAAGAGACTGTTTATGAAACCTTTCCATGAAAACAATGGTGCTGCAATTTATGTTGGAAGGGCCGGGACCGTACACTCCTTTGTTTTAACGTTCACATCACAGTTGAAAATCTTAACAGGAACGTTGCTGTTAGTCAGCTGCCAAATCTATTGTGGTTTGTGCACGGTCAAATCCAAAAATGCTAACAAAAACATAAAACGGAGAAGTCATAACCATTGCGTCTTATTAACTATGGTTGTAAAATGAGGCGCAGCTGTTTGGAAATTGGTCCTTTTGTTGTTTCATATATATAGCTTAAAAAATCATTGATGATTCCTTAAGAAATTCAAAGCAAAAGCTTGCCAAATGTTCTGACAATTCAGACTACATTTCCAAACCTCTTTAACGATGGTCATTTCCTTTCTTTCTCTTTATGAATTATCAATGAGGTTAATAAATGATGGTAAGTTTAGTGTTTCGGAATCTGGGAAAAAAATTAAAAAGTAACATCAAAGGTAGATTAACATAATTCACTTTTCCGATAATCTAGTACTTCTTTAAGAGCGGTTGTCAGTAACTTTCGAGAATCCGGCGACAGAAGCGAAAATTCGAATTTTTTTTTATTTGCCCCAAAAAGACCCTTTTGGTGAACTATTATCAAAAATAATATTCAAAAGTTCTAGCGAATTTTTATTTTGGCAAAAATTGGGAAAGTTCGAAATCGGCCAAAACGCGACCGATGGCCCGATTGAAATTATGCAAATTAGTACATTTTTAAAACTCTCGTTCAAGACAAGGTAGCGTTTTCTCGAGTTGACACTTTCACAATCGTTGTTACATTCCTTGTGCTTGCTTCTAAACTATATTTTATCTCCACCTGAACATTCTTTCATTTAAAGTTGCCCACGTAAAGAATACAATGTTTGCTATTCCTTAGATAGAGTGATTTTTGCCATATTTCAGATGACCATATCATCAAGGGTATACAAGTATACTGGTAATGAAATCACTTTTTTGAACGGGCAATTGTTCTTATTTATCATGTTAAAATAATATTTAGTTTGGCCCGTGAAAAGCGAGCGCGCTAGGTCGAGATGTGTGGAATGCACTTTGACACAATTCTCGGTTTTCACTGTCACGCCATTGAAAAAAAAAATCGAAACCATTCCACGAATGAAGTCAAGAAATTGACATGGTATAGAGGATAAATAAATAAGGCATCTGTCCAAGTGTCAGGTCTGTGCGGCATTCCCTACTGGAGTTATTTGACAAAATGTTCCACATAAATTTATAGAGCTTAGTATGGAGACGCCATGTTTGTGTTCCTCTGAGGGACACAAACATGGCGGCCGGAAATACGAAAAAACATCTGGAGTTCACTTTTGCCAGAAAAGAGGTTTGTTTGCCCTTGTGAATTTTCGAATGTTTAGCTTAATATTTCTCCTCAAACTTAAATTGTTTAGAATGCTGAAAATTACCCGAATTAAGAGTCATTTTTAAGATACGGAAAAGCTCTGTCACGGCCGTCCTCCTTATGTCACGCACGATGGAAACTCGGAAATTGAAACCGTTCTATTTTCAAAAGGAAGCACGACATCGAGCTAAGAAATTGTGAACAGACAGATTTTTAGGTAATCTTTCCTTGAATGAAGGTAAAAATTTTGTAGGCCTCCCAGTTTTGAATTCTAGAATTTGGTGACGTCACGTGAAAACCAAGAATTCGCCATTTCAGTACTTCATGTTCCTCCTGTTACTTTGCACTTATCAATACACTTCACGGAGGCTTTTAGATAAAAGCCAAGGTCTATGTGTTCATGTCATGCTTTTATACACGTAAATAACTAGCTTCAAACTTGAGTGCTCCCCATATTAGCATTAGGTTATCAAATGATTCCTTTCAGGTAAAATTTTCGAGTTTATATTGAGCCGTTCAAGCGAGATGAAAGAGCCGTTCGCAGGGAAATAACTTGAAATCAGTGAAATTAATACCCTGTCTCTCATATCATGCTACACTTTCATACTACCGTTATTATTAAGCTAGAAAGTGTAAATGCTCCCTTTTTACGTGACCTAAAACAGAATTTGCCTAAAATATTACGAATAAAGTCCACCACAAGAAAAAACTGAAAAAATCGCGCACCGACGTAAATGTAAGCATCAGCCGTTTCTCGACTTGCTACATGGATGAAACGCGTCCGTTATTTTACCTCTGCATACATTTATGATCAGAAAGTGGAAACAAAAAATCTTCTCTATGCCCATCTGTATAAATGCACTCGCCAATCAGGCTTTGATTATCTGTATGTTTGTCGAAAATACTGAAGAATAGTGCAACATAATAATTTGTTACTGACTACTTGACATTCAATCACAAGCAGATACATGTAACACGACTGGAAACTGGATATAAAGAAATGCTCTTACTTGTCAGCAATCGTTACTCACATTATATCTGGCGATATCACATCCCCGAGGCAAGGCTGAAAATTGTCTCAAAATCCGCATATTAGAGATTCAAAGTTTTCAAGATTCGCCCTTGTGATGACAGAGCGAAAATGATTTTTGAAATTACAAGAAGAAATTGAGGCAAGTCAATGTCTGCAAGGTATATTTAATGGACTGAAACAATAATCATCAGTGTAGTTTTCCTCTTCTGAGATTCATTCTGTATTGTCTGTGCCGGATTCTCATCAATAAAATAACATTACAGGAAAAGTAAAACCGAAATTAATTTTAATCAAGTTAACAAATTAAGACCTTTTGAAACCTCAATGCAGTATTTCAATACTATCCTCAAACAAAAAGCTATTATATTTAGGAGAGTGAAGTTTGTCTTTCGCCATGGATCAACGCGCAAAAGTTGTGGATCAAGCTCAAAAGGTGCGCGATATTTGCAATGTGTTATACGGTTAATCAATGTAATAAGGACGTTCACCATGAATGGAACGCAAAAAAAACTTCTTTTTAGGTTAACTTGTTAAACCTAGCTTTAATGTCTGCTTGAGATGAGTCACTGATGGTGATAAAATGTTAACTGGAAATACACAACATTATTCTGCATTATTGCTTACGGAAGGGCTGATCAAATTTTAAGATAAGAGTTTAACCTTAATTTATTTTCTAGCGCGCACTAGTGTCAAAGGATGAGGGGCACGACTGGTATTTCTCAGATTTTCGTGTTCGGTCTAAAAGACGGTGTTATCTCTTACGGGCCGTCACTGTGTAAGTCTGACGTTGTCGTTGTTAAATCCTCCTAGCGTGCTCCAGAGTATCCACCATACGAACAGCCTTTGACAAGGCCAGTGAGAGTATTTTTTGAACCTGTGTACCATAGTCCAGTGATTGTTCAATTTATAGTGGTTTTTATATGGTATGGTTGAAGATATAACTTAATTACGAGTTCCACTTGGATTGGGTTAACCCACAGTACATGCATTGACAATGACAACGATTCTTTGCTGTTCATTCCTCGGTCTCCCTTCGTCGTTAAAGGTTTCTGACTGTTCCAGTTCACACGAAGGCCTTACTTCTCTCGGTGGTGAGAGCATATAAAGACGAACGGAAAGTTTCAATCGTAAATCATAATTCCTGGAATAAAGTCAAGTAATGCATAGCAGTGGATTTCTGTTTAAAAAAAGAGGGAAAGTCAGAGAAAGAAATAAAATGTTCTTTCATGCTCTCAGTTTCACTCAAATGAAAACACTTTACCTGCCCTAGCAACAACACTATTTCGTCCTGAATTTCTTTATAGGCCCGATATTTTGTGCCTTTATAGGTGCGAGCGAACGTCCTTTTTGCATTGATTAAGCGTAACACATTACAAATCTTGCGCATTTTTGAGCTTGATCCGCACGGAGAGGTGCCATGGCGAAAAAAAACTTCACTCTCCTCCAAACTTTTTGTTTGAGGATAGTATTGAAATACCGCATTGAGGTTTCGGAAGCTCTTGATTTGTTTACTTTCATTTCAGTTAATTTCGGCTTTTATATTTTGAGGAAAATAAAGGTTGTTGTTGTTGTTGTTGATGATGACAATTGGGTACAATCCCCAGGAGAGGGGGGGGGGGGGGGGGATGGGGGGAGAGGAGGAAACATGATTGTCGTTTCAATCCAGCAATCAAATATACCTTGCAGACATTGACTTGCCTCAATTTCTTCTTGTAATTTCAAAAATTATTTTCGCACTGTCATCACAAGGGCGAATCTTGACGTTGTTTATTCCGGTGCTTTTCGCGCGCTTGTGGATCACATTTCACTTGTCACGCAATAAAAGTTGTTGCGTTGTTCAAAACTTTGAATCTCTAATATGCGGATTTTGAGACAATTTTCAGCCTTGCCTCGGGGATGTGATATCGCCAGATATAATGTGAGTAACGATTGCTGACAAGTAAGAGCATTTCTTTATATCTAGTTTCCAGTCGTGTTACATGTATCCGGTTGTGATTGAATGAGTCAAGTAGTCAGTAACAAATTATTATGTTGCACTATTCTTCAGTATTTTCGACAAACATACAGAAAATCAAAACCTGATTGGCGAGTGCATTTATACAGATGGGCATAGAGAAGATTTTTTGTTTCTACTTTCTGATCATAAATGTATACAGAGGTAAAATAACGGACGCGTTTCATCCATGTTGCAAGTCGAGAAACGGCTGATGTTTACATTTACGTCGGTGCGCGATTTTTTCAGTTTTTTCTTGTGGTGGACTTTATTCGTAATATTTTAGGCAAATTCTGTTTTAGGTCACGTAAAAGGGAGCATTTACACTTTCTAGCTTAATAATAACGGTAGTTTGGAAGTGTAGCATGATACGAGAGACAGGGTATTAATTTCACTGATTTTAAGTTATTTCCCTGCGAACAGCTCTTTCATATCGCTTGAACGGCTCAATATAAACTCGAAAATTTTACCTGAAAGGAATCATTTGATAATCTAATGCTAATATAGGGAGCACTCAAGTTTGAAGCTAGTTATTTACGTGTATAAAAGCATGAAATGAACACAGAGACCTTGGCTTTTATCTAAAAGCTTCCGTGAAGTGTATTGATAAGTGCAAAGTAACAGGAGGAACATGAAGTACTGAAATGGCGAATTGTGTCAAAGTGCATTCTACACATCTCAACCTAGCGCGCTCGCTTTTCACGGGCCAAACTAAATATTATTTTAACATGATAAATAAGAACAATTGCCCGTTCAAAAAAGTGATTTCATTACCAGTATACTTGTATACCCTTGATGATATGGTCATCTGAAATATGGCAAAAATCACTCTATCTAAGGAATAGCAAACATTGTATTCTTTACGTGGGCAACTTTAAATGAAAGAATGTTCAGGTGGAGATAAAATATAGTTTAGAAGCAAGTACAAGGGATGTAAAAATGATTGTGAAAGTGTCAACTCGAGAAAACGCTACCTTGTCTTGAACGAGAGTTTTAAAAATGTACTAATTTGCATAATTTCAATCGGGCCATCGGTCGCGTTTTGGCCGATTTCGAACTTTCCCAATTTTTGCCAAAATAAAAATTCGCTGGAACTTTTGAATATTATTTTTGAAAATAGTTCACCAAAAGGGTCTTTTTGGGGCAAATAAAAAAAAATTCGAATTTTCGCTTCTGTCGCCGGATTCTCGAAAGTTACTGACAACTGCTCTTAAGTGTTTTAATTTTATTCAGTTTTTTTTAGAGCACTGTGAGCAATCTTTTGTCCGGCGTTTTTCAAATAACTGTGGAACATGAACTTTCTAGAGCCCTTACGGTTACTAAAAGTAGTCTTTTGGTTTGATATGTAGCTAGCAAAACTTAATAAGCAGCTCTAGGGGCATGGATATTGTTTTACCTAAGATACAAAGTATTCTAGCATTTTCAACTGTTGTTATGTTTTAATTACCAGCATTCAAGGCTGTGTTTACAAACCTCGGTGCGAGTGGGAGACTGGGTCCAACATCACTCGGCAGTCACTACAGCGGCCAGGATCACGACGGTCAAGTTAGTTTGGTCAGCGGTATACAACGATGGACTGTTCCGTTCACAGGTGACTACAAAATCGAAGCAGTAGGAGCTTCAGGGGGATATGATACAAGCGGTAATAGCCGTCAGTATCGAGGAAGAGGTGCTAGAATGATAGGCACCTTTCGCTTATCAAAAGGCGAAACAATTCAGATTCTTGTTGGTCAAGAAGGTGGAATTAACAGACACGGTACCACTTCTGGTGGCGGCGGTGGAACCTTTGTAGTGAGAGCAAGCAACGCTCCAATGATAATAGCTGGAGGAGGAGGAGGCATAGAAGATGCTAGGTCAAGACATACAGAGTGCGATGCCTCCACCGCAACGTCAGGGAGAGCTGGGTACAGGTCATGGTCTGGCGGGAGCAGTGGACATGGTGCTAACTCCGCTAACAGTGGGGGTTCAGGTAAGACTGAATTGTATTGCTGTCCACTTAATTTCAGTGTAGCCAGATTTTGTCTTTGATTGGCTTCCTATAATTAGTCTACCAGCTCTTATCCAGCAGTTTATTATGTTTGGGGATTTCCTTGTTTATTTTTAGGAAAACCGTACTTATTTCTGTGACTAGGTAAATTCAAATCGTTGATTTCAATTGTTTAGCTACAATTTATTTTACATTGAGGGTGTAGTTAACCGCGGTAAAATACATTTTCAGTTTAATTGAAGAGCATCATATAACCTGGTCCATTTAAATTAGAGTTAAATG
Source organism: Pavona decussata (assembly GCF_977016875.1). Classification (NCBI taxonomy): domain Eukaryota; kingdom Metazoa; phylum Cnidaria; class Anthozoa; order Scleractinia; family Agariciidae; genus Pavona; species Pavona decussata. The sequence goes on from NW_028145460.1 coordinate 212,605, forward strand.
CAGAATTTACAAATTAAACATTTTTTTATACTCTGCGAAAGAAGCTTTAGTCTCAAATTAAACCTCCTGATTGGCTTTATTACTATGGGAATTCGAAACTCCACGACTCCTTTTCTCACGTGAGGACTAGAGATCAGCCGACGCTACTTTTCAGGGTCCCAAAGGGGGAGTCCCTGGAGCCCTGGCGCCCTGGAATTTCTGCTGTGGAGCCCGGAGCCATATCATTTTACTGACTGGAGCCCTGATCCTTTTTTGGCCGTGGAGCCCGGAGCCCGGAGCCCGGAGCCCGGAGCCCGGAGCCCGGAGCCCGGAGCCCGGAGCCCGGAGCCCGGAGCCCGGAGCCCGGAGCCCGGAGCCCGGAGCCCGGAGCCCGGAGCCCGGAGCCCGGAGCCCGGCGCCCGGAGCCCGGAGCCCGGAGCCCGGAGCCCGGAGCCCGGAGCCCGGAGCCCAGAGCACGGAGCCCAGAGCCCAGAGCCTAGCATTTTCAAGTTTGATCATTCGAGTTCCCAGATTGTATTGATTCTTGATTACTGCCATTTTTTGTTTGTTTGTTTGTGCGTGCTAACGGGCATAAAGAAACAGAATCTGAAGAGAGGACAGTACATAATACAAGTATACGCGGTTATCTCAGTTTACAATGATATGTAACAACATGTTTAGGGATTTAATGAAAACTTAGTTATAATTGTAGTGAGCGTGATAAAAACAACTTTATAGTAACCGGACGTTCCTTTAGCAGTTTGCTCGCAGGTATCAGTTACAACAAATTAAAAAAAAAAAAAAAAAAACTTGACAGACCATTTTGAAGATACAAATAATAATTGATGAAGATTAATAATTTCAACACTTACCCAGTCCTTAATAGATTATATTGTTTACTGTTCATCTGATTCATGACCCTTTCCATCCTGACTTTCGGGTCTTCACCAAGTAGGGTGCATAGACGAAATGACGATTAAATGGTTTAACCTAACACCAAATCCGCCTCGAATCCCAGTGTTTTATACCCTCACAGCAATTCACAAACCGACATTAGTCGGAAGAACTATCATATCTGAGTGTGATGGCCCAACATAATGCCTATCATCATTCGTAGACAAACTACTTCAGCCAATAGCACAAATACAGGACTCGTATCTTAAAGATACGACACATTTCATAACGTTTATTGAAAGCACTAGGGTGCCTAGAAACGCATTTCTAGTCTAAATGGATGTCACTAGCCTTTACACGAATATCCCACAGGAGGAAGGAATCACTATAGTATGCAACGCATACGAGAGCTTTTATACCAATAACCCTCCTATAGCTACAAATTTTCTCAGGGAAATGCTCAGCCTTATACTGAAGGAGAACTCCTTCCAATTTAACGGGAAAGACTATCTCCAAACACACGGAACTGCCATGGACACTAAAATGGCAGTAGCTTTTGCCAGCATCTTTATGGCATCTATAGAAAAGGATATTTTAAGGCAGAGCGTTAACAAACCACTAACGTGGAAAAGGTTCATTGACGATGTATTTTGCTTGTGGGATACAAACAAAGAATAGAACATTTCATTGAGCAAGCAAATTCGTACCACCCTACCATAAAGTTTACCGCTGAAGTCTCACAATTAGAAACTCTATTCTTGGATACAACAGTGTATAAGGGAGAGAGATTCGAGAAAGAATCGATTAAATAATCGACGTGCGCACACATTACAAACCTACTGAAACATTTCAGTACACAAACTACAACAGTTGCCACCCAGCAGGCGTCTCTTCTAAAGTAGTGTTAGAGGAAAACATTAAAAACTTTAAAACACGCCTGGCATCGAGAGGTTTAATCCTACTAACCTGGTGGACAAAAATCCTCACCGAAGTTAACTTCGCAGAAAGAAAGAACGTTCTTACACAAAAACAGAAAGCGCACAAGAAAATTCTACCCTTCGTGACACAATTTCAACCATCACTGCCATGTCTGAAAAATATTCTAATGGACAAATGGCATTAAATACAAAATTAGCCGCTACTAAGAGACTTGATCTCTTATAGAAAAGGGAAGTCGCTTAAAGACATGCTTGTGAAAGCAAAACTATAAAGGCTTTTATCAACGCAATGGGCACACAGCGGGAATCGTGCAGGTCTGTCAACCCCATTTAAACAAGTTTAATATTTAATCCACTTTTAAATAATAGGAGATAATATAACTGGCTGCTTGGGTTTAAAAATTTGATCGGAATTGCTGACTTTTTATTTGCGTATTTGATTTAGCGTTAAAAATAGAATTTTTACATATCAAGATTGTAGACCAGAGTGAATCCCGGAGCCCTAAAGCAGATGATGTGGAGCCCTAGAGCCCTGAAATTTTCGCCTTGGAACCTGCATTTTTAAGGCCGGAGCCCTGGAGCCCTAAACCCCTTTGGGACCCAGACTTTTGCGCCAACCCCGGCCGATGCCCGACCTGTTTTCCCGGTCACAATAAAGACAGTAAAGGCGCACCGATTAATCGGCCCGATCAGTAGCTTCAGTCGTACCATGGGCTATAGGAAACATGGGTTTCGACTAAATGAATATTACATTTATCTCAAATAAAGCTGAATTTCTCACAATGAAGTAGTCTTTAGTCTTTTCTGGTCGTTTCTCTCCATTTATTTCTTTCTTGTGAGGAAGAGCTTTGCGTGACGAGATACAGACCGGCTGCGAAGGAGACTGTGTTACTGTTACTGGCATCATCCACCAAAAATTAGCGCGTCCGTTACGTTTAAGCATGAGTATTGGCTTTTGTGTTCTCAGATGATGTTTTTCGTGGACAAAAATTCACCCTGTCAGTAAGTTACCGTGACGCGGCTGTTTCAGAGAAACACTTACCTTTATCCGCGAAATCAAAACAAAGTAATCACTCTGGCCGGCCAGTCACAACAAATACTAACCGCACAATGAACCAATACGAATTTAAATTAATGTACTTAAATGGAGTCAAGCGCGGTAAATGTTGTGCACGAGTCACCATTGGTTTTGGTCTTAGAAATTGGCGTGAGTTTTTTTGTTGTTGTTGTTTTCCTAATCACTTAGCTTAGCGAGACAAAATGAATGGAGACGCGAATTTACTTTTAACTCATAATTGACAAGCTCTCTTTATCTGTTCTAAACTTATCACGTTTGAAGAAAAAAATTCATCCTGTATAAAATCACAAAGTAACTACCCTAGTCAGACTGTTAAGACAGTTTTCATTTTTTTAATCAATTTGTTCATTTTTCCTTTTAGGTGGTGGTGGTGGTGGTTTTTACTCCAGTGGAAGAAGTTCAATTCAGTTCGGTGGTACCATGGGTTATGGTGGAGAAGGCGGCAAAGGATTTATTCAGGGAGGAGTGGGTGGAAGAGCCAGGTCTAACAATGCTGTTGGAGGGTTTGGAGGAGGAGGTGGTGCTTACGGAAATGGTGGTGGTGGAGGAGGCGGCGGAGGCTACTCTGGAGGAAGTAGCGGAGATGATAAAACTGACGCCTGTGGGGGAGGGGGAGGATCTTACAATGCAGGAAAAAACCAGCAGAACGAATGTTGCTATAACACATCTGGACATGGTCAGGTGATAATAACATTGATCTAGATGGAGCATGTTCAGTTAGTCGAATTAAGAGCCCCGAAATACTTTTAAAATGCGCCCATGCCCTTTTTGTAGACATAATAAAGCCCCTCAGGACACTCCCTTCAGGTGCAACCTGTGCGGAAGAGACTGCCACTCCCGTATTGGCCTGCACAGTCACAGCAAACAATGCTCCTGTGCCCACAGCTGAACAAGACTCTCAAACTTCCCAGGCGCAGATCCATGATCTCCCGAGATTTACAGATGCCGACGAATACAGCGATATTTTAATATAAAGCGCTCCTGTATAGCTGTTTCTTGTAATGACCATGAGTTACCCAATCGATTTTCAACAAAATAATCAACGGTGAAAAGGTATAACAACTGGAAAGTAATCGGTCTGTAATATACAAGAATGCTTTCGAATGTTTTTTAATTGAACAACTGTGAGATAGTCATGCATCGTTAGGAAATAAACGTAACAGAGTACGTTTTTGAATAAATGTTGAAAGAAATTCGTGTGACTGATGCAGGGGACCAAAGGGTATAAGAAAACTGGCTAAACGAGGAACCGTGTCTGAGGGTGCGCATTTCCTTTGCAAAAGAAATTGATACATTTAGTAAGACATGATGACACTTGAAGCGCAATAACAGCAGCATTTTCTTCATCTTTTGATAACGAAATAACTCGATTTTATGTTACTAATTAGTTTTGTTTTCTAGTTTGCTTTACTGTGTTTTGGCTTTGTTAAACTGAAAACGACTTGCACCCATTTGCTGATCAATCAGTTGGTAACGAAAAATAGTCAAGACTTGTTCGGAAGGGAGATCGACTTGTCGTTGGTTCATGCCATATTTGCGTTTGTAAACTTGTTTAAAGGAAGAACATTTTGGTTCCGAACTGGCTTAGCCGTTGTAATTAAAATGTTACGTTACTCCTAAAAGGTAGATAAGGTAGAGAAAAATAATCTATTTCCCTTGTTTTCTGTTCTCCTATCCCTCAGAGCCAAATTGAAAAACCATCATACCAGCGTTTGTTCCAATTTGACTTTAAGAAATTGACTGGACAGTTTTAAAAATCTTTAGCAATAAAAGGGCGAATATTTTGTTAGTGTAAATAGACCATATTCCTTTGTTTGCTTTTTCTTCTATGGACTGATGTCAGGATAACATTGAAAAGCCGTATGTTATCGCCTTTTTTATTTTTAAATATCTGTCTAAAGCCATTTTGTTTAGAATTTTATGACTTTTTGAAAGAGAATTGTAAAAGGTAGAAAACTGGAAACCACAGATGACGTCAAAACGTTTTGAGAACAAAGAAGTACGCTAGGAGCCGCACGTGAGTAGCGTGACTGATCATCACGTTTTAACGTCCTCTGTGCGTCATCAGAATACAGACCCACGGCAAAATGGAATCTATTTGTTTTGTACAATAACCAATACATTTCAACGCATTTCGTGAGCGAGCATCGCGTTGCCTGAGCTGAGTCAAAAACTTTCCAGCAAACTCAGTTTTAGACTACTACACACATGCAATTGTGATCTTCAAAATTAGAGTATAATCCGAAAGAATTTCACTAACAATATTTTCAAAACTAACCTTTATTCCAGAAGGAAATCCTGATCTCAAAATATTACAGCATGTAAGTCGCTTCACTGCGATTTGTAATGGATTACTCTCCATTACCAGAATTCTATCGGCGACATATTTCGACAAATATTTGCTTCCTTTTCACGTCACAACAAAGTTCTAGCTTTCCTATCCTGGATGAGGCCACTCTCAACGATCTTTGTCCAATTTTTTATTGGACAGTTTTCCTTTCCTGAGAAAATTTGCCTGTGTTTGTCCGCTACTCGCAAAAACAGTTTGCAAAACTTTGTTGACCAGTCGCTCTGGCTGGACTCTAGACTCTGATCACGTGCGCCAGTCACACCACTCGATGACGTCAATCGTGCGTCTATACTCTAATCACACGCTCCTCTAGACCAATCAAAACGCGAGTTTTACACAGTTCATTGTATAAATAAGTCTGACTCCTTTTCCGCACCTTAATTACTGTTCCGCGCCAATTGCATGTACAAACTGATTAAAAGTTATCACGTTAGTTGAGCTTTTCAAAGCGAGTAAAGAAAATATTGATGTTGTTCTACTACCGGGTTACTCCTGGGAATTTTTGGTGGGAGTGTGCAGCTTGGTTCTATAAGCCCTAACCCCTTTTTCAGACCTGGACAGTAAAATTCACACCCATTTTCAGACCTGGACAGTAAAATTCACACCCATTTTCAGACCTGGTCTCTAGAATGCACACCCGTTTCTTTAACATTCTACTAATTTTTCAGATCAAAATCGTTAAAATCTTTACCCATTTTCAGACCAAAACGGCTCAAAAAGGCATACGCTTTGCCACCGCACATACATATAGTAAGTGGTGGAGGAAAGGGGAGTATCTCTCCTCCCCGCCTCGCCCTACGAAGTTCATCTGTAATAACTTCGTCCCGGAGAAAATTATTAACTTCACTTCAGAAGGAACTCTGGCGCTCTAAAATTTTCCCTGTGGAGCGCGGAGTCCCATCCTTTCGCTGCCTGGAACCCTAATAGAATTGTGCTCTGGAGCATAGAGCCCTAAAAATATTTGCCGTGGAGCTCGGAACCCAAACCTCTGAAATTGCACGCAGATATCGTACTTTGTTTGTTGACCAATGGCAACCGAGACGGGGTAAACTACAGGTAGATTATCATTTATTTTGCCACTGTAATGATGGTATTCCTTTGGTGTTCTGGGGTTTCTTTTCTAAAGCTGTAAATTCTTAATTACTGTTGAGACAGAAGTACTGCTTGAATAAGGGTTTTAACCTCTACGACTTACCCTGTCGTTGAGCGTCACATAACATCCTTTGACTGTAGACAGTGTCTCAAGAGTCTGATATACTTTTAAAACAACAGTTATGTCCTCACTCTTACCTCACTTTCATTTCTCTCCAATTGTTCTTTCCATATGCCTGGTCAGGGAAAATATTCGTACCCAAGGAATTAATAGAAAATCAAACGAAACAGAGTCAGTGTCTTTGACGTGTTTTCTGACCCTTCTTGATCTTCTTGCTGAAACTTCCTCCGGCTGGATCTTGCGTTCATCTTCTTCTTGCGCCGGCCGTTTATTGTCTTTCTGTGGACGTGGTTGTGTAAGTATTGTTGGATGTAATTTGAAATTAAGAAATTAAAATAAAAAAAAAAAAAAATCTGACATTCTCTTCGTGGAGTGAAGATGGCAAGGCATCGTCTTGATGTTGAGAAAAGTTAAAGAGTTCGGTAGAACCATTCTCCTCCCCATATGCATTTACAGGTAGTGTGCCCGGCCGTTCTTTTGCACTCTCTGCTGACAAACACTTTACCCACATTGTTGCTGCCACTCCCTCATCTGAGCAAAATAAGTTGTTGAAAGCTTGCATTTTGTTAACTTGGCCATCTTTGGCCAGTCTGCAAAGCTAATGGCACAATGTGGTCTGCTGTTTAACAATTAAAGCTACACAGCGTGATAGCCTTTTAAAGAACTCTCGGGTAGATGAGGAGAATCGACGGGCAAATTCCAGCACTTGAGTAGTGTCTATAGATCCCCCTCTCATCTCAGCAAAGAGATCTTCCACGATTAATGCAAGAAGACTGTGAAAGTCAAAATTACGAAGAAATGCAGGATTTGATTCTCTTAACAGGTCTTTGCTAATCTTCACTTCAAGGGTCTGATTTAGTCTTTTTGAATAGTTTCGGTGATAATTACTCTCCTGTTATTGGTTGTACAAATTCTGTGCGCAGTTCCACTGGTCGTTGAACATTCGCTTAAATCTTCTTTGGTAAGAGTTCATTTGAACTACTTTTAGCATTTGATAGGATAAATATTTCATGACGATACGAAATTAAATATCCTCGTCGCTGAAGGGTAAACTGAACCTGACATTGGAACTGAATTGAAGGTGGTCTTAAAAAAGAACTGTACCAGAAACAAGTAGCTCACCACTTTTAACTTGAAAACAACCATGATTCCATTGAGTTATCTCTCAGCAATCGACACAACAGTAAAACATAGTGATAAAAATAGAACACGATCGAACGGACCGAACACGCAGTTTACTTTTTGGTCTGGTTTAAAACATGATGGTGTGGAAGTCAAACAGTATGAACAGTGGTCTTACCGCAAGCTGAGCTTGAAGCGTCAATTGACACGATCAAATCTTACAGTACGACGCGCCTTACCGTGGCCACCCAACAAACTTGTATTTACAATTAAGTTAGCCAGTCAGGATATCTTCCTCCTTGTTCATAAAATACAAAATGACATATTTTCAATAATTTGTTGTTGCGTCACTTGCCTGTTGGACTTTGCAAGAAGGCGTGATTGTTATAAAATTGGCGTATCCTGATTGGCTAATTTGTCAAAAACGTTTGTTGGGTGGCCACGGTAAGGCACGTCGCACTGCAACCGTATACATTGATAAATTGTGAGCTTAGTAGCTCGTGCGTGACTAGCCGGTCGCGCATGAGGAATACAAAAATTGTCTCTTCATGAATTTTGGACTCGCTCGTTCAGCGCTTTTGGAGCCGGCTCTGTTGTTTTGACGTAAATAACTGTTACACACGAGTGGAGTGGACATGAGTGGAGAGATACAACAAACAGGTTTTATCAATACAAAATTGCTGTAATTTTTTTAATCCTAGAACTTGATTTTACCTGTTACATCAAAGGAGAAAAAAATAGTATAGCCTGGAGCCCTTAATCAAATTCTTGGGAGCCCTGTTTACTTTGGCGTGGGACTGGAGCCCCTTTTCATAAAGGCTGGAGCCCTAAATCCCTTTGGACCCTGATTTAAGTGTGCGCTACATTGCAAGAGTTTCTTCTTTCCTGTGGGCAATCGATGCCACGTAGGTCATTGATGTGATGCCGGATACCTGTGAAAATTGTTGCTATCGGATTTCGACTTCCCGTTTAGTTCCAGCATTCCGAGAAGGTATACTTGATACCGTCTCGGCACGAAGGCACGTTGTCTTGTATCTACTACAATTTTGACCGCTAAACGTGCAATGGATAGAGGCATAAAGGATCTCAAGGAGCCGAAGCGTATGCCAACAGAGAAAGCTTGCTCACTTCTTCACAAGATTTCTATAGTTTTGTCTGTTGTTGCGATTCTGTTAACCATTGCGCTGTTCGTGAGACTCGAAACAGTGGTCCGTGAAACGAAAATGATGGATTCAAAGTTCTCGCAGGAAATTCAGCAAGTCAAAGATGCTCTCAAAGAAGAAGCTAAACCCCAGGCCAGTGCGAACGAGGACGTGGATGCTGCCATTGGTAGGTGACTTTGAAGGCTTGGTGCAGAAATTGTAGAACTGTAGAAGAATGTTTCAGAAATCCCGTGACTGAGTTGTTATTTATGCGTGAGAGGGTCGCAAGCTTTCTCTAGCTGAGGCAAAATACAAAACTTTTAATTAAGTGTTGACCAGTCGAATTTTCTCCATTAAACCACCACCCGTGCATCCCCGTACAAATGACAAGTAGTGTGCAATGATTCATTTTTGATTTGTGCTTTTGTCCAATTCATTATTCGGAATGTAGACAGTGGCGTAGTAACCTAAAGACATGTTTTTTCCGGTTTCCTGTTGTTAAATTAAATAGAGCCTGTCTTCCTGTATATGCTTGTGCCTGACCCTGTTATTATATTCTTCATCCTCTCAGTTTGGCAGCTGCCCTGTCTTTCTAGCCCCCTTTTGGTTATTTCGGCGGGGCAGCCTGTACTCGAATGGAGTACGAATTCATGTAGCTGTTGTTATTGTAGGACAAATCGAATACCTTCACGGGAAGACCTCCCAGTCGGTGACTGACTTGTCTTCAGGACTTAAATAAAAAAAGAGACGAATTAACGTATTCTATCTGGAATCTCTTGTATGAACTAAACTAATCCTGGATTAACGTGAACTTTAATTCTAGTTTAATGACTAATCATTTAAGGTTCTGCCAAAGATTTTTGTCCCTCAGGTTTGACTTAGACATGTCGCATGAGCTAACTAGAAATACGTGACTCGCAAAACCTCGCGAAGCTGGGGCTGGGTGGAAAGCCCTCTTTCGTGTTGTAGCATCAAATGAGGAGATTAAAAGGTTTCTGAACATAGCAACTATTTTGATGAGCATGGTCTTTTCGTAGTTCCACGGGCTAGTTTGCGGTTAAAAATCTATTTCTGACGCGATGAAATGCACAACGGGCGTGAAGCGCTGTCGTGTTCGATGAATTTATTTCCCACGGAAAATTATTTTACCGCGGCCACAAAACGTGTAATTTCTTCAATGCAATCTTTCACAAAAAAAGATTTCTGGAAGAAAGGGAAAAGATTCTGGAGAGATAGTTCTGCATCAGTGAATATTGATGAACATTGCGGTTGAAATTTGATCATGCACGCATATTTTTTCCGATGTATGCAAATTTTTTTCAGTCGACGCCAGACAGTCTGACGTCATTGCGGACACCTTCAACTAAATATACAAACATACATATATATAAATATATTTTTCGCTCGAATTCGCGCGGCTTAGCTCCACTAGGGCCGGCTCGGCCCGACAAATTTATTAACCTCGCTACGCTCGGGCCTTCGGCCCTCGCTTCGCGAGGAAAAATTAGCTTTCAAAAACCACTTTTAATGGGCGAGATGAAAACCTCGGTTCACTTTTAATCGGGGATTAGCGTTAATCGGCTTTCAAACAATCAGGCCCAGTATGATAATTACGCGTTTAAAGTGCTACTACGATCAAAACTTCATGTCACGTATGAAACAAAAATACGTTCTTTACAGCTTATCCGATGTGGCTGTACCTGTCTTGGTCACTGAAATGAAGTTTGGGCCCCGTAAATTGAAAATATTGAGCCTTGAAAACTGGTGTTTTCGAGTCCGCCATTATGAATTTATGTTCCAGTGAGCCCGCGGTATGAAAGTGATTGGAGTTGCGGTATTTTTATTCAAACCTATTGTGTTTTTGTCGTGACGTAATACTCTCAACTCGCTGATCGAGCGAGTACTGTAGTCCTCCTTCTGGCGACGAATTTCAGAGCTGTTTTGACCACAGAAAGCTCTCCTGGATCGTCTTCGCATGATATAGGCAAAGGAAATTAAGAAGTCCTGACTCTGTAGAGCTAGTTCCGTCTGAAGAAGAGGCAGCCGAATAAGTTCAGCAGCTAGCGCTTTTGCTACAAGAAAAGGAAGAGCAGACTTTGCTGAGTCGTTCATCCCTCGGGTAAGATATATTAGAGATAGAGATTGATATTTAGATGTGTTATTTGCTGTATTAACAAAACAGGCAAGCTTAAAAAGTGTAGTGCCTGAGAATCCTCAACAATTTCTCTTGACTACTAGCCAGTTCATTCCCCGGAGGGAGGCTACCGGAGACTCAGTTGAATTGAAATCGAAGTCAAGTTTAGGTTTTTAGCTTTGCTTTCGAAAGTTTGCCTTGGTGTTAAATTAGAGTGCACAGTTAAGTTTCGGTTCCGAGTAAGCTTACTGTTTTTGCACTTTTTTACCATGGAAAAAGAATATATATTGTAGTGAAAAGCTCTGTACAATGGCTTGAATTTAAGCTGATCGTTCCCTTGTAATTGATGCTAAGTTTCCTCTTGGTTCAATATTTTCTCAGGTGCAAATGTTCAAATTGCTCCCTTGAGCGACTTACCAAGCCTGGAGAGTGCTGGTGCTGCATGGACATCATTGTATCCAGATTTGAATAAGTACAGTAATCAATAAACAAATAAATTTGCAAGGCAACAACAATTTGCAATGATTTGTTTTCTTCCCTTGCACCATCATGAACAATGTAATAGTATTAACAGTCTTTTCTGTGTACATATATTTTTTTTAAGGTGGCTCACATCAGGTTAAACACCACTGCACTGGATGCTTTAACGCACTGAAGAAATGACTAGGTTTATAAATAAAAATTTATTAAGGCATGCTTTCTGGTAACAAGCATCCATCTAGGCAAATGAGGGGAGGAAAAGTAGGAATTTTGCAAATATACATTGAGAACAATATTCTTGGGAGTTAAAGTTTGTGATTCAGGTATTAATTGAAATTTTTTTGCTTATTCTAATGAAGGGTCAAATCAACCTCACAACAAACATCCTTTGTCCTACATGTCTAAGGGCAAACCCCCAAGCAAGTGTTGATGAGTCTGATACACTGTTGCTGTGGTAACAGTTCTCGTTACTTTCACTTTTGGTGCGGTGAGAGATGGGCAAATGCATGCTACCAAAATGAAGTAAAGTTGAGACTGTTCTGAGCCACCTTTGATTTTTTTCTCAAGGTTGTTCTTCTTGATCAGTGTTTATTCTTAGAAAATGTAGATTCAATTTCATTTGTACAACAACAAATTTATTGGTGAAACAAGATTCTGGCACTCTTTTTCAAATGAACATAAAAATAAAATTATTAATGTACTGCAGACAATGAACCATATTTACCTTATTCCAAAATGGCTACCATATTAATGTTGTTTATATTCAAATTTGTATTTATTTAAAACCACACCAAAAGAGAAAACATTTGAGTTCTGGTTGCTATACATGGCTCAGGAATGTCTGTGCTTCAGCTCCCTATTAGCAGGGAGCAGGGGGTGGGGAGGGGGGAGGTGGAGTGTCATGAAAGAATAAGCAGTGGAAACAGAGGGTCACATAAATTTATGCTCTTGCAATCATAATTTATAGTATGACAGGGAGAGCGAGTTATATACAAAAGACAAAATAAAATTTGTTAATTTAAGTCATTATTTAACAAAAGCAAGACAAGTATTAAGTATTAAAATATTAATGTAAAGGAAATGTGTAGCATAATGGAGTTATATGATGCCAATGGGCTCTATAGATGATTTGAATTATGTTGGGGCAAAATGGTTCCAGTAAGTAACTTACAGTTTGCCTCCATTCTTGTTTTCTTTTTCTGGTAATTGAGCTACATTGTATTACCTGTTCAGGGGGAGGGTCATGAAATTTCATTTGCATTGCTATGGAGGGTCACATCATTTTCATTGCTCAATTTAAAATCTCCACCTCACTCCCCCCCCCCCTCCCCACTAATTTCTGACCATTCCCTAAAACAGAAGCCTATGAAATGGAAAGAGTTACAATGAGGAGGCATGATGAATGAAAAGAAAACAGTTCTGTTATTGATTCTATTTGTCAACTGGTGGTTGATGACAAAAGATCAAGAAAAGCCCTTGAGAAAGGTCAATGCTCTTCAACTGCTAGTTTAAGGAGGAGCACTGGCCTTTTCTTGGTTGTCCACATTTTTCACGTGTTGTGCTCTGCAAGGCTTGTTTTGGCCTGTATTTAATAGTAAGAGCTGGGTTTTGACGTTGTTGCAACTCAGTGTCTGAAAAATAAATCAAAATTTAAAATTATACATTACCAATTGAATCTAATTGATAAGAAACAACTGAATGTGAGGTTTTCTTAAAACCTTTCTTAAACCAAAAATTCAAACTATTTCTTCAAGAAAACCACTTAAAAGAAAGAAGGAACCCTTTTGTAAACGCCAAAGACCACCTTATCGAAAGCTGAGTGAAAATGGATAATCAAAGTGGTTTTCTTCGCGTTTGTTTGCACAGTTTTTGCCACAAGCTTTTGCACAAGCAAAGTAAACACAAGCTTACTCTTATCGCACTGAGATGTTTTGGAAATGCTTCGGAGGGAAAAGCTAGTTCCGGGAGCTAGTTGCACTTACATTATTTACTCGTTCAATCAAAGTTTAGTACTTTAGAAACGCAATATAAAATGTGTATAAAAATTTGTGACTGCTATTTGTATGGGTGCTGAACAAGGTATCGAGGAATCACCAAAGATAAAAAACAATATTCACACATTTCGCCCACTTTACATAAGCTTACCTTTTGCCGCTCCTTCCCCTTCGGAGATTTTTTTCAGGTTCACGATCTCCTGATCGCTTACCCTTTTCAAAAGATCAGGTTTAATTTGTGTTCACTGACTTGGGTGGAATGCCCAAGTGTCCCTCGAACTAAACCGAGAAAATAGCAAAACGTGCAAGACAACAAACTGGACCCACACATCTCTCGTTCTGTCGGCCGGACTCGCATGCAGCGCAATTCCTGCCGCTCGATTAGAGCAGTTGTTATACCACTGAACAACACAGCGACTTCCCACCATTGAAAGAACGAAACATTTTTCGAAAACGTGTTCGAAACCGTATGAGAAAGTTAGCCTCGTAGGGCTTGCCTGGGCTTCGAGTTGAGAGTCTGACGTCACTTGTTTTTTCCCGGGTGACCCGGCCTCTGTTGTCATTGGACACCATCTGCCTTTGGTAACCAGGCCGCAGGAACATGGCGGTTCAATGGCGGATGAAAATTCGTGGAGTTTGAGCGCAAAAAAATCGCACTTTCCTTCATCTTATGAGGATATAACTTGGAGATCATGTACTTTAGGACATAAACTACCAATCAACCGCAAATAAAAGGTATTCGAAAATTTGATCGTAGTAGCACTTTAAACATATTGCATTTGATGACCTTTGGAAACAACACGGCCCGCCAACATAACCAAGGAGGACACGTTTTGGGGTCTCTTTGATTTCAATGTTGTAGGAAAGATGTTAAAAAGTTGATTTGCTGCTTTCTTTACATTCTAAGTTCGTATTCACGTTTTATTTTTCTTTCACTGTTCTTCATCAATCAGAAAAAGTTTATTCGCGTGGTATTTTTTTCTCGACCCTAAATATACCCTCCGTGCTAATGGTTTTGTCTTTGGGCTAATTGGGGGATACGATTACAGTCTCCGAGGGGTATAAAGTAGTGTTTTTTTTAACACAATGTTAAGTATTTTACCACAATGGAGGTATGTTAAGCTATAAGATCGTGTATCCTGTGGCTTGTATTTTGCTCCTTCAATAGATCAGTTCAATTAGGCCTCGTAATTAGGTCAATGCAAACAAAAACAACGGGAAGAAGATCAGATGTTGGCATAATGACCTGTTGTCAAAGTTTTGGAACTTGTTCAATATAATTATCATGAATATGTGCTTTATGCAAATCAGTTATGACTGTGTTTTACTCTCTCTACTTGTTCTTTGTACTTAAATGTATAGTAAAAGCAATTCGGTATAAGTGTCATCAAAATAACGTACGTTGTTGCATTTGGATTTCGTTGCTGCTGTTTCCTGTTTTTTCTCATTCGCAAAATTAAATTATTAGGAAATTTTCCTCTTGCAGGTTTAGTGGACAGAAATGAAATTGTCCGTCGCAGCTTAGAAGCGAACAGCAGCGACTTTGAAGGTTTGCATGACGTTCGCGATGGAATCAAGAAATACGTAAACTCGATAATGAGGAAGTCATTCTGCATTGCTCCAGGCAAAGTTTGTCTGCCAGGTCCTCCTGGCCCAAGGGGCGTCCAAGGACTTCGCGGTAAACGAGGGCCAAGAGGAACCAAGGGTAAAAAGGGAACGCAAGGTTTCATGGGTCCACCAGGTGAGCCCGGTAAACAAGGGATGACGGGAGATCCTGGAGTTCTAGGAGTCAAGGGAGAAAAAGGTATGACAGCCTTCGGGGACTCACGTTGCTAAAAACCATATTTCCTAACTCGGGAGATTGGTCTTAAAATGATAAAAATATAGAAAAAAGAATAATAATAATAAATAAAATATTTGCTGGCGAGCGGTAGCGAGGCAGCACTTATTCTTTGTTTGCAATAGCGGGAAAAACCCCAACATTTGTCGGACGTAAGATCGGAAGCATGCGCAGGTGGTTTGTTTTTTATTATCCGGGATATCCACAACTGGGATGACGTCACCATAAAAATTGCACGTTAGATCTACAGAGTTCCAGTAGATTTACATTGTTATTCGCCCGTTGAGGCGTTATATTTGCCAGTTGAGTCAAAATCTCTGCCCTTTGAGGTAAATAGTTCGGCCTTTGAGTCATATTGTTCTTTGTCCGTTGAGGCGAAAGATAAGCTTGCAGCCATAGAGTCAAAATGCAGATCACTAGTTAAAGCTAACCGTTCATCTGTTAAGTCAATTGGCTTTGTGTACTTTTTGGCGAAATCTGAGTCGTTCTCATCCGTTGAGATAATCGATTCGACCGTCGAGTCAAATTGTTTTTGAACAGTTGAGAGAAAAGAAAACTTCTCGAGCACAGTATCAGTAAAGTATTAAATTGTCGTTCGCTCGTTGACGCTGAACATCATCAAAATAGGTTTGCATTACTGACAGGGGGCTAGCGATTTCTGAAGAACGTAAACTTAATTGATGGAAAACGCCGAAGGGGTTTCATGCTGAATAAGGATGCACAAGAGTTATCTTTCATTTTTCGTGCTTATTACTCCATTTTATCTCATAAAATTGCCATTGTATTGTCAGTATATTCTTTCAGCTCTAATGCAGCACCTACTTTCACATTGAAACTCCTAGTTTACTCAGATCCTTGCTTATAAAATTTTAGAATGCTTCGAAGAGTAATATACTTTTGTCTCCGCTAAACCTAAAAAAGATACCAAATCTAGAAATGTTTGTGTAGCAAGCACAACAAATATAATTATCACGTCTTCCTGGAAAGAATCGTCATGACCTTGACCTTGATTTTGTTTTTCAAACTAAGACAGTCAGTTTTGTCTCCTGCGTATTTTTCCATTCGGGTTCACCCTCATTTCGTCATTTCAAATTGTTACTTATAAATCAGTTTTGATTCGTCGAAACTGTGGAAACATTGTTTAACATTTTTTTCGTAAGGTGATGCAGGACTTCCTGGACATCCGGGACCTAAAGGAGAACCAGGAGAGTCCATATCTGCCCCAAGGGTGACCATATCTCCTGCTTCAGTGACAGTGACTAAGCATCAGACCGCCACGTTTTACTGCTCAGCTGTTGGTAACCCAAAGCCTTCAATATCATGGAGTAAGCTGAATGGTTCAGACCTGATGAAGGTGAACAGAAGTGGTCAACAGGATAAGCTAGAGATTAAGAACGCCGCTTACATTGACTCGGGGAAGTATGCTTGCACGGCAAGAAATGTCTTGGGACAACAACAGAGAACTGTTGAGCTGTTTGTTGAGGGTGAGATTTAGATTGTCTTTTGTTTCTTTTCTTCAATGTGTAGGAAAACGACTCCATGTATATAAAAACCAACTTGAAAAGCTTTAAAAGCTATTGAAAAATCTGAAACTCTTATTTTCGCGTTTAAAATACCCACTAGTTTGCTTGAGTCCCTATCATCGGGCGGGAAGGGAAAAGTAAAGGGAAAGGCTATGGCCTTCCTAGTCCGGATGCTGTACCACTGAGCTACAGGATACTTGTGGAAGCTGGGGCCATTAGGTTCGTTTCTTGTTGGGAGAACTGTACAGCCCCCGAAATGATCCCGACCTCGAAATGATCCCCAACCCTGAAATGATCCCCAAATTGACCCCGAAATGATCCCGACCCCAAAATGATCCCCACTTTTCTTCTTGTCGACCCCGAAATGATCCCCAAGGAATTATGGAATGGTGATTAAACATGGGACTGTGGATTGCTCAATAATTAGGGAAAGGAAAGACATTTTGGCGTATGTAGTAAATAGATTTACGGCGCCGATATTAACAACTAAAAGAGAATAAAGTAAACTAAGAATAATTAATGTCTTTATGAAAGGTGGGTGGACTGCAACTGACATAATGCAACCACATAACAAGAACGACTTTAATTCTTAATAGGTATGCCTAACTTACTTAAGTTATGCATACCTATTAAGAATTAAAGTCGTTCCTGCCATGTGCTTGCATTATGTCAGTTGCAGTCCACCTTTCATAAAAACATTAATTAGCTTCAGTTACAAATGTTTCTACAAATTGCATTTATTGCAAAATGTTCCCTATTCTTAGTTTACTTTATTCGCTTTTAGTTGTTAATATCGGCGCCGTAAATCTATTTACTACATACGCCAAAATGTCTTTACTTCCCCTAATTATTGAGCAATCCACAGTCCCATGTTTAATCACCATTCCATAATTCCTTGGGGATCATTTCGGGGTCGACAAGAAGAAAAGTGGGGATAATTTCGAGGTCGGGATCATTTCGGGGGCTGTACAAAACTGACAAAACTCAGATATTCTTTTCCCAGTATGCCTGTGACACTGACTGAAAAATTACATCTATCAGATATATTTACTGTTTTGCCAAATTATATTCGGCTGGTGCTTATTTCAAAAAATGTAGTTTTAATTATTGAAAAGTGAATTTATATAACACGTAAATTGATTAATTTAGCTATTAGGTACCTTTGTAAGATGTATCATGAGTATTATTTCTTAACAATTGTCTACTGTCATTACAGAAATAGAGCATTGTTAAGAAACAAGCCGAGGGTTTCGTCAATCTGACCCCTGGGGTCTAGCTTGAAAGTGTTTTTAAGTGAAGTTTCTTTCATTATTTTTTGAAGGCATGGATTGCTTTCAGTTATATTAATGTTAAATCACATGCGTCAGCTTCCTTATTCAGTATATACACGGGTCAGTTTTTATTGGCGCTGAAACTGAAGAAATAAGACGACGATGTACGATCATTTTCTAAGATGGGCTGTTTAAACTTGATGTTAAATGTTTAATTTATCGGCTATCATTCTTCTACTTAGTTCCTCCAGTGTTTACCAAGATCCCCCACAGAGCGATAACAGTACCAAAACGTTTTACTGCAAGTATTGTTTGCGAAGCTTTTGGCTCTCCGCCACCAATTATTCAGTGGTCTAGAGCTTTCTCAGTTCCGTTACCACAAGGGCGATCCGTGGTTGTAAATGGTACGCTTAAAATTTCACGATTCAGTCCTCAAGACAGCGGTAGCTATCAGTGTAAAGCAACTAACAAGCTGGGATCAGTTACCACGATAACCACGTTGAATTTTAGAGAAGGTGAGAGGAACGACCTGAATAAACTGTTCGAAAGTGACAGCAATTGATCATTCACTTATTCATTCTTTCTTCCGCAGTTCAAATATTTGAATTTTTATATATTCACTTTCATCTCATCACCTGTACGGGTATAATACGAATTCACAAATTCATCAGCTCCCAGTTGGCTTGATAGCTCAATCGGTAGCGCACTACACTGGCATCGCAGAGGTCATGGGCTGGAATCCCGTTCCAGCCTGAATTTGTTTCAGGCTTTCTTTCAGTCCGAACTGCTTAAGTTGCGTATAAACTGCGATGATCATTCACTTATCCAGCAATTAGTCAGTTAGATTATTTATAACCATTATATTTGTAACGTTAGTGACAATCAGATCTCAGACTTAAAATCATCAATATGATCCGCAATTCACGTCATTCTGAAAGTTGATCTAGCCTCTATCGAGTTTATAAAAAACTTCCGTCGTCAGATTCTTTATTGCTATCCTAACTGTTTGAATGTTATGATAATTAACCCTTGCCCTACTTCAGACCAAAATATGTAATTCTCATTCCCAGTTTCAGAACTTAACTTAAGATATACACATCAAATTATTAGGCAAAGCAAAACCTAATTCTTTTTAGGCCAAAACCAAAATAATTAGCTTTTAAATAATGTCTTGTATATTCAGTTTGCGTTCTTCTCCAAAGGGGATTAGTTAAAGTGCATATTAAGTGAAAAAAATAATTTATGGCTATTTGAAAGGCCTTTCAACGAGAACTTTTATTCTTTTTAGACTGTTTACAGTCCCCTGTTTATTTTCCCCTGGGATTTTCTAGACCCGAACGCTTCGATCGAACTCCCCCCATCTTGGTTTGTAAACCTGAGAAGAGCGCCTAAACTACCGAGGGGTCCCTAGTCAGGGTACGTTGAATAGGCACTTTCCCCAGGTTGCGCTCTCTTTTACAAACCAAGATGGCGGGAGTTCGGTCAAAACGAACGAGTCTTGAAAATTGAAAGGGTCTTGACCGTGCACAATCCTTTGATGTAATGTCCACACTACATATATCGGTTATTCACCGACCGAGAGGTCCGTATAGGGAAAAACTGTGCGCGTGGTCTGGAGTACGCGCCCGAGGACCGTAATCAAAATCGAGGGCACAGTTTCTCCCTAAACGGACCGACCTTGGCCGGTGAATAACATGTTTACTTTTTGTTTTCTGTTTGTTTAGTTTTAAAGATGATCGAGGCGAACATGATGATCAGTTTGCAAACAGTCTATACGCGCGCTACAAAAACTTGAATATCTCTGGAATGAGAAAGGATATTTCAGAAACGAAAACGCCATTATTCGTCACTTTGAAAAGCCTTTCAAAAAAGGATGATACTTCTTAGGCACTTTAAACCACAACGCTAATATATCTCTGAGAAAAACTTTATTCACATTAAATTTGCACATTAATTTTGTGGAAACAACCTTTTTGCTTGTAATGTTTATTAGTCCACGAGGTCAAAATATATATTCAGTTCTTCTTTTGACTTTAGCAAAGTGCAAACACGTTTGCTTAAAAAGGAATTGCTGTATTATATATCGAATGCGAGAAAGAGTGTTTCATCAGATTTCCAAACCTTTAAGTAATTAGTAAATCGATAGGAATCATCGCAAGATTAAGGCACTTTGTCGCTAAATCTACCTTATTACATGTCTACCAATCTTTGGTCCTCCCTTATTTGTCGTAAGGTATAGTTGTATGGGGTCAAGCCGCTAAAAAGCATCTTAAAAAAATCTTAATTTTGCAAAAACGTGTTCTTCGTTTGATCTATTTTACACCCTACAGAGCTCATGCCGTCCCGCTATTTGTTCAATCAAATATCATTTCTGTGAATATGCTTTACTTTACTTTAAAACAGTTTCCTCCATTATGGATGACGTATCTAATAACTTTCAGTCCACCTAACATATCCACTCTATTCACCTATTCAAATACTATAAACCATTATCACACCAGATTTTCATCCAAAAACAATTTCTATATCAAACGTTCTCGAATAAATCAATTAAAAAATTCTTTTTCCAGAATTGAAGCTAAAACACGAAGCGCTACTTAAGGTTCTGCGTGTCTCTTGGGGATACCTATGCTGACGTATTTATCCTGATCTCTAAACAGTTGCAATATTCATACCTTATAACCACAAACCGCTAGTGTATATCATATACCCATATATGTATTTATTTATTTAATAAAGTAGTCACTTCATTCTCTTAGTATATTCTACTCCCTTATTTATTTAATATAATATATTGTATATCTTCTTCTTGTCTTACTCTGCCTGCTTCGATAACCTTTCGCTACCCGTGGTCCAGTGTATTTATTAAAAGAAGTTGCATTTCTCTGCATTTATGCATTTAATGTTTTATAAATTTAATGTACACTTAATGATGAAATAATAACAAAGTTGAAAACAGCACTTCGAGCTGTTTGGAAATCGGAACAAACACTCGCTTCGAGTGTTTGTTATAGCTTCTAAACTCATTAATTATTCTTGTAGAAGTCAAAGCAAAACTGACGAAATGTTCAGATTCAGAAGGCATTTCCAAACCTCTGTTCTTTCTTTTCTCTTCATGAATTATTAATGAGGTAAAACAATGACAATATCATCAATATCAAAGGAAGATAAGCATAACTCAGTTTTCCGAAAACCCATTTCTTTTTTTATAATGCTTTAAAATTTTATTCAGTTTCTTTTAGAGTGCCGACTGTGAACAATGATTTTTCTCATTTCAAATTACTATGTAGCGTGAACAGCCGCAGCTACTAAGAGTGTTGATTTGTTTGATGTGCAGCTAGCAACAATAGTAGCGTAGGCAGCGTGGGTATTGTTTTACCTAAGTTACAAAGTATTCTAACGTGTTCAACTGTTATTATGTTTTAATTACTAGGATTTAAGGCTGTCTTTACAAACCTCGGTGCGAGTGGAAGACTGGGTTCAACATCACTCGGCAGTCACTACAGCGGCCAGGATCACGACGGTCAAGTTACTTTGGTCAGCGGTATACAACGCTGGACTGTTCCGTACACAGGTGACTACAAAATCGAAGCAGTAGGAGCTTCAGGGGGATACGATATCCACAGTAATAGCAGTAAGTATCGCGGAAGAGGTGCTAGAATGATAGGCACCTTTCGCTTATCAAAAGGCGAAACAATTCAGATTCTTGTTGGTCAACAAGGTGGAATTAACAGACACGGTGGAAGTTCTGGGGGCGGCGGAGGAACCTTTGTAGTGAGAGCAAGCAACACTCCAATGATAATAGCTGGAGGAGGAGGAGGCATCGAAAGGCCTAGGTCAAGGCATACAGAGTGCGATGCCTCCACCTCAACATCAGGGAGAGCTGGATACAGGTCATGGTCGGGTGGGAGCAGTGGACATGGTGCTAAAACCGCTGACAGTGGTAACTCAGGTGAGAGTGTTTTGTATTGCAGTCCACTTAATTTCTGTGTAGTCAGAGTTTGTATTTGATTGGCTTCCTATAATTAGTTTTCCAGACCATATCCAACAGTTCTTATGCTTGGAGATTTCCTTGTTTATTTTTGGGAAAACCTTGCTTACTTTGTGACTGGTAAGTTCAAATCGTTGATCTAAATTGTTTAGCTACAATTTATTTTACTCTGAGGGTGTAGTTAACCGCGGCAAGATGCATTTTTAGTTTAATCGAAGACCATCATATAACCTGGTCAATTTAAATAAGAGTCAAATGCAGACTTTATAATTGAAAACGTTTATTGTAATATGTGATTTTATACTCTGCGAAGGAAGCTTCTGTCTCAAACTAAACTCAGCCTTCTGATTGGCTAAATTACTGTCGAAACTCGAAAAAAAAAAAACTTTTTGCCCCGGTCATCATAAAGAGAGTAAAGGCCAATCCGCGCGTACCGATTAATGGGCCCGATCGGTAGGTTCAGTCAAATGGGCCAATTTATACGTTACAAATAATCGACAGAGTTCATTTTCAAATAGATAGGAGGATTGATTTCTAAAGGAACTGTGGTGGCTGCTACGTCGGTGGGGGAGCAGAAAGAAAATTTTTGGTTTTATCAACATAGTTTTAGGCCACCATAAAGAGATTCCAGTGTTGACGTTTCCAGCGTTAGGCTTTCGTCGGATTTACTCTGACGAACCGGTAACGCTCGAAACGCCAGCACTCAAATCCCTTTATGGTGGCCAAATCACCTTATTAACTCTGATAAAACTAAACATTCGTGAGTTCTATTTCTGTTTGTACAGCGTGGGGTAAAATCGGCTTGAATCAACAACATCTGTCGCTCTGCCACATATTTTTGATAAATGGGGCCAATTTTCGTCCGCTTATCAGTTTTATTTGTGAAATGCAGCCAATTAAAAGTTATCTGTCAATTATTTTTACTGCTATCGGAAGAGGAAACCGTTTAAGAAAAACCTCGGGCACCCAGAATACTCTGTAAAAAGCATTAACACACAACTTCTACCGCGGTAACACCACTCCCCCCCCCA
Organism: Pavona decussata; assembly: GCF_977016875.1. Classification (NCBI taxonomy): domain Eukaryota; kingdom Metazoa; phylum Cnidaria; class Anthozoa; order Scleractinia; family Agariciidae; genus Pavona; species Pavona decussata. Next base: position 235,585 of record NW_028145460.1, read on the forward strand.
CCCTTAATGTAACCAAGCTATTGTTACTGTTAAAGAAAAAACAAGCTTCCGTGACGTTCACCCAGTTTTACAAACAGTTATCAACAATTGGATAAAATATACTTAATAGTAGAAAGACGTCTTGAATTTTAGTATTAGCGAAGGGTCCATACGATTTCAATTTTCCCATATAAGGACGGGATTACATACATCCAAGCCATTGCAAGCTTAAAGGGGAAGTATCACGAGAATTCCATGTAATTTCAAAACCAAAAATTGTTTGTCTGTCAACAGAGACAAAAATATATTGTCTAGTTTTGTTATTAATTACCCCCTAAGTGCAATAAAACTGTCGATAAGTGCCTCTGGCCAGAGACAGTATAGGTCGGAATGGATCTAAACTTGAAAAATGTTAGGATAATGTTTTTCAGTTTTCTCATTTTGTTTCCAAAATGCGCTAGAACAGATAACGAGTTGTTCCTTTCAAGAATTGAGGTAATTTCTTTTTTCTCGTTGTTGAAGAATTATTTTATAGCGGAGCTCTGCGCGCCGAAGGCGTGCGCGCGGAGCCCCATAGCTAAGAGATTTTGGTAAACCCATCAGTGTGAGAAACTTTGGTTTGGTTATGACGTCACTTCCGTCCGACCGACCGACCGTACGTACGCTACTCCATGTAAGGCAATGTGAAATGAGATATTCAAACTCTGTGCTGCTGCAAGGTTTTTTTCGGCGGGAAATTACATCGCCAACTGCGTTTAAGAAAAAAAAAAATAATAATTTGGGGTCTTTTTCCGCTGTTCCGTCTTTTAAGATTTGGGGTGATTTTCCACTATTCCGCCGTTCCACAGTTCCTGCTTTTAGGGTCGCCGATCTTCAAGTGAATCGTTTTACTCCGATCCAGCGCGACGCAACGTTAGATTTTTTCTCTTGAAGTGGAACGTTTCGCTTACTTAAGGTTGTAAAACGAACGAAAAAATCAGCAATGGAATAAAAGGACTGGTTATTCTCAGAAGAGGTAAGAAGATAAATATTCATTTTATTTTGTAGACAAAACTTTGCTGGTTTGCAATACAAGTCTTATTGATTTCTTGCAGTTTTGACACGCAGTTAATACTGCTAACTTCAGAGTATAGTTTTTCGGTTCATGTTCATTATTAACCTTGGCGTTTTATTTTCTAATCTGGTCCAATTTTGCCTTCCAACAGCGGGAAAAAGAGCAAGGTGACTAGCGGCGGAAAAGGAGTCTTTTAGAGGCGGCACATCATAAACAGCGGCTGAATCTTGAACAGAAATCATTTTACTCCAATCCGACGCAACAAAACGTTGGATTTTTCCTCTTGAAGTGAAACTTTTTACTTACTTAACGTTGTAAAACGAACGAGAAAATCAGCAATGGAATAAAAGGACTGGTTATCCTCCAAAGAGGCGAGTATAATATTATTTATGTGATTTTGTTGACAAAACTTTGCTGACTTTTGCAAGATATTGTTTTTCTTGCAGTGTTACATACACCCATACATACTTTATTGGCTCGTCTCCACGGGGCTTTTCAGTGTTCAGTGTTGACACTGCAACCTGTTTAACTTGTGCCACTGCTAACTTCAGAACAATGTCTTGAGCTCATTTTTTCAGTCCTTGTTCGTTATTTCCCTTGGAGAGTTATTTTCTAATCTCTTTCCTTTTTGCTTAATTTAAGAAAATTTGATTCTCAGGTAAAATAGTCAGTCAAACAAACGTCCACTAACACTGTATCATTAGCATAAACTACTGACAAGCTTTTAATACTCGCATATATTTATAATTTTTGCATTTATTTCTGACAATCTTCACAGAGAACAAACACAAGTACTTAAAAGGATAGGAATGTCTTTTCAAAGAACGTTAAAAGCGAATGTAAAATTAGTCAATAGTACGTGTGACCTCATTTTTATCAAAACATCAAACGTACGGAAAACTTAATATTTGTTCGCTTGTTTGTGCAAATTTTTGAAGATCTGTACAGCCCCCGGAATGATCCCTACCCCGAAATGATCCCCAACCCTAAAAGGATCCCCAAATTGACCCCAAAATGATCCGGACCCCAAAATGATCCCCACTTTTCTTCTTGTCGACCCCGAAATGATCCCCAAGGAATTATGGAATGGTGATTAAACATGGGACTGTGGATTGCTTTTTTGTTCTTGTTGAAATGCTGCAATCCTGTCATTTCTTTTTATTCTCACGAAGTTTCAAACAAAAGGAAACTAGTTGTCGGGTCACTGTCTCGTTCCAGTCTCGCTCTAGTCTCGAAACAAAACTAAACACTTCTCCCTGAGAAACAACACTAAACACTTGTCAGAAGAAATCGCTGAAGCATCGTAAAGACTCCCATGACAGTTACTCACTGTCTTAGCTTTTAATATCTACCGGATGCTAGCTTACCTACAAAACAATGGAGATACATGTCAGCTCGAACTTGTCTTTCAGTCACGAAGCGACAGAGCTGAAAACAACTGCAAAAGGCCAAAGCTCTCGAAAGCGAGAGAAAACAGTGATCAACTTTGTGAAGACGTAGATCTATTAGACTCCCAGCTCATAAACGTGATAAACGAACGTCCTGCAATCTCACTGTAGAAAAGCATGAAATCACGAGTTACGAAATCCACGGATCCCATGTCTTCATAGATAGCATTTATTTAGCGCTGTGTGATGTCTTGCAGTTGATCCGAGCCGGTAAACCTATACAAGTGCCACAGAGCTAACATACCCAATGGCATGTGAAAAACTTCTCCTAACGTTAACGGCTCAGAATGAAAAACCTCCATTCAGTATAATATTTGAGTTTTTGCCTTAATGATCAACATGAAAATCATTAAGCAGAGCTAAAGTACCCTTGAAGGCTTTATTAGAAATCTCTTTGCAAACTGCAGGTACTCGTACTAAACGTAATATTTTCAACGGTGCGTTCAACGACATTTGAGATGCCATTTTTACATTTATTTACAAATTGGAATATATTTTGTATTTCGGTAAAAAAAGACACAAACAAACAAACAACAACGTTTAGTCGATTTGTTGGATCACACCATGCTCTGTTTTTACAAAGTTTACTATTTCAGAACGTTGTTAGCCATATGTTTCACTCTCATTTCCCTTCTTTACATGATTTTCGGATTCCTTGTAATGTTACCAAGACAAGGCTTTGTTAGTTCGTATCTGTTTCTATAGTTTGCTGTCTTGTGATGAATTTTATTTGTAAGTTGTGCATACCTATTAAGAATTAAAGTCGTTCATGTTATGTGGTTGCATTATGTCAGTTGCAGTCCACCTGAATGCAAATGTACAAATGTTTCTACAAATTGCATCTATTGCAAAATTTTCCCTATTGTTAGTTTGCTTTATTCTCTTTTAGTTGTTAATATCGGCGCTGTAAATCTATTAACTACATACGCCAAAATGTCTTTACTTTCCCAAATTATTGAGCAATCTACAGTCCCATGTTTAATCACCATTCCATAATTCCTTGGGGATCATTTCGGAGTCGACAAGAAGAAAAGTGGGGATCATTTTGGGGTCGGGATCATTTCGGGGTCAATTTGGGGATCATTTCAGGGTTGGGGATCATTTCGGGAGCTGTACAGATCGTCGTTTAGTTTATTTCTGTTCTGATTGCTATGAATTATCACAGTTTTTTTTTTCATTTATTACTCCAGGAAACATGTATATTTGAAGTCTGTTTCATGGTTAGTGTAGCCTTTTTCTCTGAGGTTTACAAGACAGTAACAGTTCGCCTCGATCTAAATCCTTGATTAAAACTAAAAAGAATAATAACAACAGAAAAATACTTTGAACGTGAAGGAAACTATCAAAACTCGATAAATAGCCGATCTGGTCCTGAATACTTACCTACAATGTACATAATGTTTTGATATTTTTTTGAACCCCCACTCACATCCATGTAGCTTAGAATGTCAGTTCTGCTGAAATGGGTTTTTGGGTTCAAGAGGATACCTTACTACCTTAAGGTACCTTATTGTATAAGATATAGCATTTTTATTATCATGAGGCCGAGTAGAATTAAGGTTTAATTTTCAAGCGGCATGAGTATTTTGTAGAACGCCAAACGCTGAATCCATAGAGGTCCTTTTATGCAATGGCTGCCATAACAACAAATAATTTAAAGCTAACCGTCTGTATAATCAGTGCTTAGCACTAATCAGAAAAAAAAAGTGCTTAGACCTTGACAACTTTGTTCGTTGCTTAATGCTAAACTGTTATAGGTGGCGTAAAATGCGACATTTGGCGTTCAGCGTTCTGCAAAATACCCCTTCCAGTTAAGCCACAAACAATATTGTTTAGTGCTAAGCACTTTTCTAAACTATTTACGGTTAAGCGATTAACCAGTTGAATGCAAAGCCCGTCCACTTCTAGTGCTGCACTTTTTTTTGGCCGGCGATGGTTAAAGTTCACACGCGCTATCATCATTCTCACTCTCACTAAGCATCCCCTCAGTTTCACTGCACCATGTTTCACCCACAACTGACAGTGTTGTCTCCACATTTTTTATCACTATCATCAGATGTGGGTTTCTAAGCATGTAAAAGACACTGGCCTGGCACTTTCATTGTCACTAATGTCTGTTCCCTTTGCTTCATGTAGATGACTGGTTATTAGCACAATCTTTTCATTTTTCATTTTTTTTCTTGTATGGAAGGGACTGTTTTTTCAAGTGTGTCAAATTCAAAAACATAAAGAGATTTTAACCCTCCAGATAGTAGTAACTCTTCCCAATTGTTATCTTCGTTTTTGATTTCATCGCTTCTCGACGGTTGCTTGACTTCGCAAATCTTTGGAAAAGTGGAGATGTTTTGAATGATCTAGGTATATTTTAACTAGCTCCTCAGAAACAACAAAGGTAGAAGAAAAGTCTGCAATTTCTTTCCCGTGTTCAGCTTTCCTTCATCGAAGGAATAACGAATAAAGCCATCAACAGTATTCCATCTGTATTCCATCTATTACACTGTTCCATCTGAAGAAGTAGCCGGAGATTCAAAGACATTTTAATCTGCACCTTAACTTCTTTCTCTTTATCCGGGAAAGGGCATGGAATTCTGCCCATCATGAAGCCAGCCTACCATTTTCACATCTTCACATTTTCACATTTGTCTTTGACAAATTACATGTATAACTCTAGCCACAAATTTTAGCAAAATAATCATAGCCGGTTACTACATGTTTTTTTGAACTTTCAGATGCCTTCATGTAATCATGATTAGCTGGGTCCTGTCTGAAAAAAAAAACCGCTTCCTCCTCCCTCATTGTTACAAATGCCCTTATGTAATCTGACGACAGGTACATCGTCAATGTGTAACGCTATGTCATGAGCAACCCTCCATGCATTTTCTTCCATTCTCTATCTTCGTAATTTCATAGTGAGCTTAAGTCACAGTCATCTTCTAAATTTCTTTGTCTGATTTGTCATGAAATCTTTGAAAATATTCCATTTTATAGAATGGCCATCGATAATGGCATCTTGGCCGACTGCAGAATTAGTCCTTTCCAGCCAGCTCCCCCCTGGCCACTGCTTTCATGTGCTTGATGAATGCTGATGCAGTAATCATACTTACAAATTCTGGAAACTACGGCATCTTGGAACCTGACCTCATCAAGCAATAGCATTATCAAAAACATGAAAGGGAAAAATTTAAAAATCATCATGGACCCCCATCTGCATAAATTATGAACCGTCACTCAGGAGCGTTTTAAGATTTGCCACTGCCTGGGCACAAAAGCCATGCACAGAGGGTGTAACCTTTACTGGTAGGTTTAGATCTTGTGTTTTAGCTGTAACAAAAAACAAATTGATGTATTAGCTTTTTATTTACCATCACAGATCATGACAGATGTGATGAAAACACAGTATGGCTCCTAATGGAAGTTCTTGTTGAGGCAGTTCATAAACTTGCAAATTATGCATTCTTGTGTGAAAGTTTCTGTGCACTTTCCCCATCAAGGGATAGATCCAGTTATGTATCAAATTTCTTACCTTTTGATAAATTTTTATGATGGCAGGAACCAAATTGAATGGGGACTCGCTGAGCATATAAAATTTTTTCTTCAGCAGTAAAGATTTTGATTAGTTGGCCAGGCAGGGCTGTTGCTCTAGCATGGTGTGTAAAACAGAGATTGGCCACTGGGCCTACAATAGCTGCGTTTATAAGCAACAGTCAGCACTGTCACTCAGTCATTCTTATACAAATGTAACTATTCAATTGATAGAGAGGCTACAAAAATATGCTGAACAAGCCGGGCATTCCCTCTATACTTTAAGACAAAACCTCACCTTACCTTTATTTATACAGCTATTTCAATTAACGTTGTCGGTTAAAAGCATGAAGCTAAAGACAAGACCTAAAGTTTACGTGGGATTTTTATGAATAAATTCATGAAAATCAGTCATGCCTGGAGAAAACAATAGGTTGTAATTAGCAGTACAATGATCTGCACGTGCAGGGATGATTTTGATGAAATTATTCATAAAAAATAATCCCACAAAACATTGCGGTCGTGTCTTTTAGCTCTATTTTAATCCGACAACGTTAATTGAAATAGCTGTATACAGCTATTTGAATTAACGTTGTCGGTTCAAAGCATGAAGCTAAAAGACAAGACCGAAAGTTTACGTAGGATTTTTATGAATAAATTCATGAAAATCAGTCATGCCTGGAGAAAACAATAGGTTGTAATTAGCAGTACAGTGACCTGCACGTGCAGGGATGATTTTGATGAAATTATTCATAAAAAATAATCCCACAAAACATTGCGGTCTTGTCTTTTAGCTTGATTTTAATCCGACAACGTTAATTGAAATAGCTGTATATATTTTTTTCAAAAAGCCTGAATATCAGCTGTTTTGCATCTCTTACCAATCATCTAGAGAGGAGATGGCTGATATTCCGGCTATGTTTAAGGTGTCTGAACACAGTTTTCGCAGGTTTCAGTAAGTGATGCTATTAAGCGCGCGCTAGGGTTATGGTACGCAAATACGGCGGTCGATAAAGTGATCCCTCAATCTCACATGAAATGGATAATAAAGTTAAATTTTATTCTCAAATAACTAAGTTTCTCGTTTCTGAACTCTTTTTCTTTTCTTTCCCAGCAAAAAAGTCATTCACGAAGACCTTTTGCATGCTTTCCATCTTTGCCATGACACCCAATTAAAGCCACGCATGCGCCTTTGACCAAAAATTTGTGACTGGTTGTTTTTGTGGAAATGAACTGTTTTCTAAGGAACTGCTCATTAGAATTTCGTGACATTTGGCATGAAAATAGTTCCTTAAATACTTAACTCGCCTGCAAAGAGAAACCTAAATCTAACAGAGGGTATCCTCACAAAACATTAAAATGCAAAATCAATATTTAATATTTACAGGAGATCCCTCTGTTAAAATTACATGAAAGTAGTGCAAATGTATCAGTGATTTGTGTGACAAGTTGAACGCGTAGTCTTCCTTAGCGGACGAACAGACGATGAGAGAAGAAGATTAGCTCACATTCAAGATGGCGGTTCAACAAGTAAGTTTTTATTGAAAACGAGACTGTGACGTAGGCAAGCCACGAGGCTGTGACAGTGTCACGCAATAACAATATTGTAACATCCTCCCCATTTTTTTTTTTTAACAAAATTTTCCTAATAACCTAGAAATGGCGAGTAATAAGTGGTAGGAGAAAAAAAAAAAACAACAACTTTGTACTATAGTGTTCACAGTCAATTGGCAGCAACATGAAATGCGCTGTCAAAGTCTCAATGAGTCTTGCAAAGAGAACAGTTCAAATCCTGACATAGTCGCTTAGCTTCGCTGGTTCTCTTATGATGCGTCCGGAACGGGTGCGCCTAGGGGAGGTTGTAGCGCCTTTCTCTCCTGTAGGGTGTGTCCTTGGACTGGTCTGCACATGCTCCTGCTCTGGACTGGCCTGCACAGCAGGGGCTTGAGATTGCTGGTGGGCTGACTGGTCACTTCCAACGTTTGTGTCAGGTCTGGGTTGTTCAGAGATGTCCGGCTGGACAGAGGGTTCAGCAGTCTTGACCAGGTGCTGTCTGTTGCGTCTGTAGGTGGTTCCAGCTGACTGAATTTCATAAGATCTCTCGTCAAGCCTTTTGGTCACTTCAGCTTTGTCCCATGATTTCTGACCAAGCACAAATGGTTTCATGCGAACAGTGTCACCTGCCTTCAGTACAGGCAGGTCATGAGCAGAGCGGTTGTAGTATTTCGCCTGCCTCATTTGGTTTAGGCGTAGTTGCTCAGATTCATGAGAACTTACTGGATTCTTCGGCTCGAGCAAGGACTGTGTGGTTGGTAATAGGGTTCTGGTTCGTCTCCCCAGAAGTCTTTGGGCTGGGCTGCTGTCTACGCCTTGTGTGGGTACGTTCCTGATGTTAAGCAGGGCCAAGTACTGGTCTTCCCCTGACTTGGTAGTCTTGCGTAGCATCCGCTTGGCAACTTTCACCGCCGACTCCACTTTGCCATTGGCTTTGCTGTGATGGGGTGAGGTTGTCGTGTGCTCGATGCCCCAGCTCTTGGTGAACTTCTTGAATTCATTGGAATCAAACTGGGGGCCGTTATCGCTAACCAACTGTTTAGGAATACCATATCTGGCGAGGTGAGCTTTTAGTTTCTTAATGACAGTCAAAGACTTGGTGTCGTACAGGCGTTCTAACTCCCAGAAGTTGGACCTGTAGCAGACTGTGATGAGATAGTCTCTGTTCTTGTAGGTGAACAGATCAGCAGCGATCTTCTCCCATGCTCTCTCGGGAATGTCATGGCTCATAAGTGTCTCCTTACAGTGGGTCTGCTCAAATTCTCTGCATGTTCCACAGGTTTGGATCCACTCCTTCAGCTCTTTGTTCATGCCGGGCCAGAATACATGTTCGCGTGCCCTTCGTAAGCATGACTCAACACCTTGGTGACCGCTGTGTATGTCCTTCTTAATTTCTGATCTCATGCTCCTGGGGATCACCAGTCTTTCTCCATGGAAGACCAAGCCATCGGTGACCGCTAATTCATCACGAATGCTGAAGTAAGGTGTAACGAGGGGAGATAGTGCTAGTTTGTCGTCTGGCCAGCCTTCTTGGATAGTCCACTTCAGCTGTTGTAGAGCCGGATCATTGCTGGTGTGCTGGCGGATCTAGTCTCACGAATTCTCTCATCAGACATGACTAGGTACGTGAGGGCGTTGATGGTTTCAAACTCGTCTTGCGCATCTTCACTGGCTTTGGGAAGAAATGCCCTGCTAAGGGTGTCTGCTAGGAACATTTCTTTGCCATTGAGGTACTGTACTTTGATGTCGTAGGCTAGGGGCCGTACCAGCATCCCTTGAAGACGCTTGGGATCTCTGTCAAGTGGTTTTTTTGTGATGGCCTCTAGGGGCTTGTGATCAGAACATATCGTGACAGGTCGTCCAAAGGTGTATTGGTGCCACTTTTCCAGGGCGAACACAATGGCCAGCATTTCCTTCTCGATGGTAGCATATCTGGTCTCGGTGTCGCTTAGGGCTCTGCTGGCATATGCTAGTGGCTGTCCTTCTTGAAGGAGTGCCGCTCCTAGACCTTGCCCGCTAGCATCGCACTGGATAGATAATTCTTTGGTTGGGTCGAAGTAGGCCAGCACCGGTGCTTGCGTTAGTTGGTGCTTGAGTTCCTCAAAGGCTTTGTCATGAACAGAGTCCCAAGTCCATTCAGTGTCGGGACGAGTGAGGTCGTTGATAGGTCGCATTATTTCAGAGAGTTTGGGAACGAACTTTGATAAATAGTTCACAGTTCCTCTAAGCCTTTCGACACCTGCCTTGTCGGTTGGAGCGTCCATCTTCACGACAGCTTCTATCTTAGATGGGTCAGGTTTAAGGCCGGTGTTGCTGACGACATGGCCCATGAACGGAATTTCGTGCAAACCGAAGCGACACTTCTCTTTGTTCGGGGAGATTCCAATTTCGCAACAGCGTTGGAGGAAGAGGTGAACTCTGTCATCGTGTTCATCATCTGTGCGACCCCAGATGATTACATCGTCGGCTATGCAGCGGACGCCTTCTAGACCTTCCAGGGCTTGATGGAGCCTCTTCTGGAAGATTTCACTGCTTACTTTCAAGCCAAATGGGAGGCGGAGCCAGCGGTAACGCCCAAATGGAGTTGCAAAGGAGGTCAGCAGGCTTGACTCGTAGTCCAGTTCGCAGTGGAGGTAGCCTGACTTGAGGTCACATACTGAAAACTTGCAGGCTGAGGTGAGCTCTGGTAGGAAATCTTCTAGGACTGGGAGCTTGTAGTGCTCACGCTTTAGCACCTCATTGAGTGGCCTGGGGTCTATGCAGATGCGAATGCCAGACTTCTTCCCAGCTACGGACATTTGACTGACCCAGTCAGTGGGCTCGTCTACTGGTACGATTATTGCCTCGTTTACGAGTCGCTGAAGTTCAGCTTTAACAACGTCCTTCCTAGCTTCCGGGAGGGTACGAGCACAACGCACGACCGGGATGGCTCCATCCTCAGTGGTCAAGTGTACCTTCTTGCCAGGAAGAGTGCCTGGTGTGTCCTTGAAGGCATCAGGAAACTGCTGAACATAGTAGTGATCAGCTGAGGAGACAGTGTTAACCACCTTGAAGTTGTCATAGTTTACTGTGATGAGACCCATTGCCTGCGCTGCATTGCCACTGAGCAGTGGGGTGAGATCCTTGTCAACCACGACAAAGTCAACCTTGAACTTTTGCTTTGTAGCCGGGTTTCTGACGTACACTTTGCATTTACCGAGGGCTTTAACAGACGACTTGTTCCACATCTGAAGGTTGACAATCTCAGGGCGAATTTGGAGGTTTCCAAGGTAACGTTTGGGCAGAATGCAAACAGTTGCACCACAGTCAACCTGAAGCTTCACAGGTTGTTGGTTAATCTCCATTTCGCAGTAGATCAGTTGGTGCTGGGGTTGTACAGAATTAACATCGTGACACAGCTCAGCTGTTATAGCGCTGACAGTTCCAGTGCTACTGTTCGATGAGTCAGAGGCGTAGTCATCCATCACACCATGAACGCTTCGACGTTTACATTTCCTTGAAGTAGAGAAATGGTTCTTTCCACCACAGGATGTGCACAACTTTCCCCAGGCAGGGCAAGATTCCTTTCTCATAACATGAACTTGAGTGCAGAAATGGCACTTCTTCGTGACTGCGCGTGTGTCTTCTGTTTGGCGAGGTTTGCTTTTAGTGGGGTCCCTGTGCTTCACATGCTTCTTTTGTTTTGGAGTTTCCTTGACTTTGTTGATTTCTTCACTTTTCAAAGCTTTCATGTGAAGGGTTGCGGCTTCCTGAGCGCGGCAGATCTCGATAGCTTTCATGAGGGTTAAATCGTGCGTGGAGAGTAGTTCTTCCCGCGTTTTGTCATCCAAGATTCCAAGTAGCAAACGATCCATTATCAACAGTTCACGCATACAGTCACAAAACCCACAAGTTTTAGCCATGTTTCTGAGTACGGACATATACTCGTCGATCGACTCACCGGATTCCTGATTTCGTCGGTTAAATTGGAAACGCTCTAAGAACTCTTGGGTTTGTCCGAGAAAGTGTTGGTCAAACTTCTTAATAATATCGGCCATTTTGTTTCGGTCTTCACCATCGCCGAACTTCAGACCATTGAAAATCCGCATGGCTTCAATTCCAATACTATGGAGAAGCATCGCACACTTGTAATCTTCAGGTTGGTCGAGGAGGCCAGTGATTATGCAGTAGTTGTCCCATCGTTGTTTCCATATTTTCCAATTATCAGCACGATCGCCGTCAACTTCGAGAGGCTTTGGAGCAGAAACTTGAGGACGGCGAAAACGTGGTGCTTCGTTGGGCTCAGCACCGGGGGCCTCAGCAATGGGCGCCTCAGCACCGGGAGCGTCATTGTTGGGCATGTTTAGACGATTTTTTTAAAACAGCGACTTACGAGTTGCGAAGGTCAGCGAAGGTCCACGTGCGACAGCAGAGATGCGTGGAGCAAACAGCGAGTCTTTAAAGGTTCGGAGGAGAATTGACGACAGCAGTAGTCACTGACGAAGTTGTTCTTTATCCCACCGCTGCCACCATGTGACAAGTTGAACGCGTAGTCTTCCTTAGCGGACGAACAGACGATGAGAGAAGAAGATTAGCTCACATTCAAGATGGCGGTTCAACAAGTAAGTTTTTATTGAAAACGAGACTGTGACGTAGGCATGCCACGAGGCTGTGACAGTGTCACGCAATAACAATATTGTAACAATTTGTGAGTTTTTCTGGATACGAAAAATGGAAAAAATCTAATGAGTGCATTCTCTAAAAATAAAGGAAACCTACTATTTATGGACGTTTAGTAGTAATAGACCCTGGCTACAGTTGATAACTGTGATTACAGACAAAAGGTCAAACTTCTTATCAGCCATCTATTTTAATTAAAAGAAAAATTTAAAACTTGGTATTGGGTAATGAATTATCAAATATATACAGTTATTTATTTTTACAGTGAAATCTCAGTTATTTGAACTCTCAAAAAAATTATTTTTCAACACTCCCAATTCTTTGAACAGATAGTTCAATAATTCTCTTGGATTTGCTTCAGTCAGTTTTTTTGCCTCCTATTTTTTTGAACAAAATTCAGTTTCCCTAGGAAGTTGAAAAAAATAATATTGGTACTTCCACTGCAGTGATTGTCACATAAAATTATTAAATAAATGTTAATAATAGCGGAGCTCCAAGCGCTGGAGGCGCGGGCGCGGAGCCCCATAGCTAAGAAAATTTGGGAAACCCATGAATGCTAAAAATTTTGGTTTGGTCATGACGTCACTTCTGTCCGTCCGACTGTCCGTACGCAATCCCACAATGCTAATGCGCCCGTGTTTGTTTGGCGGGAAGTTGCATGGCGAGATAGTTTGGCAAGATGCGTTTACAACAAAAATGCTAAAGAACAAAAAACACAAAGACGGGGACTGGGACTGGACACTATGTAGTAAAGACGTGTCGTGTTGAGCTCCGTGCCGAGCAAACGTATTTTCGACTTAGAATTAGCCTTACTCGTACGTTACCACTCGCGCTGTATGTCTGGTGTACGACTTAGATCAGGAAAAAGAACAGGCAAAGCAGGAATTGTTGAGCGGAAACCAAAAGAAAAGTCAAAGGTAACGAAGGAAGAGTCGACCATGAACAACGCCATTCTTGAAGAGCTCAAATCCCTTCGAAGTGACCTTACAAAACAAATGCAAATAATTAGTGACGAACTCGCAACTTTTAAAAACACCACCGATGCCCGACTTGCGAAGATTGAAAACGTCATTTCAAAAATTGGTGAAATCGACCAGTTGAAGCCGAAAGTAGAGAAGCTCGAAGAAGATGTTGGCGGCTTGAATACAACGCTAAATGAAACAGAGAAGTCTTTTCAAGAATGTAACATGGAGTTGAAGAAAAGAGTAGAACGCTTGGAAAGATATTCACGAGATTTTAATATTCGGGTGCTGGGTGTGGCTGAAGAGGATGGCGAGAATTGCTTTACGATAATACAGAATTACTTTACTCTTCTTGGTTTCCAAGATGACATCGGCGAAATAGAAAACGTACACCGTACCGGCAAGAAACAAGATGGCAAACCCAGACAAATCATTGCTAAACTCTATAGCAGGCCTTTCAAGAGAGAATTTCTTCGTGTCGCTAAGAGGCCTAAAAATAAAGAAGCATTGAACGGAATTCGATTTGTGGAAGATTTCACTCCTTATGACTTCGAAACCCGAAAAAAAGCACTCCCAATCATGAAAGAGGCTTTCGACAACGGCAAGAAGGTGCGATTTACAAGAGGAAAGCTTTTCATAGACGGTAAGGTAGTACCTGTTGAATAACTGTTATTAAATTTGCTTACTTCGGAGCACAACAACGGCAACGCTCTTTACAATTAATACCTGGCGATGAATTCGCTTGTGTTCAGACGGCCTGTGCCAAAGGGCACAGGAGCGAACTTTGTAAGCTCTAGAAAAGTTTTGTTACTCTATTTCTTAGTATTCGCTTTTGTTTTAAGATTAATTCTGTGTGTACTAAATTTTTCGGTTTGGTTTGACAACAAAAGTTTTAATTGTAAGCCTACAACTATTTACATATCTTTACTTCGTGCATACAATATTTACTCTCGATCCGTCCCTCCTTGTAGTCTTAAGTTTATTTTTCCTTTGTTTGTATTTTATCCTGACACATGGTAGTTGGTAAACTTCTCTCTCTAAATGTAAGAGGCATCAGTAACTTCCGTAAAAGAAGGACAATTTTTACTTGGTGTAAAAAACAAAAAGCGGATGTCATTTTTCTGCAGGAAACACATTCCACAAAGGATAATGAGTTATTCTGGAAAAGGGAATGGGGCGCTCCTTTCTATTGTTCGCATGGGGCTAGTAACTCTCGCGGGGTAGCGATACTAATAAGGAATAATTTTGATTGCACAGTTGAAGAAATAGTCACGGACGTAAATGGTAGATATATTATGCTCAAGGTACTCTTGAAAGGTGAACGGGGTATTTTAGTTAACATATATGGTCCTAATCAAGATAATAGATTAGTTGATTTTTATTATTCGGTTCTCCAAAGTATAAAGAGAAATGATTTCGAAACTAAAAACATCATAATGGGTGGGGACTTCAACTGTCCGTTAAACCCTATTGTTGACAAAAAAGGTGGCATTCTTGTCCCCAGACAGTGTGTAATCAATGCCATAGAACATTTACAATGGGAACTTGACTTGCATGATATTTGGCGTATCAAAAATCCCACAAAGCGGAGTTATACTTGGAGTCAATCACAACCTTTAATTTTGTCTAGATTGGATTACTGGTTTATTTCAAACTCTTTATCAGATAACGTATATGATATTGATATCATAACATCAATAAAACCTGACAACTCCGCAATTATTATAGAATTTAAAGATGTCGGCGATACTGTCAAGGGCCCTGGACTTTGGAAATTAAATTGTTCTTTATTAAGAGATTATTTGTATGTTGACGAAATAAATCGTTTGATTCCCACGTGGATACAAGAAGGTAGGGTATATCTGTCTGATCCGCGTTCAGTATGGGACTGGGTTAAGTATAATATTAAGAAGCATTCGAGAAAATATTTTATGAATAAATGCAAACAAAGACAAGAAAAAGAGTAACAACTTAACGAAAAACTTCAAACAGCGCATTTAGCTTTTCAAAATGACCCATCTGAAGAAAATTTGGTTGCTCTGAATATCTTGAAAGAAAAGATAGAAAAACTGTACGAAGTAAAAGTTTAAGGTATAATTGTAAGATCCCGAGCACGCTGGCATGAACACAGGGAAAAGAACTCTACATATTTTCTTAATCTAGAGAAACGGAATCACATTAGAAAACATGTTCGAAAACTTCAGCTAAGTGGCGTTATCATATCAAATCCTTTTGAAATTCTACAAGCAGAAAAGGAATTTTATGAAAGTCTGTATAAATCTCGCCGTGATGGTATGCAACAAAATGAAGCGTACTTTAATTACGAAGAACTACCAATACCAAGGCTTTCCGAAGAATGTAAACAGTTTGGCAAAGGATTCATCACCTTAGAAGAATGCTCAAAGGTATTGAATTGTTTTGCATTAAATAAGGCTCCTGGGAATGGTGGATTACCAGTAGAATTTTATCGAACTTTTTGGGACTCAGTCGGAAAATTTTTAGTGGAATGTTTCAATGAGTCTTTTATAAAAGGAGAAATGAGTCTATCACAGAGACAGGCTGTTATTACGCTTATTGAGAAAAAGGATCAAGACCGCTGCGACCTTAAAAACTGGCGACCAATTTCTCTTCTAAATGTTGATGCAAAAATAGCCTCTAAAGTCATTGCGGAAAGACTGAAGCATGTTCTGCCAGATTTAATCCACGAGAATCAATCAGGATACATTCCGGGTAGAAATAATAGTGATAATATTCGCTCAATCCTTGACATAATGGAATATACAAAAGACAAAAAAGAACCTGGTACTTTATTTTTTATTGACTTTGAGAAAGCTTTTGACAGCTTAGAATGGGACTTTCTTAATAAATGTTTCGAACTATTCAATTTTGGGCCGGATTTTATTATATGGGTAAATATTATCTATAAGAATATTCAAAGTTGTGTTATAAATAATGGTCTGTGTTCCCATTACTTCAGAATAGAGCGTGGAGTGAGACAAGGAGACCCTCTCTCTTCTTTCCTGTTCGTAATCTCCATAAGAAATAGAGAGAGTATCAAAAGGATCAAAATCAATGGTTTAAAGACTAAACTTTTGCATTTTGCGGATGATACGACAGCTATTTTATCGAACTTGAACTCAGCTAATGCTCTTTTTAGCTTACTTGAAGATTTTGAGAAAGCCTCTGGTTTAAAACTGAATGTTAAAAAGACTGAAGCAATGTGGATTGGTTCTCTTAGGAGCTGTGAAGATCAACCACTTGGAGTTAAATGGCAAACATGTGTTAAATTCTTAGGAATACATATAACGTATGACGTCAAGCTATTAGTCGAGAAGAATTTTAAACAAAGACTGAAGAAAATTAGGAATACGATTAACCTTTGGAAAGTCAGAGGGCTGTCCATCCATGGTAAAGTTACTATTATCAAGGCCTGTTTGCTTTCAAAAATGATCTACCCTAGCTCTGTGCTACCTACTCCGCCCGAAGTTATAAAAGAGTTTAATAATTTGGTGTTTCAATTCTTATGGAATGGAAAAGATAAAGTCACTAGACGTTCTACTTGCGCGCCCTACGATTCTGGTGGTATCAGAATGGTTGATTATGGAAACATGATAAAAGCCCTAAGGTTAAGTTGGTTAAAAAAGATTGTAGATGATGGTTATAATTGCTTCTGGAAACTTAATCTAAGCGATCTCTTAAGTAGTCACGGAGGGTTGTTTTTACTTAACTGTAACTACGACGTTAATAAATTAAATACCTTACCCGATTTTTATTATGAACTCTTATTATGGTGGTCAGAATTACGAGATGTTGCTGTTTGTGATGGTGAATATAAATCAGTATATCGTTTGGAACAATAGAGAAATTAAGATAGACGGTAGAAGCGTGTTTTATAAACACTTTTTTTCAAAAGGTATAAAGTATACCGAAGACTTATTGTATGAAAAGACAAATATTGACTCTTTTAATGCTGTCAGAGGAGAAAGGCTTTTAAACTCCAAGGGGAAGAATTTGATTTAGAAGATAATTATATCACTGAAGCATTTTTGCTGCCCATAAGAGTTTCCAGTGAACCCTACTTACGATCTTTTCAATATAAAGTATTGAATTCTATTCTTTTTACAAATGACATCCTTTTTAAAATAGGCTACAGTCCAAGCCCTAACTGTTCCTTTTGTCAAGATACCACTGAAACTAGAAACCATATATCGTTTAGTTGTCCCTTTTCACACTCTTTTTGGATGGACGCTGTTGCGAACATTCTAAAGAACATAAGTAGTTGCCGTTGTCTCTTACTGCGTGACGTTATCATGGGAATCTTGAAGGAGGGAATGGATCTAGTAAATTATGTAATAATTTTAGGAAAAACCTATTTATGGAGTTGTATATAGGCGCAAAGAGATTAAACCGTCTGGAAGCCACTTTAAGAAAATATCTTGCATTTAAATCAAATAGAATTGTTTCTTTTCGCAATAAATGGAAAAACTATGAAGAGTTGCTTTAAAGTGGCTATAACCAATAACTAATTCTTTATTTTTTTAGTTAATTATGGAATATTATCTTGTAAGTAATTTAACAAGTACACACACGCCAAAAAAAAAAAAAAAGAGAAAAGAAAAACCCTTTGTACAACCTTTATAATTTTTTGTGCTTTGTGAAACTTACTAGTGAAACTTATGTAGAGGTATTTTTATTCAAAAACTGTACACTAGTACTCTGTCAAGCTCTCCCTGGGCTTTTTTCTTTCTTTTTTTCTAAGTATTTTAATAATTATTTACAATTAAGGTTGTATGTTAAGCAAGATTGTATATTAAATAAAGAATGTTGAAAAAAAAAAAAGTCAGCAGAATATTAAAAAAACAAACAAACAAAAACACAAAGACAATTTATATGTATTTGTTGGATATATTGACAAACGTGGAAAGAAGAGAAAGAGAGAGAAAAAGAAAACAAAAAAGCGGAGACGATTAAGCAAAGTTCAACGTGGAAGAGAGCGACGGATAGCAAGTTAGAGCAGGCCGACCGGAAAAGAAAAGTAAGCTTAAGTTTAAAGAAGCCTCACATTTGCCTATATCACCCGTTCGTGATCAGTTATGGTAATTTCTAGAACTCTAAAATAGCTTTACATAGACACTTTAATCGCTCTCGATACCAGCAATATTCGAGGAGAAGTTAATTTTGAAAAATTTGTTTCGTGGCCGTGTGTTTTTTCGTTCGCAGCGCACGGCCCTTATGTGTTTGTAAACAAACACAAGTTTCAAAGCTCTGAAATATTTCTACCAAACACCAAAGAGTACGTTTCGGTATTCCCCTTTTCGTAACGTTTACTTAGAGACTAGAATTATTACTAATTAGAAGCAGAATTGACACAGTTTTTAATATCCAATAATTTTTCCCCGGGAGGTAATACTTGCTCTCGCAAAAAATGCCATGTTTACGTGACTACGACGGCCGTTTCAACAGATCATTTGTAAACCAAAAAGGTTTCTTCCCGGAAAAAAATCGATAATTTTCCTTTATGTTACGTGTTTCAAGCTTTACACAGATATTTAAATCGTTTATTAAATTCTCGATACCATCAATATCCGTGTAGAAATTAATTTTTCAACATTTTGTTTCGTGGCCGTGTTTTTTTCGTTCGCACCTTACAGCATTCATGTGTTTGTAAACACACATAAGTTTAAAAGCTCTGAAATAATTCTACCAAACACCAAAAGCTATTTTCCCGTATTCTCCATTTGTTAACGTTTATTTAGAGACTAGAATTATTACTATAGAACCAGAATTGACACAGTTTTGGATTTCCAAACATTTTTCCTCGGGAGCTAACTTGCTCTCACAGAAAATGTCATGTTTACGTGATTCCGACGGCCGTTTACAGATCAAATGCGTCAAATAAAGCGTTTTAGTGAGGGTCTTCGTTTTGTAGTTTGAGGCGGGCAAAACTGCAAAACGAAAACCCCATTGAATTCAATGTTTTAGGGTCAAATAAAGCGTTTTAGCGAGGGTCTTCGTTTTGTAGTTTGTGGCGGGCAAAACTACAAAACGAAGACTCCATTGAATTCAATGTTTTAGCGTCAAATAAAGCGTTTTAGCGACGATCTTCGTTTTGTAGTTTGAGGCGGGCAAAACTACAAAACGAAGACCCAATTGAATTCAATGTTTTGCGGTCAAATAAAGCGCTTTAGCGAGGGTCTTCGTTTTGTACTTTGTGGCGGGCAAAACTACAAAACAAAGACCCCATTGAATACAATATTTTCGTGTCAAATAAAGCGTTTTAGCAAGGGTCTTCGTTTTGTAGTCTTCGGTCTCCGGTCTTTGGTCTTCGGTCTCCGGTCTTCGGTCTTTGGTCTTTGGTCTTCGGTCTTCGGTCTTTGGTCTTTGGTCTTCGGTCTTCGGTCTTCGGTCTTTGGTCTTCGGTCTTCGGTCTTTGGTCTTCGGTCTTTGGTCTTTGGTCTTCGGTCTTCGGTCTTCGGTCTTTGGTCTTCGGTCTTCAGTCTTCGGTCTTCGGTCTTTGGTCCTCGGTCTTCGGTCTTTGTAGACACCCCCGGCAGGGAGCCCTGTTAAGCAACGACAACGGCAGCAACATGGCTGAAATGAACAACAAAAACAATCGCTCCGCACGTGCATTTTAAATTTTGGTACATTTCTTTGCCGTCCTCCGAAAAACAACAAAGTGAAATGACCTAATTTAAGGTTTTGCGGAGAATATGAGCAAACGACGGTCAGTTTTTCTTTCTCTGTTAACTTGAACGCAAGGCAACTTGCTAGCTGTTTACTAGTCTAATGCGTTTCCGCGCAACAATTAATAATTTTTCCTTATTTCACGTGTTTCAAGCTTTACAAATGTACTTCAATCGTTTCGATAGGAGAAACTAAGTTTTGAACTTTTTATTTCGGGGGCAGTTTTGTTTGCACCGCACGGCTCTCATTTAAAAAGATCTGTGCCAAACAACCAAGGGTGATTTCCCCGTGTTCTCCTTTTCTTGACGTTTATTTAGATTTCAGTAGGAGAAATATTGACTGAGTTGTAAATTTTAGACAGCCATGTAATGAAGATAGAATATCAGTTTAATTCAGGAGTAAAGTAACAACGATAAAACCTAATTTTAGGCTTTCCAATTCCTACCGCTTGATTAAATCCGCGAAAATAGATCGATAAAAATAGCAAACGGTGGATCTAAAGAAGGAACTTCATTTCTTCCACAAAATTTGACCTACTCCTTCCTCCCACCAAAAGGACACTGTTATGCTCAGTTATCATTCGTTGTAAGAAGAAGTAGCGAGTTGAAAGCACTTGCATGGTAGCCATAACTGATTTCAGTTTCTCAACTGAACAAATGTCAATCCTATCCATTTAAGTTTTTAGCTTTGACACAAATAATCCGGCTTTTACTGATTCCTGTAAGAAACACGAAAACTAACGTTTAGGAATTCCCTTTCTAGCTGCAGCACTTGATTTCCATGTATTTGTGGTACAAACAACCCGGCTTAAACAGTCGAACTCCAAAGAACTTGAAAGAAGTCGTTGTTTTTGGACCAACGGAATGTAGAACTGGCGTGTTCAGCCAGCCTCCATTGTAACAAATCAGCATTCAAAAAAAAAACATTGCCCCTTGCATTGCATTGTTATTGTCTGGGCGGTTTGCTGCATATGCACTAAACATATTACTGCAGCCGAAGGATGAGGAACTGGTAAGATTATTACGTTCATACACTAAGCAGATTTTTATAAATGCTATGAAAAAATTGGAGCTCCGCTTTTAGGCTTGGCTTAATATATATATTATGCCAAGTAAACTGTTTTCTTTTACTTACTTATCATTATCCAACAATAACTATTATTTTTCATGAATTTTGTGACGTCAGTTTAACCAGTGCTACAGTTTTCTACACCTTATCACATAGTCTGGTATAACTTTTTCAGTAACATAAGGAAAAACACTAAATGATAATATTTTCCTTTTCCATTCTTTCCAGGGTTTATGTAAAATCTTTATTTATATAAAAATTAGTTCAATTCACTGATTGTTTTGTAGAATAAGGTAATAAAATGCTTTTAATTCGCAATATTTCAAGCAAAGTATTAGTTGTACATCATTTTGTGAACTCAGAAGAGGACTATTACTGTATATGCACACTCAACTATCTTTAGGCACTCTTGTTCCTTTTATTTTTTTTCTCGGAAAAACAGGATTATGAAAATTAAAGTAAGATATATTTTTAGGGAATGCTTATTAAAATTAATGATACATGGTAGGTGTTTTGCTGTGAAAAAAAAAATGAATGGGACTTCTCAGATGAGGTGCTATCCATAAGCTGGAGTGACGAGGCTGTAGCAGTGTAGTGTTTAGCAGTCTAGTGACTTCTTCAATTGGGATTTTGCTTGTAAGGACAAAAGGTTAATGGGTTGAAGCAAGGCCTGTTCCTTAATTGAGAAACCAGAGAATAAAATCTGCAGTTCAAATTTTTGTGGTGCAAGGAAACCGCCTTATTTTCTTCTGGGTATCACCTCAGTAAGGAAATGTATTCCATGAAAGGTAAAGGAAAAATCTTTGACCTTGGCAGGATTGAAACCCATGACCCCAGGATTTTGATCACTGATGGACCAAAATATTATTAATTTCCTCACTAGGGCAATGCAAAAGTAAAAGGGTTTCCTTCCCACACAGAAATGTACACTTCAAGGATAATTCTCTGATTTGTCAGTTGTATAGTCAGTACTGCACAGCATAAAAATTCATCATCCCTTAATTGTTGTGTTATTTCCAACTTTACTCCAAGTTAACTCTCATGTAGCAAAGTGAACAAAAACTGCTGGGGATAACATGGCTCCCATAACTGCCTGATTGATATTTTTGGTAAAGATTTTGACAGGGACAATTGAGGATTTATACCAAAGTGTTATTTGATTCTATGTCAAACAATTTACTAACTTAATTTAAATAAGGTACAGATGACAAAGGACTGAAAAAACATTTTTTCTGTTGAATAATTAGACTTATGACATTTATTGCATTCAACATAGAAAGAACGCACTCCTTACACAGATTGGAGTTGAAATTGTATGGGAAAACCAAAGTTGATTGCCATGAATAAAAGGATATTGGGACATATATCTGGCACCCCCTGTAGATTTTGCAGGGACAGATGACATCATCACCAAATTGGCAAAGGAGAAAACCTAGGCTAGGGTAGAAGTCATCAAATGCACTCTGTAATCCAGTTTTGATTACTACTAGTTTTCATATTTATAAAAAGTAGCAAAAGGCATTCACAAGTCATTGTTGTGTTGACTTTACAAATATCAAGAATAAGAGGCAGTCAATTACTGCTGTGGTTTCTCTGAACAAAACAGTATCACTTTGCACTCTCAAGACAAAGAAATTAATGTGATTGACAGGAAGTTATGACAGGTTCATGTTTTTTTTTATCCTAACCAAAACAAATGGGAAAAATTATACTGCATTCTTAGATTAAGTTAAGAGCAAGAATGACATCTTGACTCTTGTAAATCAATATCAGTTGCATGGAACTGACCACTTAGTTTGAGTTTATACAAAAACCAAAATAAACAACTTTAAGTGTACAAGAATAGCTATCAACCTGAGATAACAGGTAATAACATGTATTGAATTAATTCTAATGAGCTACAAGTGCCGTAACACAATATATAGAAAAATGGCACAAAGCTAATTTGACTTGAAATATTTCTCCTGTATTCAAACATCTCCAATGTGCATCTCCCCAAAACAGAACCTAAACATCAACAAAAAAAAATCGCTCAATTTGACTAGAAAACGAAATTTAAAATATTTTGTAAATCCGTTTAATTTATAAATATAATGACTCGTTTTTACTTGTTCCACGTTGTACTAGTTGGGAATGATCTCCTAGTATTAGTGGACCACATGAATTCATATAACAACACTGGCCTACTATTTTCCGTATAAGCTTGCAATTTTAATAATCTTGATTAAAGATTTCTTTTAGAAAATTGCTCCCTCTTCAGAAAAAAAAAACGCTACAAAACGTTTTAAGGTGTGTATGTTGTGGTTCAATTTTATCCTTGGTTTAATTTTTATTTCCCTTTGTTTTGGGGTATGGTAATGTATGATAATGAGTTTAAAACAATGGGAATTAAAAATTAAACCAAGGATAAAATTGAACAACAACATGTATACATACATAAAGATTTGAAGTTATCTTAACTCCTTGATTGACAGAGCTGTCGGACCTTTTGCCGTCCACTGACACAGCAAAACCCCCTCTACTTTTGACATCTATCACACTTCAACCCAACAAATCTGCTGTTACAACGGTACATTTCCACACAGTCGCGCAGGAAAAATAAGACGAGGCGTAGGAAAAATTCGATCGCTTCCAACCTTGAAAACTTATGCAAAGTTTTCTAGGGCTTTAAAAGATTCTTTTTTTTTCCATCATCCTTATACAGGAAAATCTCTGCACACTGCTATTTTTATCCTGTTTTATCCAAATCTCAAGAACGAAGCAGAGACAACTTCGCCTCTTCGCTCGTTCTCAGAGCCCGCGTTACCCTTATCCAGCGCCATTTCCGCTTGATAAGGGGAGAGAAGGGGAGAGGAGTTCATGTATTACCCCACGAAGAGGGTTTAAGGAGCGTCTGCGAGGGAGGCTGGGTACTAGCAATCTTATTCCCATTAAATTACGCGCACGGGCTTTGGGAAGAGATTGGGGTACAAGCGCAAACATCAACCAATCACCAACCCCTTGATCGGTGAAAGGAAAATTAAGAAAAAACGCCCTCTGTTACAACAAATCAGCCTTAAATAATAATTGTGTATTGCATTGTTATTGTTGATAGGAAGTTTGCTACATGTGCCCTAAAAATATATACAACTTTAGAAAGGATGAGGGATTGGTAAGGTTACTACCTCCATACATTCATAAGTAGATTTCTATAAATGCTATTAAAAAAATTAGAGTTCCGCTTTTAGGCTTGGCTAAATATATATATTAGCTAAATAAAGATCTTATTTCACCATTCTTGACAGAAGCGGTCAAAAACCCCATGATACTTCGACTTTAAGCTTATTCCTTAGCTCAGTCAGGTTAGTCAGGAACCACGAGAGACACAAAAAAGCTGGATTATTTTAGATTTGCGCATGCTGCTTTCTATTCCATCTTTAACAACATGCATTTTCTACGGGTGTCTTCATGGGAATCTTGCGTACGCGCGCTTCTTTCGATGAAACCACGGAAAACTAAATATCAAGGTTGTTTAAGTTAAGGTTACCGGATACTTTCGAGAGTCGTTTTTTTTTTGCCAAAAAAATTTTGAGGCCAAATTAAACATTTCTAGTCTCGCTTTATTTTCAAAAAAAAGAAAAAAAAATTACAAGTCTTGAGGAGTGCGCGAATTATCAACAAGAAAGTTTTTGAAATTCCAGCAACCACCAGAGGGCCGTCGATAAAACCAGGAACATGGAACATTCCGGAACATCCTGGAACATTCAGGAACATTCCGGAACATCTCGGAGCACGAAAAAAAAAATGATAATAATAATAAAAAAAATTAAGATAAAAAACAATGAAAAAAAATAAAAATTAAGGAAAAAATGAAAAAAAAAAAGTGTGCGTTTTTTTATATAGAATGAAATCACATTGTATCCGAAAGAAATTCATATAAGGTAAAGTACGGAGTAGGTGGGACGGTGGGATAAATGGGGTGTTGTAACTGACCACGCTGAATGAAGGCGCAATTTGGGTTATGAAGAACTTAGGGAGCCTCCCACTTAAACTTAAATGATTGAAATTAATTGTTGACTTAAAGACGACGTTTGCATACAGAGCGAAATTTCGCAATATATATTATCAGGTAAGGTCTTCATTAGAAGAGATGTTTTAAAGTGTTTAACAATCCTTAAAGCTTAACATCTCCGAGTCAGCGCTTTTACATTTAAATTAGTTCCTACAACGTAATACCTTCGTAATGAAAAACGACCCTCATGGTGAATTGAAAAGAAGATATTTTAACTTTCCATGAATGATGCACATAAAAACAACGTCTTCTATCAATTTGTGATTAACAAGGATAAGTCCTGTTTAAATTTAAGTGTGCTTTTGACCGCGGAAGCCTTTTTAGTGTGAAGTAGTGCATAGATTTTGACCACTTTTTGCGGAATAGGGTGAGGCTGGGCTCGAATTGGGTATAATTTTCGCGAGCAAAAGGGAGTTGGAAGGCCTAACGAAGTCCTACTCACATGTTTGACATTCATATCGGTCTTTGAACCAATTTAGCTTCTTGTATGTTTCTAGCGGATTAGCATGATCATTTGGAGAATTTGGATGCTATGCAATCGACAAGAAGGTCGTGTCTGAAATAGGTTAGGAAAAATCACATATTTTGGTGTGGAATTAGGCAAGAGTTTCAAGAAGCGCTCTACCCCCGGTTGCAAGATGTAGGTGTAGGGGATTGGGCCGAGTAATGGCGGAATAGGACGTTTGCGTTTGTCGTCCGCCTTCGATAGCAATTTTCGAAAAGGATAAATGGCCAATGTATTGGAACGTTATATGTCAAGACGTAGAAATAGATCCTCTAATTCCTCAGAAGACTCCAACAACTCTCCGGAAAAAAAGAAAGCTAAAGGTCAAGTTCAGAATAGTTCTGTCGAAGAAGAAGGTGACGACATCTTGAAAGCTCTTACAATGTCGGAAAATGTCAGTCGCCAGTTGGAGCAGATACTAGAAAAGTTGACAAAATTGGACAGTATCGAAAATGCCTTGGAGGAGATTGGAGCAAAATTAGAAAATTTAGAGTGAAGAACAAAGGTACTGGAGGATGCCCAACATGGCAACGAACACGAAATAGCTGTCATGAAGGATAACATTAAGATGAAGGAAAAGAATCTTGAAGACGTCACTGCAAAACAAGCAGCCTCTGAGGCAGAATTGGCCAACTTGACACGTCAAATGAGAGCCCTTGAAAAGAAAACGTATGACGTACACACAAAAAATCTTTATCTTGAAGCGTACTCGAGACGTGAAAACATATAATTTATGAACGTCAAAGAGACTGCTACAAGAGATCAAAGGGAAGACACTGAACAAGTTCTACGAAATTTCTTGGAACAAGAGCTTGGCTTCTTAAATGCAAGGGATGTAGAGATGCAAAGAGTACATCGCGCCGGGAAGAGCAGAGACGGAAAAGCAAGACCGATTCTCGCTCGCTTCTTGCACTTTCAAGACTGCGAGAAGTTATTAGCCCTGGGACGCCGCCTACATGGAACCGGAAATCAAATGTTAAGGGATCTTCTGAGCGAAATAGTTGACAGAAGGAAACCTCAGATCGATACTTTGAAATTAACACGAAGAAACGGTATCCCCGCTTCTTTCAGCGCTTCACAACCGGACAATGTATTTGTTAGAAGAAGATTTTGGCCGGTAGGTAAACAACTCGATGTACAACGACACAAATGTGATACAAAAATAGCGCTTTAACATTGCTTTGTCGAAGGCGGTCGCAACTAACTAAACGCTAAACTACCAAGCTGTTTGCTACTTCTCGCCGTGCCTTATTAATGTTTTTAATATCTACTGTCTGTCTGTTTTTGTCTATGTTTTCCTTTTTTGGATTATTATTTT
Source organism: Pavona decussata (assembly GCF_977016875.1). NCBI lineage: Eukaryota > Metazoa > Cnidaria > Anthozoa > Scleractinia > Agariciidae > Pavona > Pavona decussata. The sequence goes on from NW_028145460.1 coordinate 262,389, forward strand.
TGTGCACGTTCCATGTAAGTGTTCATTTTTGTTTTGAAGTTAAACGCCTTTTGAGGGAGTGCCACCAGTTCCGTACGACATATTTGACACAAACCAGCGCAAAAAAACGGATCTTAAGATAGCATCAATAAATATAAGAGGTTTGGGAGACAAGGTAAAACGACAAGAAACTTTCAAATGGCTGGGAGAAAAAAATATTCAATCTTCTTTGTTCAAGAAGCCATTGTTCGGACAGCAGCATGCATGACTGGCGGGCTGAATGGGGCTATCAAGCTCTTTTCAGCAGCTGTTCAAGCAAAAAGGCAGGTGTCGCAATATTATTTAACAATAATTTTGCTTTTCAAATCTCTAAAATAAGTACGTAAATTATGATCATCCGGGTGAATGTAGTCCTGAGAAGGACTTTTTGTGGTGACGTTGACTGACGTTTCGACAACCTGAGCGGAAGTCATCTTCAGAGTCAAGTAGAGTGAGTCGTTGATTGATTTCCAGTGTGAGTCGTTCATTACCTACAGTACAAATTACTATCAAGGACTCAACAAACTTCCGCTCAGGTTGTCGAAACGTCAGTCAACGTCACCACAAACAGTCCTTCTCAGGACTACACTCACCCGGATGATCATAATTTACGTACTTATGACATGACTCCTGGGTCCAAACCATTTACAATAAATCTCTAAAAGTTTCGTCGACCCCGAGGGACGTTTTGTGATATGTGACTTAAACTCAAGTGGGAAACAGAAAACACTGACAAATATCTATGCTCCAAATGATGACAATCCAAATTTTTTCATAACATTCTTTGAGCTTTTAACGGACTTCAATTGTGAGGACATTATAATAGGAGGTGACTTTAATTTGGTTTTGGAAGTTGAGAAAGACAAAAAAGGCGGCCTTGCCAGAACTCATTATAAATCTTTGGAAGTTATTAATAACTTCTCTGAAAACTGAGACCTAGTTCAGGTACTTGCTGAAGCTATTCGAAGGAAAAAAGAAGTAGCAGGTATAAAGATAAATGGAGCAGAGTTTAAATTGAGCCAGTCTAACAGCAAAATATTATATCTGGCTATGCCACTCAAAAGGACAAGACCCAACAATAGGTAGGTTTTTACATTTTATAAACCAAAGCTATGAAATAGAAAAAAAAAACTGTAGAACAGCAGAAAAGAAATGGGATCTTTTGGTGCCTTACCTACAACCTGAAACCTAAGTCTTTTATCTGTATTTTTTTGTTTTTGTTTTCATTTTTCTATTTTTGTGATCTTGACTGCAGCTTCATCCAAAAACTTAAAAAAATTACTAAGAAATGTATGGAACGCCGGACAAATCGTCCGTCACGTCCAGCGTTACATACATTTCTTAATAAAATTTGGAGTTTTTGAATAGCTCTATCTTTCCTAATATTAGCTTGATTAACACCAAACTTGAGGATGTTGTAAAGTTCGGTGTGCTCTTTCTGGCTATGTGGGTGTTGAGTCCCATATCCCATAATACACAGACTTGTACCCAGACTCCCACGGTATGAAATCAGGCAATGGGTTTATGAGAAAACCAGTCCTAAAGTTGAACAATTTTTGTTGAAATCTGGCAAATCTATATACCGTATTAATTCATTTGAAGATGCGGAATACGCATAAAAACAAAAGCCGTGTTTGCGGCTTTAAAACATTTTCAGAGTTTTCACCCGTCATTAAAATTCTTGTCAACGCGCTCATGCTGCCGGCCAATCAAACACAAAGAAGCATTCCCTGCAGAGTTCTATTACAAAACAATAATTTAAATTTGCGCGCAACCATTTAGCGTTACTGCAATTGTAAAGCGAAATCGCAATGGGAAAAGTTAAGTCTGGTGCGAGGACGCCACCGGCTAAATCAATACATCCATCGGTTCTGCGAGCTGAAGTTCGCTGCAGGTCAACAACAGCAAAAGTGGCTGGATCGTCGCCGGAATTTTCGAATTCGGACTCCGAAGGAGAAGCGCGGGTGTTGGAATCTCCACTAGTGTTACTTCGTCAATGAATTCCTCAGCCGCCGAGGCAGTTTTGGACTCGCCTCGATATCCCTGCGATATCTTACGACAAGGATATTATAAAACAACATCGGGCTGGTTGTACCACGAACCTTTACCGCTCGCTGCCAGCTGAATTTTTTTTGTAGTCGTTAAACGATTAGACTTGACCTTGTTCGCCTTCTTTAGTCCCGGTTTTTTGTCAATTTTCGACCAAGGCGACTTTCCTTGCTTCGCTCTCTTCAAATCCAAAACGGAACGCTGTCTCACTGTAAAATGTAGTAAAAAACGTCGTGAACACGATGTAAACAAAATATGCAGATTTGTCGGTAATTCAAGATCGCGGGTAAGGCCCGGTTTTACACGTACGACGCAAGCATAAGCATAAGTACAAGCTTAGGCACAAGGATGTTTACACGTACGATAAGCATAAGCATAAAGTGACATACACGAGCGCAGAAGCATAAAAATGTGGCACAATTCCGCGGCCGGGCAGTCTTTTGGCGCGAGATGATTCTAACATGGCGGACTAGAATGTACGCTGACAACTTGTCACTGTTTTTCAGTTTCCTTTCCTTGCGCTTGTGCTTATGCTTGCGTCGTCCCGTTTAACACGTGCGACGCAACTGACGCAAGCACAAGCACAAGCAAATGGAAATAGATCGTACGTGTAGACCAGGCTTTAACTTTGTCGCGTAAAACGTCAACACAGCCCCGTATAAATTCGATTATGACACCCTCACTCGTTCACCGCTATTCCTACAAAACTTTTTTTCTTTAGGTAGCTCGCGTTCTTTTCAAGAGCTCGAACTACCCTTTTCATTAAACCCTGCATCCCTTGCTTGTTTCAACAATTACCTAAAAACTTGTTTTGAGAAAAATTCGACCTTTCTTCCCTATCAGCAACCTTAAGTATGATTCCAGGAACCACTTGCTTGTGAGGGATATTGTGTTACTGGTATCATCCACCAAACATTAGCGCCTCCTTTACGTTTAAGCTTGAGTATTGGCTTTTGTGTTCTCAGATGATGTTTTTCGTGGACAAAAATTCATCCTGTCAGTAAGTTACAGAGACGTGGCTGTTTCAGAGAAACCTGTACCTCTATCTGCGAAATCAAAGCAAAGTAATCACTCTGACCGGCTAATCACAACAAATACAAACCGCACAATGAACCAATAAGAATTCAACTTAATGTCAAGAGCGGGAAAACGTGTGCAAGATTCACCATTGGTTTTGGTTTTAGAAATTGGCGCGAATTTTGTTTGCCCAATCACGTAGCTTAGAGATACAAAACGAAAGGAAACGCAAACTTACTTTTAACTTATAATTGACAAGCTCTCTTTGTCTGATCTTAACTAACCACGTTTCAGGAAAAAAGTCATCCTGTATAAAAACATAAAGTAATTACTTAAGTAAGACTCTTAAGACACATTTCATTTTTTTAGAAATCAATTGATTTGTTATCCCTTTTAGGTGGTGGTGGTGGTGGTTTTTACTCCAGCGGAAGAAGTTCAACACAGTTCGGTGGTTCCATGGGTAATGGCGGAGAAGGCGGCAAAGGATTTCTTCAGGGAGGAGTGGGTGGAAGAGCCTGGTATAACAATGTTGTTGGAGGGTTTGGAGGAGGAGGTGGTGCTTACGGATCTGGTGGTGGTGCTGGAGGCGGCGGAGGCTACTCTGGAGGAAGCAGCGGAGATAATGAACATGACTCCTGTGGGGGAGGGGGAGGATCTTACAATACAGGAAAAAACCAGCAGAACGAATGTTGCTATAACACAGCTGGCCATGGTCAGGTGATAATAACATTGATCTAGGTGGCGCATGCTCAGTTAGTCGAATTTAAGAGCTCCCAAACGCCTCTTTTTGTAAAGATGTTACAGCAATATAATATAAAGCTTTTCTGTAGTTGTTTCTTATTATTAGTTACCCCAAAAATTGAAACAATATTATTATAATCAACCGCGAAAAGGTATAACAATTAGAAAGTAATCGGTTTGTAATTGACAAGAGTACTTTTTAATATCCGTTAATTGAACGACTGTGTGATAGTGATCCATCTTAGGCAATAAAAGCAATGGAGTACGTTTTTGAATAAATGTTGAAAGTTATTTGTGTGACTCACTGATGAAGAGCACCAACGGATATCAGAAAACTGGCTAAATGAGGAACCGTATCCGAGAGAGCGAATTTCCCGTAGGAAAAGAATTTGACAAACGAAGGTTATCATGACACTTGAAGCGTAATAACAGCTGTATTTTCTTCATCTTCTAATCACGAAATAAATAGATTTAATTTATGTTACGTATTACTTTTATTTCCTAGCTTACTTTACTGTTGTGTTTTGGCTTTTAACTAAAAACAACTTGCGCTATTTCGCTGATCAATTAGTAGGAAAAAGAAAAATCAAGTGAAGACCTGTTCAGCAGGTAAAACGAGTTTTGGTTTATATTCATGTGCTATTTGCATTTGTTAGGATTTTTAACTGGGCTCCGAAGCAAAAGATGAATAATCTTCCCTTGCTTTATTCCCCTCAGCCTCAGAGCGAAATTGAAATTGGCCAAGTAAAAACCGCCTTAGCTAGCAGCTTTTACTGACGCTTTGTCCAATTTGATATTAAGATTTCAATTGCATAGTTTTTGAAATCATTAGTAATATAGGCCACTACTAATTCTGTGTCAATAATACAGAAACTCTGTGTTGCTGGGACCACGTGACCGAAGTTTCGTTGTTTAAAATCATTATTGGCTATAATTTACGTTTAAGATTTGATGCCATGGTGGTGTGAATTTTAGCGTTTAAAAACTTTGCAAAAGAAAAATTTGCTCTAACTTGCCAGCAACTTTTTTTTAAATTCAAATTCTAGAAATTTTGAACATACAGAACACTGATAAAAGGTCAATCTTTAACGTGCCTCAAACTCGTCGCCTTTCATAAATCTGAAATATTTTTAGTTCACATACTCTTAAAGTTGTATCTCATAAATTAGTGAAGAGTAGGTCACGTGACGCCCTGACTTCAAAGGGCTTCTACTTGTGTCACGAAGTTCAATGGCAAACGAAATTGCGAGTAGTGAGGAATGTTAAAGGAAATAACTTGGAGAAAAACTGATCGTTTAAATTTACAGGTTTTCTTTCTGAAAAATAGAATTACGTTGGGTTTGTTGTATTACAACATAAACGAGTGCTCTGACTGCCTTATGTGCTTCATTGATCTAGCGGTGAGTGTATGCAAACCATTCATCAAACAATTGCCTTGGGAGCTTATTTCAAATTTCACATATTGAGGACAACATTTTTTCCATAGCAGTGTAGTTTATATATACTTGCCCTAAAATTTTAATTCATGTACCATTTTTAACTTGTTCAATTTATTTGTGGTGGATTAGTGCTATTTCAGTTTTTATGAAACCAAGGGGCTGAAGGGGCGCTTAGTCGAGAAGGTGCGGCAAAGTACATGAACCTGGGTTGGCCAAGTTGATTTGCACTCTTATTATATTAGTTATATTATATTTTAGTTATATTATAAAAAAATATTACTTACAAATTAATGTAAGGGAATAATCATCAATTGCTTCATTTAAGTACAGGGTCATGTCCTTTAGGAGGGTTTTAATTCCTTAAAGGTAAAAGTAAAATTTTATTGTCATTGGATATATTTTAATTTTAAGTAGTTTTTAACTTTAATGCTTGTCCTGCTAATTATTGTAAAGCGCCACGGACAATTAGTGGAGGTTGGCGCTCTATAAATCTGAATTATCGTCATCAATTATTGTTTTGCTCAGGGAAGTGATGCCCTCACAGCAAATTTAACAAATAAAAATTATGAAAGATGCGTTTAATTGCAGTAAAAAATGTTGTTTACTTTCTCTTACTGGAATGATATTCAAAAATACAAATAAGTGAAAATTTACGACGTTTTCATGTCATCCTGATACCATTTTTAAGTATATAGTATAGACACCAAAACAATTGTCATTTTTTTACGTACACTGCGGATAAATAGAAGGTGACAATTGAAATGTTCACCGTTAGAGTTAATTAACTCTATTTTTATTTATTTTCATTCTCTTAGTGATTTCAGGATTACATTGAACAGCCGCATGTTTTCATTTTGACTAGATTTTCAAAAGGTTTAAAATAAGAATTGTAATTAAAGGTAGAAGCATTGTTTCGTCATTCTATTGGCTGAGGTAATATCTAAATTGTAGTTGGCTGAGTGGAGCTGCAGAAAGTACAGTTTCCAAAGTAACTTACAAGATGATGAAGCTTTCTGAAAAGTTTCAAGCGATGATGGAGACATTTCCTGAATTTAACTCTTGCGCAAGTCCAGAATTTAAAAAACTTAAAGCAAGACACATTGAAAAGCTTGAACATTTGGCTTGTTTTATAACCAAGTTGATCCGAAATTGGGAAGAAAGAACGCAATTTGTTTTAAGAAGAGAAGCTAAGATCTATTTTATTTCTCTGCAAAGACTCAACCCGTAAGAAACCCAAGTCACAAGAGACAGAGAATGCGAGTAAACAGTATAATTAAGTTCTCCACGAAGCCCAAGGTACTCTAGGGAAAAGTACTTCAGTGGATGTGATTAAAAGAAGTATTTTTTCAAGGGAAAAAAACTGTATGGACTTGCCCTTGTATTTAGAGAGGTGGTGGGTGATGAATGAAAAGAGAATATTTGCCGGACGTTAAAGAGAACCTCCACTCTTACAAACAAATGACTTTAGATTGATAGATTGTTTAATAGTGTCTAAATTTCATGGCTTATTTTAAAATGTGGAGATGATCGTTGCCCATTCTTCGATGAAATTTCCCGCCCATAGACATTTTGGATTTTACGACGTCATAAACTCTTTGATGGAATAACCTACAAGTAAAGTTACAGGACTACTGAAAGGTACTTGGCTTAGTGTCAATTTAAAATAATCTAGGACTTCACATGGGAACTGCTCAATTTTTAATGCTCGGATACCGTACCGCATGTTTTGTACCACTGATAAGATAACACGCCGGGTTACATTGTTCTCGACAGATTCTGTGTCAGTTTTATAGTTTTTGTTTTAATATAATACAAATGAATAAGCCAAAAAGCTGAAATTGTTGCACCTTCATTTTTTTAACAATTACAACTACGCAAAATAGGATAAAATCTTGCTCTAGTAAAGAAATTACTTTGAGTGGTTTTCAATTGAGTTAATTTCAATCTCTTAGCCGAAGTGATCATTTCAACTTATTACAATAACCGTAAACAACACAATCAAACAATGAAACCTCCAAACAAGTAAATGTCGACCATTAGGCTGTTGGCTTCAAATGCTTCAAGGCTTCAAAAAGAGGTAAGAAAAACCTTAACATAGTACAGCTGACAGTATCATTCATTCTCATACTGAAATCATGTACGGTATAATAAACAGAAACTCAATACACAGCGTTCATCGCACAGTACCTGGTAACGGCAAGGACGATCATTCCATTTTCCTGTTGAAACTTCACCTAAACATAATAAAAGTACAAAAAGAGAGAAGGGGAAGCTTTCATGTAAATTGTCGCACTTCAGGATTGCATGTAATGATAATTACCTTAGAAAAGAGCGCTACATTTTCTCATTTGAACTTCCAGAGTGTTTTCACCAGTTGCAACACTGATTCAGAACTCAGAATAATCTAACACAGCATAATAAACAACGCCAGAAGAAACCTGTGATCGACAATTTTCATTTCACTGTCATTGTCTGCTTACCCATCCAAATTCAATTGTATCCCTCGCGTGATACAATCAGCAGTTGTTGTCCGCGCGGGATACGTTCAGCAGTTGTTGCCTTCGCTTGATACAATAGATAAGTGAAGATTCATGCAGGGGCTTCAGTTTTCAAGAGTAAATGTTGCAATCAATTTTTACATTCATTGTAAATGACGGAGATCTCTTAAAATTTTAACTGGTCGGCTTCAACTAGTTGTGTTTAGCATTCGGCATAACGATGTTTTTTTCGGACGTATACGGTTTACGGCTTTGCTACTGCGCCAATGTTCTGCGCATCTCGGGACGATCCAAGAAACCCTAATTTCTTTAAGACGGTGTCTACTAATTGAAAGGAATTTTTGCGCAGTTTATGGCTATGCTAGAAAACGGAAAATCTAAGCAAGGCCGTAGTAAAATCCAAAAAGAAAATTGGGAGTAACCACACAATTTTCAGAGATCAGTTAAGCTTCAATTAAAAAAAAAAAAAAAAAAAAAAATGCCATATATTGTTATATATTTAGACGGATTTTTATAATTATTGTTGCTTAATTACCTCTGAAAAATGCATGGCTAGCCCCAATTTTCTTTTTGGATTTCAAAATCTCTTGCTAAGATCTGCTTTTTCCACATAGTTATAAAGCGTGTAAAATACTTCTGTATTAGTAGGCACCATCCTTAAGTTGCCATTTGTTTCTATTCCCTCTGTTAAAGTGGGAGCGGTCGCTAACAATAGTGTATGCGGAGTAGGCGTGGCTTATGACGCCAATATTGGAGGTAAATCTTAGTTCTCAGCCCCATTTTCTCATGTGGTCAGCTATTAGACCATGATTGAAAGATTTCTGATCAGAAAAGACCGACACGGTGAAAATCCCCCTTCACAAACAAATAAACAGCAAACAAAACGCTAGCAAACAAACAGACCAACAGATAAACGGCAAGTAACCGAGCACACGATAAAGCAAACAAAAGAAGTACTAGAAATACGTGACTCGCAAAACCTCGCGAAGCTGGGGCTGGGTGGAATGCCCTCTTTACATCAAACGAGGAGATTAGAAGGCGCATAATATTTTTTTTTTGATGAGCATAGTGTTTTCGTAGTTCCACGGGCTAGTTTGCGGTTGAAACTCTATTTCTGTCGCGACGTAATGTACAACGGGCGTGCAGCGCTGTCGTGTTCGATGAATTTATTTCCCACGGAAAATTATTTACCGCGGCCACAAAGCGTGTAATTTCTTTAATGCACTCTTTCACAAAAAAGATTTCTAAAAGAAAGGGAAAAGATTCTGGGGAGATGGTTCTGTATCCAGTGAATATTGATGAACATTGCAGTTGAAATTTGATCATGCACGCATATTTTTTTGCGATGTATGCAAATTTTGCTCCAGACGACGCCAGACAGTCTGACGTCATTGTGCGGACACCTTCAAAGATATAAACATATATATATATATATAAATATATTTTTCGCTCGAATTCGCGCGGCTTAGCTCCGCTCGGGCCGGCTCGGCCCGACAAATTTATTAACCTCGCTACGCTCGGGCCTTCGGCCCTCGCTTCGCGAGGAACTAAACAACCACGCTAGTATTGGAAAGAGACCTTATCCGGTGCGGCTAGATTTTAAAAAAAAAAAATTATGGACATTTACCCTTGCAAAGCAAAGCCGTTATAATATAATTAAGACGATAACTTAACGGAGAAGTCATATTTGCTGTTGTTACGTTTACTCGCATTAAAAAAGAACAGCCGAACGTTCACGAAGGACAGCGGCCGTAGACTAAAATCTCTCATAAGAGGATATTCAGTCGTCGTCTCAACCAGAAACAAGTACCATGGGCGGGTTGTGCAAACGATTTTCAGACGGGGTTTAACCACGGTCTAAGCTCATTTCAATCTGGCCAACCAGAATAGGTAGACGTGCTCTCTTGTAAACCCTGTCAAAATGCATGTTGCAGTGGCTACAATAGACACGCAATTATCTACTTAAAATGAACCATTTACGAAGAGATACATGGTTGTTCTAGTTGACTTCAACCTCGCTACTTTACGCGAGCGGGCCTTCAGGATATCCAGTTATAGAGAGTTCGACTGTACCTTGCTGAAGAAAAAATTAAGAAATAAAATGCACAGAAATTAACTTTTCTATGCCAATGTTTTAGGTGTAAGAATGTTAGACGGTCAGGCGACCGATGTGCTGGAAGGCAGCTCGCTGAGTTTTCAATCCGAGTACATTGACATCTACAGCAACTGTTGGGGTCCAAAGGATGATGGCAAAGCATTCGGTAAACCGGGAAAGCTTGCTCAAGAAGTGCTTATGCAGGGAGCTTTGAAGGTAAACTGATCTAACATTCATAAGTCTTACCCAGTTTAGTTAACTGACACAAGTTTTGAAAGTTACATAAATTTGCTTTTATTACACCATTGGAGAAAACACATCATTTTTTGACGACTTGTTGTAGTCAATCGTAATCGGACGTCAATCGTCCATATATTTCCGATATCGACTTCGTGTACAGACTGTGCACGACCCGAGTAAGGGACCGTATACCGGTAATCTAATGCAGTGTTTGCAGTTTATCGTGAACAGGGACTGATTAGCGACTAGCTGTGACTTCTTCTCAAAGATGATTTACTTTCCAATTGTAGGGCCGCGGTGGTAAGGGTAACATCTATGTATGGGCAACTGGTAATGGAGGTCTAACAGATGACGACTGTAACTGTGATGGCTACACGACCAGTATATACACCATATCAGTTGGATGTATTGGTGATCATGGATTATCGGCTTACTACACCGAGTTGTGCTCGTCTACGTTAGCTGTGACTTTCAATGGAGGATCACACAGGGAGAAGGAAGAAAACAAAATGGTATGGCTAAGCGATGAAATTCTTAACCCTTTAAGCCCACAGTGATGAGCATCAAATTTCAAAGCTAACTAATCCTAGTTCCTTTGCACTTGCAGAGTACTTGTTAACAAAACTGGACTATTATCCATTCACACAAATATGTTTAATGGCTGTTGAAAGTGACACTAAAAATTGGTGAAACTGCCTCTTAAAACATTCATAGAAATTTTCATTACTTGAGTTGAAAACTTAATATTAGAAGGCAAGAATTTATGAATGAGCATTGTCGTTTATTTGACTGAAGGAGAGTGACTCCATGGGGCTCTAAATCCTATTGAGATCATGGGAAACCGAATTAGTGATGATGGTTTGATTTGGTGTCATGCTATAGTAGTCAAGGTCCCAAAAATGTTAGTTGGGGGAGGGCTCTCAAAAATGAGTTTGAAGCCATGAATAATTCGTGAAATTCAAAACAGTGAAACTATCAGTTTGTTTGGCAAAAGACTTAAAAAATTCCTTCTATCTAAGTTAAATTGACTCTTTGTTGAGCTACACACCTTTTCTTTACCTTTTCTTTTTTTTCTTCCTTTCCTTTTTTTTTTTTTTTTTTTTTCTTTAAAAGAAAAAAAAATTTAATTGGAAATTTCAATCAGTACCCTTAACTTCTATGGTTTATCCAATAGTTCTAGGAAGCCTATAGTTAATAAGCCCCCGGCTTCTATATAGGCTTCCTAGCCTTTAACACATTTAATATTGTAAATAGTCAAGTATGAATATTGTAATAGTAAGAATATTGTGTGTCGTCTATAATGTATTTATGTTGTATTTTTTTGTTAATGGCAAATAAATTGAATTGAATTGAATTTCTTAGGTCATACAAGAAAGCAACAGTCCTTCCAGGGTAACCTGTTTATCTTGTTTTAGGTCACTACGGACCTACATCACAAGTGCACAGAAGAGTTCAAAGGCACGCCGTCTGCTGCGCCACTGGCTGCAGGAATGTTTGCTCTTGTTATACAGGCAAAGTGAGTACATGTTTCGCTTTTGTTTTTCAAGCGACTTAGGTACAAAAAAGAAAAAAACCACTTTTTACAGCTTCTTTTCGTTGCTTGTTAAATTAATTTTTGTCGCGCTTAATCAGCTACGTTACTATGAAGACGATCCGAGTTGACATTTCAGCTGTGTATCTTTATGAACTCTGTCTATTATGCTGCGTAGACTTTGATGATTTTTCAACTATTAATTTAACGTTTAGAGAGCGTTAAGGAAAACACCGGTCAATCAGACCAAGTTTAGGTAAGACCAAGAAATAAAACGAGAGAGCCAAGTACAACTATTCTATTTCCTTTAAAAACTCAGGCTTTGAAAATAAGTGATAGTAAATGTGTATCGGCAAAAAAAAAAACCTTGAGTAGCTAGTGCACCATGCAATCCGATTGCCGACAATTTCACAGGGGATGCTCCCTTATACTGTACCTACATAGTTATAAACCACCATGAAAAGTATGGTTTTTGGTATCGATTTTAACCATTTTGTTTTGAAATTCTGAAAACGGGTATAGACTTTGGAAGTCAGGTCTGAAGAGGGCAATCGGAACATTGTGTATTTCGGCCTGAAATAGGGTCAGGGTTTGAAGAAGCAGGCGGCATTTCAACACAAAAACGTCCGAGAAGAAGGCCCCCCCCCCCCCCACCCCTTCCCCGGGTGAAAATTGCCATTCCCTTTGGTGAGTATGATATTACACCGAAATTTAGATCCGACGAGCCGTCTTATGATGACCTACTATTGACTTCAATAGACCTTCATTACACATGTTGAGTCTCAGGAGAATAAAAGTTTTGCTTTTACACGGCAAGCCTCGCACTGAATTTGTGCCTGGCCGAGGCTTGCCGTGTGAAAACAAAACTTTTTATTCCCCCGAGAATCAGCATGGCCGCCGAGTGATAAGGGTCTCTTTAATCTGAAATCACTTGTCACTCAGAGTCTGTTTAAATAATTTGCCATTATTTATTAACAATTACTGAGCAGTGTACCTGAACTCATCCACCGGTCTCATTAATTGTTTTTTTTTCTAGCCCCAATCTTTCTTGGCGAGATGTCCAGCGTCTTGTAGTGGAAACTGCCCAGGTTACGAGTCCAGTCGATGAAGGCTGGATGAAGAATGGAGCTGGGTATCATTTTAATCATAAGTTTGGCTTTGGGAGGTTAGATGCCACGGCAATGGTCAAACGAGCGAAAACTTGGAAGAGTGTGGCACCACAAAGAACCTGCCACGGACCCTCAAGTCAAACACAACAGTGAGTCACGGTATCTGTTTTGTTTTCAACTGTAGCTCCGTCAGCAGAAAAACAGACAGAGAAAACAGAGAGATCTCAAAATTGTCAACGCCGGAAGGAAATTCAAGAGAAAATATCGAGAACGTTATACCTGCCAGCTTACCCTAAGGGCTTATTTTCTCGTTTCCTCGGCTATGGTTCGGTTATTAATGAGAATTAAGTGCAAAGTCAAGGGCACATTAACGACAAGAAAATATCGGACCTGTTTAATGATAAACTATGAATTTGGCGTTTGATAGTTTTGCTAAAAAATGTGTCTGTTTTGGCTCATCAGGTTGACCAAAAAACTCTTAGCTATAGTCTTTACGTTGTTGCCGTTACTACTAAATGCTGGCATACATTGCTTATGTGGCATACATCACTTATTTGGCATACATTTTTGGATTGTTAGTGCAGTAGCCACGACCTCTATAAAGTAATTAGGGAAGTTCAGATTAGAGTACGAAACGAGATTGAGTACGAGTATGTACGACTTTCAAATTTCGTATCAGTCCCATCCCCAGAACTCTCGTTCCTTCCCGTTGTTTACCAGCAGATAAAAGGACCCTAGAAACAAGATTGGTGGGAGAAGCGCTTATTTAAACCACGCAAATCTCGAAATGGTAGTCAAATCTGAAGGTCCCTAATAAGTGGCAAAGGACTGCTTACTGCAGGAGTGGCCTTGTCGACCGCCTGTCGTCGGACTAACACCGAGTCTCCTATCCGTATTTCAAGGGTTTTGACATACCTATTGTTGTCTGCATAACCTTTTATTTGCATCTTCTTCTCAAGATCTCTCTTGCACAGCTCTTCAAAATTATGTGCACGGGGAGTAACTCCAATGGGAAGCCTGGTGCAGAACTTGCGGCTAGGGTACATCAGGTCTGCTGGAGCGATCTTGGTGGTGCAATGCGGCGTTGCCCTATAGGCGCGGAGGAATCCGCTTGAAATTTGATCCCATCAGTTGGCTAATTTAATAAAACTTCTTTAGTATCCTCATGAATTGCTCGGCCTCCCCGTTAGATTCAGGGGTGTCTTCCGCTCATGAGGAAAACCCAAATACTTGCTAAAGTCACTGAAGTCTTTCCCATTGAACGGGAGTCCGTTGTCGGTGCTTACCGACACGAATATGCTAAGCGAGGCGAAGGTTTTGTCCAGCTTGGGTATCACTGCTCTAGCACTGGTTGAGGTAACGAACTCTAACTCTGCCCATCTGGACTGCTTGCAAACGGTGACCAGCAGGTACTCTCTGCGAGCTTGACCACCTTATCACGCATGGAATTGGGAACTACTATTCGTGTTCCTCGAACTAGTAGTCCTCCTACAACAGCCACCTCAGTGAAGATGAAGTCATACTACGGCCCGAGCGTGCCCTTCTCTCGGGCGGTGAAGAATCCTCCAGCTATGGCTTCCTTCAGGCTCGAAAGTTTTGTGTCTGCAAGTGTTTCCTCTAGCAACTCCTGCCAGGTAACTGGTTCCGGCACGGACGAATTCACAATTGCCATGATATCATTCTTGAATTCGTCCTCGGTCTCTCTCAGCTCGAACTCAGCTTACTTATACTGCTGGGATGGCCCTGCTGCACAACCAACGGCTCTGGAAGTCGAGAGTTGTAGTCTGCTTCATTGTTCTCAGACTCCGCATTCTTTCCCGGGACATAGTTTACGCGATAATTGAAGCCTTGACGGCGAACCCGCATCATCTCTATGCGGAGTGGCGCTTTCGTTCTGCAGCCTGACAGTATTGGCACCTACGGTTTGTGTTCGGTATCTACCTCAAAATATATCTCTCAGGCCGTAAAGGTTTATCTGATTAGCAAAGATTCCTCACTCGATTGCTTTGGCCTCGTTCTCTAGCTGTGAGTACCTGCTTTCAGTGTCTGAATGCTCCTGAGCGATGCGTGACAGGTCTCCATCGCTTGGCCAGAGGATCAGACTGCTTCATGGTGGCTACCATTCCACCTGGCCCGGCATCCGTCTTCAGCCTTTTCTTGATTTGCAGGTCAAAGTACGCCATCACTATGTCCTCTGTGAGCATTGCTTTTACCTGTTCAAATGACTGTTGGCTCTCTGGTGTCCACTGGGAGTTAATGTCATCCTTAATCAGATTTCGCAGTGGAGCAGTCACCTTCCATAAAATCTGCGTTAGCTCCCGCGAAGAACAGGAAGGAGCGAACCTCGACTGCTGACTGAGTCTTTTTGCTTTCAGAGCTGCCACCTGTCTGGGTCCGGCGAAATGCCTTCACTAGAGAACACCTTTCCAAAGAACTAAACAGCTCGGAGATTGAGCCTACTTTTTTACAAATTAAGTGTGAGCCCATGCTCGCGCCACAACTGCAGTACATGCCTAAGTGCTTCGTCATGTTACAGCGGTGCTACGCCAAAGACTAGGATGTCTACCACCTTACAGACCTCTTCATCTCGGCTGTGCTGTTGACTCCCAAGTGCAGTCTCTCGAACCGTTTTAGCCCCCTGTGTGTGTAGAAAGTGGTTACCTTCGTGCGTTCCTTGGCCAGCTCCAACTTCATGTACCCGTCGTTCGTGTCCAGGTGGGAGAAATATTTGGCATCATTGAGTTTCGTCTCCAGTTCCCTTAAGGCGGGGATGTCATGCCTGGTTCTCTTGATGTACTTGTTGGTGTCCGTCATGTTCAGGTTTGCCTTAATGTTTTCTCCTTCCTTCTTTGGGTCGAGGACGACATTGCTGCACCAGTCAGTTGGTTCATCTCCTGCATCTTCAATGATGTCCATTTCCTCCCATTTGTGGAGAATCTGATCAAACTTATCTTTGAGCGGTAGGGATATTGTCCTCTGTTTCTGTACAGCGCCTTTTACGTCTGGGTCCACGTGCAACTTTATCTTGACTCCTTTTAACTTTCCTAAGACCGAGAACACATCCTTGTACCCCTCAATCAGGTCGACTGTGGCTTGTCTATTCTCTCCCATGACAGGTAGTGGCGTGCTACGTTCGGCAGCCTGACGGCTTAGCAATGCAGTGTCCCCTTGACCTTTAACGACGTACACAGGCTCTGCGATCTCCTTCTCTCACCGAGTAAGTGTTGCTGCAAATTTTGCCCCTTTCCTTCTCCGGAGTAACTCCTAATCGCTACGCTAGTGGGCTGCAGGGTACATTTGGTTTGGAGCTTCCCATAGTGATTTTCGGTAACTACGGTGACATCAGCCTGAGTATCCAGGTGTAGGCTGATGGAAACGCCATTGATGTTAAGAGCTACCGTTGGGTTTTGCGACTTCCTTCCTTCAACTGGTAGAGATACACCTCCTCTAGTGTCTCCTCTTCCTGAGACACATAGTACGCATTTGTCTCTTGCTCAAGCTCGACTGAGTTGGCTTGCTTGTCCTTGCCTTCATTACTTGCCTTGTTACACATGCGGGCAAAGTGGTTCAAACGCCCACACTTAAGGCATCTCCTTCCAGTGGCTGGGCATGCATTCTTGTTCACGTGTGCCTCATTACCACACTTGATGCAGCCGGGCCTGGCCTGAGTTTGCGAGCGGCCAGCGGTTTGGTCTGGGCCCTTACTTCTCGTACTGTATCGGCCTGGTCTACTAACTCGCTTCGCCACTGGATCATCCTTAGCCTGGCTGTAAACCGTATCACCGGCTTTCATCATTTGACTGCCTAATGATTTCGCTTCGAAGCTCGTTGCCGGTTTTCACTACTGTCAACATGACGATAGCATTGTCTAGTGTAATAGGGAAGACACAATGAAGCTCCTGCTCCCTGCATTTAGTCTCGAAATCAGCGAAGTACATGTTGGGTGTCCATTCCGTGTTGAAAAACTTGTATAACTTCAAAGTGTTGTTGGGATTTGCCTTGAAGTGTTGATCCAGTTTTTCGATTTGCGACTTGTAATCCGCAGGGCTGTTCCGACAGTGTTTGGATTAACTTTTGTAACTCCTCTCCGCCAACTAACAGCAGTAAATCGAGCTTGTCGTCGTTTGTGACTGCCATCCATCGAGTGGCTCCCTTGAAACGATCTTTCCATAACTTTCACGCCTTTTCTCGTTTCCCTGGCTCTCCACCCAAACTCAAGGCTCCGACGCTTGCTTTTACGTTGGCAAGAATTCCTGAATTTCCTTTCTGGCTGGTTGCTGCTTGGTCGCGCATTTTGTTTTATCCTCGTCGCCAATTTAATGGTCGAACCATAGAAACACAAAAGCTGCCGTGCTGGCATCAACCCAACAAAGGTAACCGGGCCTGCAGAGTCCCAGCATGCAATAGGCCTAGTGCTCACTCCTAACAGTACGATACTACATTTTACAATCCTTCTGTTTTCTGCTATTCAAGTTCATTTAAAGGGGCACTATCACGAAGAGTTTGCTAAATGTTGGTCAAGAGTGCTCAAATATTTGACTAAGAACCTCTTCTCTAGCATGAAATTGCTCTTAGAGAAGGCCTATGAAAGAGATATGAAACGATTTAAAATCCCTTTTTGGCCCTTTTTCCAAAATACATAAGAGGAACTTGAAAAAGTTGGCCAATTTTTTCAAGGTGCAATCCATTTCCATCCTAGCCATCTGCAGCCAAAGATGAATGATACTAGTTTCTGTGCACTAGTAGGGTTATTGTTAACATAAATGAACCATTATTTTGACATTTTCATCTTCACAAATGTGTTTGTTGGGTATTCAAAGTGACACTAAAAGTAAATGACACTGCTCTTTTAAGTCCATTTGCATTTGAGATACCTTAATTCATACAAGCGTATAACGTTGGTTCGAAAAAGGTGTCCTCTTGTGAAAGATTAATTTGAGATTGAGACTGAAAATGATTCTGTTTTACAGGGAGATTCCCGCTGGCGGAACCCTGTCAATCACCATCGACACCATTGCCTGCGATGGAACTGATAAGGAAATCACTAAGCTGGAACACGTGACCCTAACCGTCAGCTTCCAGCACCGGCGACGTGGTGACGTCAGCATTGACCTGTTCACGCCGAGCGGGACTAGGAACGAAATGCTTTCTACTCGGCGCTATGATGATTCAAAAAATGGTCTTCACGATTGGACATTTATGACCGTGCACAACTGGGGAGAGAATCCCAAGGGAGTGTGGGTGATGAATGTTACTGATAACATCGCTACGTTGAATAAGGGTGTAGACGTGAATGGATATCTGCAACACGATACCAGTAAACAGGAGGCGGACGTGGAAGACCTAGAAGAAGAGGTGAATTTGGCTTTTAGAATGGTTTTCAATACAGTTTCGTAAATCAAATATCAAAGTTATTCTGGCAAACACGAGAACGCAAATAGCGTAATGAACCAAGCAGAACTCGAATCAAATTTATGCAACCGGCGTCAAGCGCGGGAAAACGCGTGCGAACCGGTGACGATTTGTTTTGGTTTTGCTTCTCATTGGCTTAGAAAAAACCGCGAGTTTTGGTAACCATTCACGGAATGTAGTAAACCCAGCAAACGCGACCCCACTTTAGACACTGTAATTGATAACCGCTCGTTAAAATGATTAAACTTAAAATTTTTAAAAGATAGCATCCACGACCGACCGGCGTATTTGTTTCATAAAAGGAATCTCAAAACGAAATAAGCCCACTAAACTGCGAGTTTGCCTCGTGTGTGCTCATTTGTAGTTATCGTAAAGAAACAGATTTATGGCCTGTTGGTTGTTTGATACGATACGTTCCTAATTGTGAGCGCCGTTTTCACCGTTCACATTTTACATTAGTAAAATTCGGTGAAGAATGAGGCCGAAAAGATTACGGAAACGCTCCGTCTGTTGGAATTGAATAGAAAATTGCAAAGGCTAAGTCATCGGCTTGGGACGAATTTGATGCTATGTCTGGGGCAACAATTCTAAAACTGCCCAACATCTCCCCCATTAAGAGTCAACCATATTACACTTTTATCTAACTTGTCACTAACTTTCTTCTTCTCGCTAAATTAAAGGTTATTGACGATGAAAAGAAAACTCAAGAATTAGAATCCAAAAAGGCTGGAAAGAACGGAGACTTCAATGGGGCTTCATGGGATGCGCCCTACCCGGAGGGGGTGAAAAAACACAAGATTCACACACCGGCCGAGCTTCCAGAGAACAAGGTAAACAGCGGCGAGGACGAAGAAGAGAAAAACAATGGTGAGTTTAGATAGTTATGAGAAACTACATGACGGTTTATAGTTCACACACGTTGACAGTATGGTGATATTCCATTCACCAAGACAGTTGTGTAGTTCTGTGTCAAGTCTGTATGGTCGTTCCATTTTGTCCTTGAACTAGCTAGCATAGAAGAGCCAATTCAATTTTTGGAATGCTAATAAACCTTTATTATTATTATTATTATTATTATTATTATTATTATTATTATTATTATTATTATTAGAACTGGGGACATGGTTTACTGTAAGGCGCAATAAGACGGCGGCAATTCGATGGAAGCATATGATATCAGCAATAGGAAACTGAAAACAGTCTAGCTTTCATTTCAAGAGTCACACTTCAGGACATTTTTTTCACCCGGCTTGTACTGTGAAACTCCGTTGTTAACCGCCAACGACGCTCCACCGGCCATCAAATTTTGGTCGTATTTGCTGAGTTGTGTCAAATCACGATAGTCCACAAAAGGAAGGAGAAGAAGGGAGGAAAACCAAACAACAAAATAGCTATAGAATTAATGTGTTTGCTTTCAAAGTTTAAGCTATTTTGCATTTCAAATTTTGTATAAACTGAGTAATTTTGTAATGAATTGACACGTTGGGACTCTAAATGGCGGACTTAAGTCGTATTAACGAAGTGGTCGGATTAAAGGGTGGTCCTATGGCGCGATCCCCTGTAATCACATTTTATTGCTCCCGACTAAACTCATTGGTGCAAGGATTAACGCGCAGTTTCATCTTGTTGTGTGTTGACTGGACACAACCTTGAAAATATACATTAAACGTTAAAATATCGCCCCTAAGTGGCTGACTTTTTGTCTCAAAGTACCAGGCAATTCAGAAGCCGAGGAATGGGGAGACTATGACCCAGGAACGTTCGACACCTTTCTCCCAGAAGAATTTCAAGATGGAGTAGGAATGAGCCAAAATCCTGGAGCTTTCTACACCTCGTACGAAACGCCGGACGTTACTCAGGAAAACAATAACTACCAAATAACAGCCGCTGCTAAAAAGACGCTTCAAGACGACGACGAAACTGGTGACGATGAAAGTGACAAGGTTTACGGGTATGATCGGTACATTTACACGAACGAACCTAGCAAGATATCCCAGAGCAAACGAACGGATACAGATTATCAAGGGCAGAGAGTGCAGGTCACAACGGAAGAGACCGGCTCTCAGCGAGTGCAGGTCAATAATGGTTTTCAAGAGGAGTTTGTTCCCGGGTTAAATCCCGAATCAGGGAGGATAAGCTCGGGCGTGTTTCTAGAATGGAAATTGACATTTTACGGGACTGGTCCCGATGATAGCGTGTCAGGTTACGGCGATGATGACGATGACAATGATGCCACGCGCGCGTCTGACATAGATTTAGATTTATAGTGCGTAGCAATCGTTCGCCTTTTTTTATGTTTATGAATGTTAATTAACCAATTCGCTCACAAGCCGTACGCAAGTGTAAAGGTGGCGGAAAGCAATCGGTAACATAAAAAGCATTTCAGTTACATCTTACTAGCTATGTTTATATAATCGATGCTTAGACTCAAAAGCTAGCGCCACTTTTTAAACCAAAACAAACCGCGCCACAGGAAGGGACTCATTAGCAATTGTAATTGAATACTTCTCAAGTTAGGGGTTTATTGCTGGTACAAAATCAACAGTTATAACCACTCTTATATTTTCAAAAACAGCATCACGGGAAAAAACGTCTGCTTAGTGACATGTGAAAACTGAATTACAGCCAGCCATACTTTAGGATTTTCTGGAAAAAAAAGTTATACAAAACCTGAAAAATAACTCCTAGGAAACGTACTTCTCACTCAATATATGTATATGGTCACAATTAATTAAAGATTTCTTCCAACGAGTCAAGAATTAGAACCACAACTCGCCCAAGAAACTATTTGTAAAGGTGGGCGACAGGTGAATACTTAACTCTGGATAACAACTTTTGAAAAAAAGCAGTTTAATAAAGTTTCTTAAACCAAAACAAAGTAACGATACCCTGGCAAATCAGAACTGACCCAAACAACACCATGAACAAGGCTGAACGTAAAGAGAATACACGTGAGAGGGACAGCACATGTGAAAGAAAGCGAATTGTGTGCATATTCCAGTTCTTAGGTTTGCTAAATACTTGTTATAGGTAGTGCACTTCCTCATATTTTCTTGATTGTTATGTTTAGTTGAATAACCATTGTTTTCGTTGAATGCGGTGATCTTTAATGATGTTTGATTTAAGACGTAAACGTTCCTTCGTGTATGCCTGCTTAGCTTTCTGCGGATGAAAGGTTCTTTTTAAGCATTCAAGACTGTAATGTGACTATATTCACATATGAAACTCAGGTCTGGCTCAGATGTGCCAAAAGCAACAACATGGTACGGCAGTGGTTTGTCAGCGGTACGGCGACTGAATCAATTCTGTGAGGCAGATTAAAATGAAGCAGCGCAAAAACCTTTAAGGTACTGCAGAAGTTGTTTCATATGCCTTTCATGGCTCGAACTTAATGCAGTAAATACACTTTTGTATTTTTTTGACACATAGTAGGACTCTGGTTCAGTGACCAGTCAAGCATGAAAGTTGGACGCGCTTGCAAGAGGCGGGACGAGTTCGGTTTGACATAAAGTGCGACGTTTCAATCAGCTTTCGTCCCAGAATAGCACCAAAGTCGAGGCTGGTCGAGTAACGTGCGCCGTCTGAATGAGCTTGTTGCTTTTACTGCGCTGTCAATAACAAGTGGACTCTGTAGTTCAAGATTCAACTAACCGTTACGTTTTTACTGCCTGCCTGCCTGCCTCAATCTTTGAGCGGACTTCTAAGAAAACAAAATGTTTGGCTCAATGGGGTGGAAAGTTCATGTTCGTGCGCTGTGATTGGCAGATTTCGATCCTCTTTATCAGTTTCTGTATTTTTTGCGGTCAGCCGGTTGTCGCCGTAATTATGATCGACAGCAGTAAAACAAGGAAGCAAATTGTTAGTTGGGATTGAAGTTTAGAGTCCGTATGTTATTGAAAGGCGCAGTAAGTCGAACTGAATTAAACTAGGTACGGCGCTTGCCATATACGGCGTCTGAACCAGGCCTCTTTAATGGAAACGTTAGTCAGTGATTTTTAGTTGGTAGACCTGTCCTTTCGCTGCTCAAGTTTAATATTTTTGAAAAAAAGCAAAATAAACTTTGTTAAATGTTAAAGGATCGTTCATGAATTTGAGTGGTCATCGATTTGAGTTTCTGGTGTGGACGTGAGAATTTTAACTTCAGCTGAAGATTCATTTTTTGTCAGGACACGTTGACTCTTTTAGCTTTCTGGGGAAGTGTCACTGGTGATTTCGAATTTTCATTAATTTCATTTCAGGGTTTTCTATCTTAAACAGGGTATTTGATTTTGTTATGTTTTGTCTTAAAGGGGGTATCTTTTTCAAATTGGATTCAATTAATAATTGAGAATGTCTTAATAGGGTACTAAAGTGTGACGTCACAAATACTTGAATTTTTTAAATTATACAATTTCCTTAGATTCTCGGAAAGAATACAATGAGAAATTACTACTTGCCAAAAATCAACAGCTTATTCACCCTTATCTCAAGTTGGGGGGGGGGGGATGGGAGGGGGGCAGAGATATTGGCAATCAGGTATGCTCCAATGACTCCACACAAACCCCACTAAACTGAAACAAAATTAGAAGGATTTATGTGGAGTCATCCGAGCATAA
Organism: Pavona decussata; assembly: GCF_977016875.1. NCBI lineage: Eukaryota > Metazoa > Cnidaria > Anthozoa > Scleractinia > Agariciidae > Pavona > Pavona decussata. Next base: position 285,133 of record NW_028145460.1, read on the forward strand.
CAGCGCCAATATCTCACCCCCAAATTGTAAGAAGATGCTGTGTTTTGGCAAGTAGGTTATGTTTATTGTGCTCTTTTAGGATATCTTAGTAAATCTCGTAATTTCACAAATTAAGTTTTGTGACGTCATCACTTAAGTACTCTAATCTGTCAGCGATGGTTTGCAGTTGAGGCAAAACCAAGTTGCCGATAGCATAAATTGTAACTGCAGTACCATCTGTCAGTGACTGTCGGGCCAGCGTTTATCACGTCCAAAGGCACTTCCCCAGCGAAACTTCTGAGTCCCCGTGGGTTTAGTTGATATAAATAGCGTTTATTAAAAACTGGATCATTGTATAATGCAATTCCAGGGTTTTGATTGGCTGAGCGGCCATGGTATATGAGCCATTATACCATGCCCGAGAAGTAGCGACCATAAATTGTTTTCTGGTTGCTCTTGAAAAGGAAATCAGCAAGGCCTACCAATATTACTTGATTGTTTTTAATAAAACAATTATTCCACTCGCACTTCTTGGATATGACATGATTATAGCCAACTCGGCGTTGGCTATCTATCATCTCATATCCAACGCGCGCTCGTGGAATAATTGTTAAATAGACAGCGCAGATAATTTTCAACACCCCGATGTATCATACCGTTGTTTATTTAATAATAGCTAAGTCTACTAATTCACGATTTATTAATGTCGCCGAGAAACGTATCCATTACATCTCACTAAAATATTTTAGAATCAATGTTTGTCTTCGTCATTGATAGCTTATTCAATTCTAAATCAGTCTTCCTTCTTTTTTGAATATGATGTACAATATGTCCTAGCTGGTGATTTTGGAATTTTAATCAATAAAATATGACAATTTCGTATATAGACTCCGCAGTCTCTCAAGGCCCAAGGGAAGTGGTAGGGAGGCAGAGTAGGTGTTACGTACATTTGAAGGGCACTCAGTCACCCTAAAAAAGCTTTCCCTGTCCTTATGGTCTCCTATATTGAACGGAAATTCGACCTTCCTGAGGTCTGTGTTAATCATCACTGTTCGGTATAGGTAAGTGATGGCCTTCCTGGAAAATGGATGTCATGCTTTGGTTTAATTTCTATTGAATAGAAGATCTGGTTTAATTCTCCTGTGGCTTTCCTGTAGTGGTTAGCAAATCTCACCAGCTGCATAGCCACAGGCTGAACGAAAAAAAAAATTAAAAATAATCGCCTAGTGCGAAAATTAGCAAAATCGTAAACTGATCAGTCCAGTTTCTCTTCACACCTAACATTTTGCGTCACACGTTATTAGAAAGCAGTGTTACTTCGCTCCACCGAATTCTAGGAAAACGTCATCACCAATAAGAACAAAAGGTGCCCAGTATTTTGGATCACTGTACTCATCAGATTCTCTCATAAATTTAACGGCTTGGTTAAGAGACTCGCTAGCACTTCGTCCCTCAGCAAGGTGATAGTAGAAACTTCTCATGAACTCCAGTGTGGCCTCATCATCGATCGCCCACAGTGTCACCAGAACAGACCGAGCCCCAGCACCCATGAAGGCACGCGCAATACCAACTACACCTTCGGCTTTGACCCTTCCTCGACCACTGTGACAACAACTAAGTACGACAAGTCTTGCGCGGAGCTGAACATTTAACACATCTTTCATTCGTAGCACATAATCGTCTTTTTTGGGAATAGGGCAGGTTCGATGTGGATTTGGCGTTAGAGCAATTTCACCAGTTTCCATGCAACCATGTGCCGCAATGTGAACTAAGGCAACCGAACTCAGTCGTCTCAACACCTCATCTTTCGTGGCCTCTTCGCCAATGAGGGGGCTTTCCTTCAGAAGTTTGCCAATCATTTCCGCCTCCTTCCTGGCGAATGGAAGCTGTTTCAGGAGAACGTTCCCGTGGCCATCAGTAACTTCGGCTACCCATGGGTCTCCCACGAGCATTGCACCATTTCTACTGTGGTAATCCTCTGGGCAATCAGCAATTAGTTTCAAACTGGTCAGCGATGGAATCACCCGGATTTTGAACGATTCACAGAGGAACTTGGAATCTGAATCCAAGAATGCAGCATAAGGAGCTAGCCACAATGGCCCATCTGGAACAATGATAAGTTGATTACCTTGGACCAGGCCTGTAAACGGTTTAATGGCAATGTTGTACAATGTGTGTAGAGAACTATTCTGCTGTAGTGAATGCTCTGTGCTGTCATCAGCTGAATTCTCCTCTGTGGATTGGCGGTCTTCTCTCAGAGAATCCATGGAACGATCCTCGCATCTAACGCCAACTTGAACACCAATCTCTTTGTAGGCAGTTTCTATAAGCTCCTGCAAGTAGGTCTTGACATTATCCAACGCAAATGGATCGTCAATTTCCTTTCGGACAAAACGGGCCGCTCTCTCTTCAGAATGTACCCAGGAATGAAGGGCACCACTATCAGCAGCTTGAAAAACTGTAGTGGATGGAACAAAGCTCAGCACGTCCAAATCATTTATTTCTCGACCATTTGATCCAGGTTGACTTCTTAGAATACCGTACTTTGTTCTAATGAGGTCAGTTAGAGCTTGCGCTCTTCCTTCTTCGGCAGCCAAGAGAGCGTCACCAAATTTTCCCAGTTTTAAAAGAGTTCTCCACAAGGCATTGTATGCAATCTGATTTGTATCTCGAAATCCAATTTTCCACTCATCTTCTGTCTGAAGAAGACTTCTCACTTCATTAAATTTGTTCACGCTAAACTGGTAATTTTGTAACGCCTTAGGTAAACTTTCTAATAGTTCAAAGCTGCGTCCTAATGCACAGTAGGCGCGACCTTCCCCAGACCTGTCTTGCACTTCTTTGGCAATATTAAGGCTTAGAGTGTGATAGTGTATGGCTTTCTCGAAATTATGGAGAATTCGGAAAATGTTGCCAAGATTCAAATAAGCACACTCCTCTGCTGCCCTGTTTCCCTGTGCTTTAGCAATGTCAAGGGATTTTGTGAAAAACTCCTTGGCTTTTTCGATATCCCCGAGACACTGATAAGCAGCACCAAGATTCGTATATCCTGTTCTTTCTCCAGACTTGTTCCCAGTTTGTTTAGCAATGCTAAGACCTTGCTCCTGGTATTTTATGGCGTTTCTAAAATCCCTTAGACTGCTAAACGCAATCCCGAGATTACAGCAAGCAGTCCCTTCCCCGGGTTTACTTCCTACTTCTTTGGCAATACGAAGATGTAGTTTGTGGTAGTAGATGGCCCTTTCAAAATCTCCGAGACTTTGAAAAGCGATACCGAGGTGGGAATACTCACGCCCTTCCTCATCCTTGTCATTGACCTCTTTGGCAATGCTGAGGCTGAGTTGGTAGTATTCAATGGCTTTTTTGAAATCGCAGAGTCCTTCAAAAGCAACTCCAATATTGCCATATGCACGTCCTTCCCCAGCGTAGTCTCCCACTTGTTTTGCACTACTAAGATGTAGATTGTGGCAAGCTATGGCTTTTTTGAAATTACCGAGATACTGAAAATCACTGCCAAGATTGCCATACGCTTGACCTTCCGCGGCAATTTCACCCAAATCTTTGGCAATCTCAAGATGCTGGTTGTGGTAGTCTATGGCTTTTTGGAAATCGCCAAGACAGTAAAAAGCATTGCCAAGATTAGCATACGCAATACCCTCACCAGATTTGTTTCCCATCTCCTTCGCAATGCTCAGAGCCTTGCGGTGGTATTCGATAGCTTTTTTGAAATCCCCGAGATTGCGAACACTATTGCCAAGATTGCCATACGCCGCACCTTCTGCAGCCTTGTCACTTAAGTCTTTGGCAATGTTCAAATGAAGGTTGTGGTAGACAATGGACGTTTTGAAATCACCGAGTCCGCCAAAGGCGTTGCCAAGTTGAGAATAGGCAGTTCCTTCCATGGATTTGCTTCCAACTTCTTTGGCAATACCAAGACACAAGTTTTGATACTCCAATGCTTTTTGGAAATCACCAAGGCTAAAAAAAGCGTTCCCGAGTCTGCCATACGCTCTTCCTTTTGCAGCTTGGTTTCCCAGGGCTTTGGCAACATTTAAGTGTAGGTTGTGATAGTATACGGCTTTTTGAAAATCACCGAGACGCTGAAACGCTGTTCCAAGATTACCATACGCAGCGCCTTGCAACGATTCGCTCCCAATGGACTTGCCAATTTCAAGAGCTAGATTGTTGTAATCAATGCACTTTTGGAAATCACCAACACTGCTGCAAACACTGCCAAGATTGCAATATGCGTGTCCTTCAAGTGATTTATCACCAACTTCTTTAGCAATTGTAAGACAAAGGCTTAGATTATCTTTTGCATCTTTAAAATCGCCGAGACCATAGAAGGCAGTGCCAAGATTACCATACGCAAACCCTTCCTGCGCCCTGTCTCCCAGCTCTTGCGCAATGGTCAAGTGATATTTGTGGTAAACTAATGATTTTTTGAAGTCTCCGTGATTGCGAAAAGCACTGCCAAGATTACCATATGCAATCCCTTCCTGAACCCTGTCTCCCATCTCTTGCGCAACAGTCAAGTGATATTCGTAATAAGCTATTCCTTCATCACTGGCGTTCAAATGTTTATGCTCTGAAAGCCTAGTTGATTGCTGAATTGAAACAGCTACCTGTTAGATAAAAGCGTGCATTGTTTTTGTGATCAGAAGTATTTTGGTCAATATCCCCCCGAATTACTCAAAACAAAGGAACATGCAATAGTACAAAAATCAACCAAACAAAAAGTCAAACAATTAAGTTTAAAACAAACAAAACCTTAAGCTAAAAACCTAAAACAAAAGCATCACATCAAAGGAGAGAGTAGAAGTAGTTGCTAAATGTTTTAGGTGAGGCCACTGGGAGCTCAATTTATATACAGCTAAGATAATTAACAATATTTCCATATTTAAAATGAACAGATTTGGGAAATGTCACTCAAAAATAAGGATAAAGACTTTTTGTGCAATAAGCGATTATACCCAGGAAGCTATGATCAAATGGCATAAATGGATTGGCTCTGACAAAGCTTCATCGCTCGAAACGTCAGCTGTTTTAAGATCACTTTAGTGTTATTCTATCACTTTTAATTCCTTCTTTTAATGTTGGTGTTTTGCTGAATTTTTGGAGAAATATGGCCACGTTGGCCACTGTTCAGAAATCATGAGACAATTGTCATAGAGACATCACATCCTATTGCGAACCTCAAAGAAAACATTTTTGGGCATGCTATCTATTTTTACGTTTTCATTGTTAGAACATTAATACTGGTGAGTTAAGGAGGGGGAAAGATGCCTCCTCCGCAGACCCCATAAGACGTACAAAAAGCCTAGTCGAGAGAGAGTTAAAAGGGTTGTGTGTGTACGATAACACAGCAAAGCTTGAGCTATTCGAATTCGTTATCTTGACAATCATCTTCCTCCTCCTCCTCCTGCTCATCATCATCATCATCATCATCATCATCATCATCATCATCATCATCATAATAATAATAATAATAATAATAATAATAATAATAATAATAATCATCATCTCATTTTCTGAGGTATGCGCACGTTATGTGATAATCTCACCATGTCTTTCGAAGTTTTATTTTCAGACTTAGCCTTTGGTTTCTCTTCTCCCGCGTCTTGCTGTCTGTTTACTTCTTTTAAAGAACTGCTCCTTAATTTCAACAACGTCTGGTTTGTCTCGTCAATCTTCTAATAGTCAAGGTGTTTAATTTTGTTTTCCATACATTGTTTAATAAGAATGCTGACGCGGTAAGTTCTTATAAGTGGATTGTTCATATGAGAGTTGCTTTAATTTTCTGTGTAATCCGCTTGGTAAAATCAGCCTAGAGACTGAATACAAGGACTTTTATGACAGCAGGTTAGCCATTGATCTTAGACTTTCGTTTCGATTAAAAATGACACTTATCTTATCTATTTTCGGTCTTTCACTTTCGTCAGTCAATAAACAGTTCTTGGCGGGTTGACTTGAATGGTTTCCGTTCGTATAGACTGGGAAGAGGACCACAAGTTAAATTGTAAAATGAAAGATCATAAACTAGAAGTGACTGTAAAAATTTGCCAATCTTCCAGGTTTGGAAGCTATTTGCATTTCGCCAAACTTTTAGGTTTAATGCGGGCGAAATGTTCTCTAAACAGGCGATGGGTGGCCTAGTAGCGATGGCGTTGAATTATCGACCGATTGAAAAACTGCAGGGTTAATTATTTATGTAAGGATACTGCCAATCCTTTGTCACACCACGTGATGGCTTCTTCGAACTGATGCAAATGAACACAAGCAGTCGCCCCTGATGAAGAAAACGTGTAAACATTAAATACAAGCCGCAAGCGGTACGACAGTTTTTTGGACAACATATTGCGAGTGAGATATTAATTTTTATGATATAGACAGGAGCGGAAATACACCGCTCATAAAATGTATACGAAACTACATCCGGGATCCGAGTGGCGTTTTCTCATATCCACTCTAGTGAGGATATTGACGACGTCATTTCCCACTTTTTCGCGGTTGTTTGAAGAAGAAGAAGAAGAAGAAGAAGAACCTTTATTGGTTCATACCGCTCAGGGTCAGTCCCTTCAGATGCAAAAAGCTGTCTGTTTAATGGGAAAAACAACCTTGAAAATTTGTCTTAATTATATGTTTTATCAAGAAGTACTCCTCTCTCCCCCGTCGAACGTTTTCTCTTCTTTCCTTTTTTTTCTCTCTGTAAAATTCTATTATGGTACAATGCACAAAATTAAAAACTGACTCATCGGACGAAAAAAAAAAAAAAAAAAATTATATATATATATATATATATATATATATATATATATTTATATAAGATCGTTTTCTGTTAATGTCCTGTATCTTAATTTTTGTAGTATTTGTAAACTTTGCAGTTTTGTGTATTGAAAACTAAGCATTCTAATACTATTAGTTATAAAAGTAATATTACTGTTAATAATTTTATGTTAGCATTGTAAAATGTATTATCACAATTATCCTTTTGAAAGAAAACAATTAAAAAAAAAAAAAGCTGTCTGTTTTCAATGGGAGCCCTGAGCACAACAATGTGATGTTTGTGCAAACAGTTGGCGAAAAATGACGAGGGATAAATTTGTCTATATAATAAAGAAAAGAAAATTCAGGTTGGTTTGAAGATATGAATTTTATTTTCTCGTGTTAAAAAGAACATTTTACTCACTCGCTGCGCTTGTTCGTAAAGTATTGTTTTTAGCACTCGAAAATAAGTTCATATCTTCGCGCCGCCGTGTAATATCCTCTATTTATTAAGAGGTAATTTACTAGATTTCTAGTGTTACTATTTAGGCCATTCCAGAAAACAGGACCTCTAAAACTTAGAGATCGTCTGCCAAATTCAGTATTTATGCGTCTCATTTTCAGTAAAAGACCTCTCCGGTCAGATTCATAGGCTTCGAAATATAACGACAGTCTTTTTTCTGAAATGTTGATCACAACCCTTAAACATTTCCACTGCTACCCTTTTCTTATATATATAGGCTAGGTTGTGCCATTTAAGGAGTTTTAGAATTTGGTGATTAGCATAATTGGTGGGAATGTCATGAATCTGTCGAGGAGCTTTTATATGTAGTTTCTCAATATCTTCAAAGGGGGCTCAAGCAGAAGGAGCCTCTGTGGAGTAGAGAGGGCTATGTCACCTTAGTAACAAGAAGTCATACCTCTTACAATCGCCTTCACGAAAGTTGGTTGTAATTCACTAGCAGATGTTGCGTCATTCAGTAAATGATGATAATTCCCTATGTAAAAATCAAGACGTCGTTAAGGAAGGAATGAAAAACTACTCAATTAATGTCACACTCATTAACTTGGCGCCACCTTTCATATTGTAGAAGGAGGCTTGTTGGAGAGAGAAGATTATTTCACTGATTGCGAGTTTTGCATGAGAAAAAAGGAAATGCCTTTTTTTCCAAAGTTTTTTTCACACAGCTTACTGACTGAAAGAGCAATAACGAATTGAGTGTCACAGAATAAGTCTTTTTTTAGGTAAGATCATTTCTTAGGACAATTATACTAATTGCCCAAGTTTTAATATAGACAAACTGACTTATGTTTTAACCATTAGTAAACCTCAGTTTTGAAGTCTATCTTCTATGCTTCCTAACGTGAGAAGGGGGGAGGGAAGGGGAGGGAACTTAATGAGAGTGACGAGGGAAGGGTGGTGGTGTGGGAGTGTTGGGGTATAAAAAACCCCTCAAAATAAAAACCGGGGGCTTTTTTGAGAGGACTAAATAGAGAGGGAAGGGGATTTTATTACAATTTTTTTTTTACGGTAAAAAGCAGATGTGGTTTTATTAATCAAAGGTGTTTGTCCCCAAACTGGAGGACCAGTAACGTGCTCTCCCTTTCGCCCTGACTAATCGGACCGTCATTTGTAAAGAGGACACATCACTATGGTGACTAGGACATTTACACTAGCTTCTGCAAACTCTAACAAAGCAGTGGTCTTTAAGACTTCCGAACCCCCTTAAATACTGAGTGACGATTAGAAACCGAAATAAAAATAAAATAATGAAAATAAAAATAAAATATGATAAAAAACGATTTAGAGAAACATTTCAACAAGAAAATTAACGATAGTAAAACAGCATGACGTTTCGACGACTTCTTATCGTCATTGTCAAATGAATAAAATGGAAATAACGGAAAGGCATATTTATAGGTATTGAAAGTGAGAAAAGAAATAATTAATTGACTTTATGTAAGTGTCGAAGTATTTAGTACTGAATTGCTAATTGGAGGCACTATAAATCAATGAAATATATACAAACTGAATATAACATTAGCTAAGAATCTCAACCGTTGGTGGAAGGCAAACCATTTGGCTATCTACAAAGCATGGCCTTGGGTTTGAAAACGCGGCTACCGTGAAACAAATCCGAAACACCAAACGGTAACAAAACACTCATTTGTAAAGCTCAAGGATAATAATGGACAGGACACCGTCATCGTTCCAGAGCAGTCACCTAGCCTGGGGCCCAGTTTCACACCAACGCAACGCTCCAAGAAACGGACATATCTCGTTAGTGGGCAATCAACTTAATCAAAAGGGCTTCCATTCAGTGCGAGAATTTGGACTTTACTTTGATCTGAATAAGGCTTCTTACCCGAATATAAATGAGCAATCGCCCTGTTATTGTACGGTTCGTCATCCCTGCAATTCACTTTAATCCCTTCAGTGTAGTAGTTGATGGCGTCGTTGAAATCCCTGTTCCTGTATGCATCATTTCCTTCATTCTTGTACACCTCTGCTATTGCTAAAATGTCGGATTGAAGTCTGTTTATCACTGTGCTCATATATTATTAATAATATATCAATCACTTTGTCTCCTGGGGTCAGATCCACGAAGCCCTTCTAAGTTAAGGTGTATCCGAAGTATTGCTTCTGAACAATAGCCTATTGTTATAATGACAATAGGCTACTGTTAAGAAACAATACTTAAAGATAAATATTAACTTAGGAGGGCTTTGCGAATTTTAACACAGCGGATATTTAAGCTACGGAGTTAAAAAGGTGAGGTCTTATTCCATATGATCTCTGCCTTTTTACACAACGACCGACCAGCGTCCTTAGTGATCATATAGAAAGATAGGGCGCAGCACTCATGTAACCATAGTGATTGCACTTTTTCACCTGCTCTAATTGGTTGAAAATATTTACAAGTACAGTAAATTTTCCATGGCTGATATTGGGCCGTCTTCCCGCCCTCCCGCTCACAGGTGAGGTGAGATTTATAGAAGGACCTCGTAAAAATTGTGATAATTAAACTGAATGAAAGATGCGAAAGATCGAATTTTTTTAAAGTTATAGCGAATGAATATCGACAAAAGTACGCAGCCCGGAAAAATCCATTTTAAAGGAAGAAAGGCTCAGAGCAACGGAACGTTTTTGGTGTATAGTTCATTTGTTATCGGTAAGCTCTTTTTTGCTGACAATTTGGGAGGAAATATTGTATTTCAAGGATTACATATCGCTTAATGAACAGAAGTAGCTTGTTTGCCGATGGAAATGTTCCGTGTATCACTAGAAATCATATATCAGAGAGGCGTTTATTTGAATTTTTACTCAAAAACCCATGGTAAGCCCTAGCAAAAGGCTGATAATATAATCGACTTTCAGCCTCAGCTACCTGTGCTTGTCAAAACAACAACCAAAAGTCAAATGCTTTGTTTATAGTGGAAATGCACTTAGCTACCCAGCTAGTTTATAGGCTTTCTACTCTAAAATAGCGGGAAACAATTGATTCTATTATTTGCTCTTGTGTACGCAGATAATTCACATTATGGCGTCAATTGTTTGAACCGCCACACAAACAGAGAACAAATGGCTTTATTGAACCCAAGGAACAATTTTAGTCAACAAATCCTCACCTCTTAAAGTGTCGTCATCAAAGTCCAGTGCCTTATCGGACGATGATGTGACGTCACTTTCATGATCATCTTTGACTGGAGGATTCGCCATGGATGCTGGGAGGTTAAAAACTGCATTAGAATATAAATTCCCTTTATAGAGAGGGGATTCCCTTATTTCAAATAACTGCAATCAGTATATTACACTTTTTAGCCATATAGTTAACAATTATCCTGCGAAAACGTGCGGGATATCACCTTATACGAAGCCGACGAGACCGTAGGCTGAGCTGGCAAGAATAAGAGGATATTCCGCAAGATTGAGCAGGATAATTGTCTTCTTATTTAACGCATTGATAAAAAAGCACAGCTTTATTGCAGAAATTCTGGAGATTATCTTTATTTTGCCAGTTTTCTTCCCGACACGAAATTACGTATATCGCAGGATATCCGTTGACTACGGACGACGAATATTCAGTACACCATGACCATATTTGGGCAGTGTTACAATGTGTTGAAAAATAAGGTGGAATTGGATTAAGGACGGCGCGTACTTATACAGAAGTATTAATATTTGCTCCGTTTTAGAAGATACGGAAAAAAAAGCAGATGTTAGCAAGTGCTATTGGAATACAATAAGAAAATTGGGGAAATCAGGCATTTTTTAGAGATAAAAAAGTTACAACAATTCTAAAAGCACCAAACTACAAAACAGTGAATGGTATTTATCTATAGTTGAACTCAATTATCTCTGAAAAATGAGGGGTTGTTCCTAATTCTCTTTTCGGATTCCCATAACCCTTGCCAAGGTCTGCTTTACTCGCTTAGTTATAAACTGTGCAAAAATATTTCTGTTTTAGCAGGTACCGCTGACGAGAAATCCGACTTTCTCGGACCATCGCGAGATGTGCAGAACGTATGCGCAGTAGCAAAGCGAGGCACCGTTCTTAAAATATACAAATAAGAGAGCAAAATAAGCGAACGACATACAGGTGCTCGCGAAATTGCTTCCATGGGGGAGACTCTTCCTCTCGCGCGTCGCCTTTCCTCCCGGAGGAAATTCCGCGTGCCTGTTTCTTTCGCTCGCTTTTTTATCCCTCAGAAAAAATAAGGAATACTTTTGTCAACAAAACAACAAATGTTGAAATTTGAAACTGGTTCCTCTATTTTTACCCTGTTGTGGTTTTACTATTTCACTTTCAAGGGTAAGTGTCTTAGGGATTTAGTGTCATTTCAAAAACCCCAAAATGGTTTTATATCAACAGAAACTTAAGTTAATGGTCCATTTTTATCACAAATTATCACCCCAGCGTACTAAAACTGTCGATGATTGTCTCTGGCTACAGATGGACTGATTGTTTTCAAGTTTCAATCCATTCCGGCCCTGGCTAACTTTTTCAAGTTCTCGCATTTTTGTTTCCAAAATGTGCTAGACATAGATCACGAGTTGCTGCTTTGAAAAATTTAATTGATTTCGTTCTCTTAGTGTTCTAGAATTATTTTGTAACTAAGTGACGTTTCTCCCACTATTTTCACCAAAAACAGTGAAATTCGATCCCCACTGTGACACTTCTCCTCTAATTTGTCCGTAGAGTATACATATGAATTAATCAACACATTTGTATACTGAGCGTCAAATATTAACAGGCTTATCGCGCTTTACAAAGCGTTGAAATAAAAAAAAAAAAAAAAAAAATGATATACACGCAATGTATGGTCCCGAGGGAAACAGTTAGTTTTGTTTTCCCAAGAGTCCTGATGTCGAGGGAAACATCAGGACTCGAGGGAAAACAAAATTAACTAGTTTCCTGAGGGACCATATATTAAGTGCTTTGTTATATATTTAGGCTTTCCCTTCAACAGTCACAGCAAAACAAAAAAAAAAAAGACAAACAAACAAACAAACAAACAAACAAACAATCAAACAACTGAGAGGGCAACAACTGCGGAATTGTATCCCGGTCGGGATACATTTGTATTTGATCGGGGCACGTGACCAAGAATCGACCAATCATAATGAGCTTTTACAAAATTTGAAATTTGTTAAAAACGATTGTAAGTATAATTTCTTGCTATCTGAATTGACGGCTAGGAAAAAGTGTTTGCCCGTTGAAACGACAACAAAGTAACGTGTCGGTGACTGCCTAAGCGAAAGACATTTAGTCTAAAACATTAAGATATGTAATCGTTTGGTGACTCAAATAAATTAGCAACATACCGCAACTTTGAAACGATTGAGCCACTGTTGCCGATTTCAGTGTTGCATCTGATCATTTGATTCTCAGTAGCTTGGATCACAGCTAAGGTGAATATGGTGACCTAAGCTAAACGGTTGAGATTTACATTGAATAATTAGAGAGAATTGTTTCAGTTTCCTCGTGTTTACTGTAAACAAGGGCTTTCATTTACCAGTCGTTTTGTTTTGTTTTCGAGTGTTTTCAGTTTTTGGATTAAAATCTTCATTTTCGAATGGATTTTATTTCAAAGCCAAGAGGCTTTTTAATTTTCTTTTTCAGGCGACGCTAAAAAAGATTGTGATTCTTAGCAAATCGCCTCTTTCGTCTGTAATGACGTATGCTGTTTTGAAAGGGTAAAGGCCCTACAGACTCAGAAATTTAGTTTTCATATTTTAGGAATTAACTGGTGTTAAAGAAAGAAGTGAGTTTCCAAAGGCGTCAATGATTTGCTGTCTTTTAACCGTAAATATTTATAGAAATGTGCCATTATTTTTCCATTATTTTAAGTTTTTAAAAAACTCTCTTTCGCTCATTAATAGTTAGGATCGTTTTAGTGATTTTTGTAACCCAACTGCAACATGTAAAATAATGTATTAGTTCGATTTTTACTTCAACTTTTAAATCATATTATGCATTAAACGTTGTTTGTTTCGCTTGTTTGGTCACGTTATAGTCTTTAAAGTCAATAAGTGCACGTTGTAGACTGTAGAGCATTGGGTATTGAAAAGGTGATTCAGGTGGTCAGCGGTGGGTGGATATTTTTAAATTAAAAATGGCGAACAATGACGAGATACAATGGCAACAAGCGAGATGGCATGGCTTGATAGGAAATTGAAAGACAGCCATTCCCACCCTGATTTTATAAGAATCACAGAGCAGCGAGTATGGTTTTAGATAAACAACTTTGTTTGTATAAACGTTATTTAGTCATGTAAGTAACATTTGAAGAAAAGGAGAAAATGTAACTCGTCTTAGCAAGTCGTTAAAATCTCAGGAACGGTGATAAATGGTCAATAATGTTTGGCTGGGTTATTAGCAACTTCCTATAGTTAATATGAAAAGCAACATTAAAGGGACTTGCAGATTTTTGAGCAACTTTTGAGCAACCTTCGCAACCTTTAGATTGTTTGAGCAACTTTCGATCAACTTTCTTAGTAATTCGTCGTTGCGTCACTTGCCTGTTGGACTTTGCAACAAGGCGTGATCGTTAAAAAAATTCGCGTATCCTGATTGGTTAACTTGTAAAAAAAGTTTGTTGGGTGGCCACGGTAAGGCGCGTCGCACTGTAACCGTATACATTGATAAAATGTGACGTTAGAAGCTCGTGCGTGACTCGCCGATCGCGCATGAGCAATACGAAAATTGTCTCTTCATGAACTATGGACTCGCTCGTTCACGCTTTTGGAGCCGGCTCTATCATTTTGACACAAATAACTGTTATACACGAGTAGAGTGGACATGAGTGGAGAAATACAACAAACAGGGTTTATCAAAACAAAATTGTTGTAATTTTTTTAATCCTAGAACTTGATTTTACATCAAAGGAGAAAAGAATAGTATAGCCTGGAGCCCTTAATCAAATTCTCGGGAGCCCTGTTTACTTTGGCGTGGGAGTGGAGCCCCAATTCATAAGGGCTGGAGCCCTGAATCCCTTTGGACCCTGATTTAAGTGTGCGTTACATTGCAAGAGTGGCAAGAGTTTCTTCTTTCCAGTGGGCAATCGATGCCACGTAGGTCATTGATGCGACGCCGTAAATCTGTGAAAATTCTTGCTATCGGATTTCGACTTCCCGTTTAGTTCCAGCATTCCGAGAAGGTATAATTGATACGGTCTCAGCACGAAGGCACGTTGTCTTGTATCTACTACAATTTTGACCGCTGAACGTGCAATGGATAAAGGCATAAAGGATCTCAAGGAGCCGAAGCGTGTGCCAACAGAGAGGGCTTGCTCACTTCTTCACAAGATTTCTATAGTTTTGTCTGTTGTTGCGATTCTGTTAACCACTGCGCTGTTCGTGAGACTCGAAACAGTGGTCCGTGAAACGAAAATGATGGATTCAAAGTTCTCACAGGAAATTCGGCACGTCAAAGATGCTCTCAAAGAAGCTAAACCCCAAGCCAGTGCGAATGAGGACGTGAATGCTGCCATTGGTAGGTGACTTAAAAGGCTTGGTGTAGAAATTGTAGAACTACAGAAGAATGTTTCAGAAATCCTGTGACCGAGTTGTTATTTATGCGTGAGAGGGCCGTAAGCTTTCTTTAGCTGAGGCAAAATACAAGACATTTAATTAAGTGTTGACCAATCGAATTTTCTCCAATAAACCACCACCCGTGCATCTCCGTACAAATGACAAGTAGTGTGCAATGGTTCATTTTTGATTTGTGCCCCGGGGGGTACTCCCCTATATAAAATATATAGGTATGTGCCGCCCCAAAGGGTATGGTTTTTGAGCCGTTTTGGTCTGAAAACGGGTATAGATTTTGACAATTACGGTTTGAAATCGGGTCGGGTTTTTGGGGCGGGGAACATTTACGAAAGCTCACAAACCATATTTTTCTTCTCAGTACGTAAGTGGAACGACTAACTGATAGCGAGAAAAAGAAATAGATAAACTATGTCATTCCAGCTTACTTTTACTCCTTGCGTCAACTTCCGTTCGGCACTGATGCATAATTATCAGGTCTGAAAACGGGTATGAATTTTAGAGGTCAGGTCTGAAAACGGGTGTGGGAAATGGCATTTATAGGTCTGAAATAGGGTCGGGATTTGAAGACCCGGGCGGCACATCCCCACCAAGAATTCCGAGGAGTACATCCCCACCCCGGGATTTGTGCTTTTGTCCAATTCATTATTCGGAATGTAGACAGTGGCGTAGTAACCTAAAGACATGTTATTTCCGGTTTCCTGTTTCCTGTTGTTAAATTAAATATAGCCTGTCTTCCTGTATTCTTGGTTTTCACGTGACGTCACCAAATTCTAGAATTCAAAACTGGGAGGCCTACAAAATTTTTACCTTCATTCAAGGAAAGATTACCTAAAAATATGTCTGTTCACAATTTCTTAACTCGATGTCGTGCTTCCTTTTGAAAATAGAACAGTTTCAATTTCCGAGTTTCCATCGTGCGTGACATCAGGAGGACGGCCGTGACAGAGCTTTTCCGTATCTTAAAAATGACTCTTCGGGTGATTTTCAGCATTCTAAACAATTTAAGTTTGAGGAGAAATATTAATCTAAACATTCGAAAATTCACAAGGGCAAACAAACATCTTTTCTGGCAAAAGTGAACTCCAGATGTTTTTCCTATTTCCGGCCGCCATGTTTGTGCCCCTCGGAGGGACACAAACATGGCGTCTCCATACTAAGCTTTATAAATTTATGTGGAACATTTTGTCAAATAACTCGAGTACGGAATGCCGCACAGACCTGACACTTGGAAAAATGCCTTATTTATTTATCCTCTATACCAGGTCAATTTCTTGACTTCATTTATGGAATGGTTTCAATTTTTTTTTTCAATGGCGTGACAGTGAAAACCGAGAATATGCTTGTGCCTGACCATGTTATTATATTCTTCATCTTCTCAGTTTGGCTGCCCTGTCTTTCTAGCCCCTTTGTGGTTATTTCGGGTAGCCTGTGCTCGAATGGAGTACGAATTCATGTAGCTGTTGTTATTGTAGGACAAATCGAATACCTTCACGGCAAGACCTTCCAGTCGGTGAATTAACGTATTCTATTGGGAATCTCTTTTATGGACTAAACTAATCTGGATTAACGTGAACTTTGATTCTAGTTTGATAACTAATCATTTAAGGTTCTGCCAAGGATTTTTGTCCCTCAGGTTTGACTTAGACATGTTTTTAGCATGAGCTAAAAATTAGCTTTCAAAAACCACTTTTAATGGGAGAGATGAAAACCGCGTTAACTTTTAATCGTGGATTAGCGTTAATAGGCTTTCGAACTATCGGGCCCAGTATGATAATTAGTGTATGTATAAACATATTGCATTTGATGACCTTTTGGAAAAATACGGCCCGCCCATATAAACAAGGAGGACACGTTTTGGGGTCTCTTTGATTTCAATGTTGTAGGGAAAATGTTTACAAGAGATAATTTGGATGAATTGAAAAGTTGACTTACTGCTTTCTTTACAGTCTAAGTTCCTATTCACGTTTTATTTTTCTTTCACTGTTCTTCACCAATCAGACAACGTTTATTCGCGTGGTATTTTTTCTCGACCCTAAATATACCCTCCTTGCTAATGGTATTGTCTTTGGGCTAATTGGGGGATGCGATTACAGTCTCCGCGGGGTATAAAGTAGTTATTTTTATCACTGTTAAGAATTTTACCACAATGGAGGTATGCCAAGATCCTGTATCCTGTGGCGTGTATTTTGTTTCTTTAATAGATCGGCTCAATTAGGTCTCTTAATGAGGTAAATTCAAACAAAAGCAAAGGCAAGAAGATCAGATGTTGGCATAATGACCTGTTGTCAAAATTTGGAACTTATTCAATATATTTGTCATGAATATGTGCTTTATGCAAATCACTTATCTTTAATCTTTAATCTTTAATTAGCATGATTACCATTAGCAAAGCTAATCCGGCAATGGAGCGGCCAGCGGACGCACAATTGCCGGTTTTCACTGTCACGCCATTGCCGTGTGCGTGAAAAAAAAAATTGAAACCATTCCATGAATGAAATCATGAAATTGACATGTTAAAGATGATAAGTAAATAAGAAAGCTGTCCAAGTGTCAGGTCTGTGCGGTATTCCGTACTCGAGTTATTTGACAAAATGTTTTACACAAATTTATAGAGCTTAGTATGGGGACGCCATGTTGGTGTCCCTCTGAGGGACACAAACATGGCGGCCGGAAATAGGAAAAAACATCTGGATTTCACTTTTGCCAGAAAAGAGGTTTCTTTTCCCTTGTAAATTTTCGAATGTTAAGATAAATATTTCTCCTCAAACTTAAATTGTTTAGAATGCTGAAAATCAACCGAAGAGGCATTTTTAAGATACGGAACAGCTCTGTCACGGCCGTCCTCTGATGTCACGCACGATGAAAACTCGGAAATTGAAACTGTTCTATTTTCAAAAGGAAGTACAACATCGAGCCAAGAAAATGTGAAAAGACATATTTTCAGGTAATCTTTCCTTGAATGAAGGTAAAAATTTTGTAGGCCTCCCGGTTTTGAATTCTAGAATTTGGTGACGTCACGTGAAAACCAAGATATTAATACATGTAGTACATATAAAGAACTAGATTACGTTATTGATTCATAAAGTAATTCAAAAGCTTGGAAGTGTGTTGGATACTCCGCTGATAAATTCCTAGAGCCAGACTTGATGACGTCAGGTGGTAACGCATTCCATGCTGGGATCTTTCTTACATAAAATGAGTATTTGTAAGCATTGACTGAAGAAGACGGTAGACTTATCTTAAAGTCATGACTCGCCCTTGTACGGCTGTACGCGGGCACAGAGATAAGCTCATGGGGAAGGGAGATGTCAACGTGACCTCTGTGTATTATAGTGTGACTGTGTGACTGTGTTTTACTTTACTGTATTATAAAAAGAACTCGGTATTAGTGTCATCAAGATAACGTGCGTTGTTGCATTTAGATTTCGTTGCTGCTGTTTCCTGCTTTTTTTTCTTTGGCAAGTTATTAGAATATTTTCCTCTTGCAGGTCTAGTGGACAGAAATGAAATTATCCGCCGCAGCTTAGAAGCCAACAGCAGCGACTTTGAAGGTTTGCATGACGTTCGTGATGGAATCAAGAAATACGTAAATTCGGTAATGAGGAGGTCAATCTGCATTGCTCCAGGCAAAGTTTGTCTGCCAGGCCCCCCTGGCCCAAGGGGCGTCCAAGGAGCTCGCGGTAAACGAGGGCCAAAAGGAACCAAGGGTAAAAAGGGAACGCAAGGTTCTATGGGTCCACCAGGTGAACCTGGTAAACAAGGAATGATGGGAAATCATGGAATACCAGGAGTCAAGGGAGAAAAAGGTATGTCAGCTTTCGGGGACTCATGATGCTAAAAACCATATTTCATCACAAGGGAGATTGGTCTTTAAATGATAAGAATATAACAATAAAATAAATAAATAAATAAATAAATAACTAAAAAAAAAAAAAAAAAAAAAAAATAATAATAATAATAAAATATTTGCTGGCGAGCGGTAGCGATGCAGCACTTTTTCTTTGCAATATCGGGAAAATCCCCAACATTTGTCGGACGTAAGTTGAGAAGCATGCGCAGGTGGTTGGTTTTTTATTATCCGAGATATTCACAACTGCGATGACATCACCATAAAAATTGCACGTAAGATCTACAGGTATTATATTTGCCCGTTGAGTCAAAGTCTCTGCTCATTGAGGTAAATAGTTCGACCTTCGAGTGATATTGTTCTTTGTCCTTTGAGGCGAAAGAAAAGATAAGCTTGCAGCCATAGAGTCAAAATGCAGATCACTAGTTGAAGCTAACCGTTCATCTGTTAAGTCAATTGGCTTTGCCGTACTTTTAGGCAAATCTGAGTCGTTCTTACCCGTTGAGATAATCGATTCGACCGTCGAGTCAAATTGTTTTTGAACCGTTGAGACAAAAGAAAACTTCTGGAACACAGTATTAAATTTTCGTTCGCTCGTTGACGCTGAATATCATTAAAATGGGTTTGTATTACTGAGAGGGGGCCAGCGATTTCTGAACAAGGTAAGCTTAATTGATGGAAAACACCGAAGGGATTTCATGCTGAATAACGATGCACGAGAGTTATCTTTCATTATTCGTGGGTGTTACTCCATTTGATCTGATAAAATTTCCATTGTAATGTCAATATTTTCTTCCAGCTCTAATGCAGCACCTGCGTTCACATTGAAACTCCTAGTTTACTCACATCCTTGCTTATGAAATTTGAGAATGCTTTGAAGATTAATATAAATTTTTGTCTCTGCTGAACGTGAAATAGATACCAAATCTAGAAACGTATGTGTAGCAGGCATATATAATTAATAAAGAACAAATATAATTATCACGTCTTTCTTGAAAGAATCACCATGACCTTCACCTTCTTGACATGGGATTTTGTTTTTCAAACTAAGCCAGTCAGTTTTTGTCTCCTGCCTTTTTTTCCATTCGGATTCACCCTCATTATGTTATTGCTAATTGTTACCTATAAATCAGTTCTGATTTGTCGAAACTGTGGATACATTGTTTATCATTTTTTCGTAAGGTACTGCAGGAGACCCTGGACATCCGGGACCTAAAGGAGAGCCAGGAGAGTCCATATCTACCCCAAGGGTGACCATATCTCCTGCTTCAGTGACAGTAACTAAGCATCAGACCGCTACGTTTTACTGCTCAGCTGTTGGTAACCCAAAGCCTTCAATATCATGGAGTAAGCTGAATGGTTCAGACCTGATGAGGGTGAACAGAAGTGGTCAACAGGATAAGCTAGAGATTAAGAACGCCGCTTACATTGACTCGGGGAAGTATGCTTGCACGGCAAGAAATGTCTTGGGACAAGATCAGAGAACTGTTGAGCTGTTTGTTGAGGGTGAGATTTATATTGCCTTTTGTTTCTTATCTTTCAATGTGTGGAAAAACGACTTCATGTGTATCAAAAACGAACTTGAACCTTTAAAAGCTATTTTCGCGTTTAAAATACCCGCTAGTCTACTTGGGCCCCTGTCATCGGGCGGGAAGGGAAAAGTAAAGGGAAAGCCTATTGCCTTCCTAGTCCGGATGCTGTACCACTGAGCTACAGGAGAATTGTGGGAGCTGGAGCCATAAGGTTGGGCTCCTGTTGGGAGAACTCGGATATACTTTTCCTGGTATGCCTGTGACACTGACTGAAAAAATACATATTCCAGACATATTTACTGTTTGGCAAATTATATTCGGTTGAGGCGTATTTTTAAAAAAGTTGGTTTAGTGAAAAATGAATCACTATTACAAATAAATTGATTAATTTAGTTATTAGGTATCTTAGATGTATCCTAAGTATTATTTCCTAACAATTGTCTATAATTTTATTACATAAATAGGGCATTGTTAAGAAACAAGGAGGGCTTCGGTAGTCTGACCCTGGGGTCTAACTTAAAACCGTTTTTAAGTGAAATTTTTCTTTCACTATTTTTTGAAGGCATGCTTTGCTTTCAGTTATATTAATGTTAAATTACATGCGTCAGCGTCCTTGTTCAGTACACGGGTCAGTTTTTATAGGCGCTGAAACTGAAGAAATAAGACGACGATGTAGGCTCATTTTGTGATAGGGGCTGTTTAATGTTTATCTGTTGTTGATTGTACTTAGTTCCTCCAGTGTTTACCAAGATCCCTAACAGAGTTATAACAGTAAAAGAACATTCAACTGCAAGTATTGTTTGCCAAGCTTTTGGCTCTCCGCCACCAGTTATTCAGTGGTCAAGAGGTTTCTTAGTTCCGTTACCACAAGGGCGATCAGTGGTTGTAAATGGTACGCTTAAAATTTCACAATTCAGTCTTCAAGACATTGGTAGATATCAGTGTAAAGCAACTAACAAGCTGGGATCAGTTACCACGATAACTGCGTTGAATTTTAGAGAAGGTGAGAGGTACGACCTGAATAAACTGTTCGAAAGTGACAGCAATTGGTCCGTCACTTATTCATTCTTTCTTCCGCAGTTCAATATATGAATTTTTATATATTCACTTTCATCTCATCACCTGCACGGGTATAATACGAATTCAAAAAACTCATCAGCTCCCAGTTGGCTTGATAACTCAATTGGTAGAGCACTGCACGGGTATCGCATGTGTCATAGACTGGAATCTCGTTCCAATCGGAATTTTTTTCAGGCTTTCTTTCAGTCCGAACTGCTTAAGTTGCGTATAAACTGCGATGATCATTTACTTGTTCAGCAATTGGTCAGTTGGATTATTTATAACCATTATATTTGTAACTTCAGTAACAATCAGATCTCAGACTTAAAATCATCAACATGATCGGCAATTCACGTCATTCTGAAAGTTTATCTCTACCGAGTTTATCCAAAACTTCCGTCGTCAGATTCTTTATTGTTATTCTAACTGTTTGAACGTTATGATAATTAACCCTTGCCTTACTTCAGACCAAAATATGCTATTCTCATTCCCAGGTTCAGAACTTAACTTAAGACATACACATCAAATTATTAGGGCAAAACAAACCTAATTCTTTTGACCAAAATAATTAGTTGTTTAATAATGTCTTGTGTATTCAGTGCGCGTTCCTCTCCCTAAGGGGATTACTTAAAGTGTATATGAAATGAAAAATAATTTATGGATAATTTGAAAGGCCTCTCAACGACAATTTTCATTCTTTGAAATATAGTTAATCGACAAGACTGATCATGAAAACTTGCCATTAAAACAATGGCGCTGCAATTAATGTGGAAGGGTCGCGACCGTACACAATCCTTTGTTTTAATGTTCACACACTGTTTAACAGTCAAACACACATTACAGAGCTGAGGTATAACATATTACATACAATATAAGTGATGCGAGAAAACAAGGCATATATACTACACTGTTAACTACATGTAACAAAGCTTACAATGAATCTCATTTAAAGAATTCAAACTATTCAGCTACAAAAAAAAGCTATACAAACAATAACATTGAAATTAGTTGTCAATTTAAGAATCTGGCTAAAAAGTGCAGCATTTGTTTGAGCTGAATGCTATGTATTTTTCTGTTTCGATCTTTTGATGTAATAACGCTTTTTAAAAGATCATCAAAAAGAAAATTGACTCTACTTATTGCTTTACAATAGATTAGGTATTTACCAATAACAATAAGATGGTTCAGGGCTGAACAAGAGAACCAATTAATCAAGATGCGTAAATGATTTCTTTCCTGCCTAGAGTTAGAGTTTCTTTGGAAATGCACTGGTACCAACCAGTGAAGTTGGACCAGAAGGAAACAGCAATAGGACAGGATACAAATAAATGAGTGACTGTTTGCTCCACATTTGTGCAATAGGGACAGAAAGGATCCTCGACTTTTTCCTTTTTTTGAAGAACAGCTCTTGTGTAAAGTATGTTGTGAAATATTTTATACTGAAACATGGAAAGTTTTTTTTTCTTTTGTGGCAACAAACGGTATAGAATAAATTTTCTGACATTCTTCCTTACTGAATCCATTTCCATTAGCTTTTTCTCTGCCGTTGGCGGATTAGAATCTTGGTTTTCGACCAGTACCTTGTGTATTGTTTTGCAAGACATCTTATCAATGGTAAGTAAATTAGTCGTATTAGTTTGATTTTCTTCTTTTAAATAACTCTTCCACTTTCCCAAGTGAGTGAAGTGAGGCCAAAGTACTGCGCTATGCAGAAAGTTGCATTTGATCTTAAATTTCTGTAAGAACTCATGAAAAGATAGAAGCCGGGTTTTGTTTTCACCCACAAAGCTCGAGAGTTTAGTGACACCAGCTTGGTGCCAACTTTCGTAGTACACGGACACGTTATTGGTTTTTAAAAAACTATTGTTCCAAATAATCTGATCAAGTACGTCTTTCTTTGATTCGGGAATCACGTTATTAATTTCTTGCCAGTGTATAATTATTTCATAATAAAAAACGGGCAGTTTTGCATTTAGAGTCAAATATTTAACGTTATAATTACAATAAAACAGCAGTGTTCCGCCTACATTTGAGAGCAAACGTAAAGGAATGACCTTTCACGGTTGATTACCTTCTGAGCAGAAACGTTTTACCCAACATATTTTTAATGCTCTATCAAACAAAGTAAAGTCTATCATATTTAGGCCGCCGTTTTCCTTGTCTTTCATCGAGGTGGTTTTTTTTAATCTTCGGGATTTTGTAATTCCATGTAAAGTCAAAGATTAGTTTGTCAACTTCAGCTGCGAAAGAGGCTGGTGTACTCAACACACTACAGACAAAAGTAAGCTTCGAAATTGCCATAGATTTCACTATCTGAATTCGGCCGTGGACTGATATGTCTCTTGCTGACCAAAAATTCAGGAGTTTTCTTAAAGAATCTGGTCGATCAAAAAAAATTCTTTTTGGCCGAGAGTTTTTCGTCATCAGAGAAGTATACTCTGATCCTAGTGCATAGATGGAACGTGTCTTTTCGATGGCGTAGAGACCCTAACCAGAACAATTCTGATTTCGACTGATTTATTTTTAATCCAGAGCAGATTTCGAACTTTAAAAGTAAACTGAATAGGTAACTTAGAGATTCGGCATCTTCAATCGGCATTACCCAGGATTTCAATTCCGATGACCAACAAGGTGCCTGATAAAGGACAACCTTGCCTGACTCCTCTCCCCAAACTGAAGTGTCTAGGGGCGTGTCCGTTATTTAAGACGCAACTAGAAATACTGCTGTAAATTACTCTAATCCATTGCCGTAACTGTGGGCCAAAGTTGAATACTTCTAAGCACTTCTGGAGATAATTACATTCAAGAAAGTCGAATGCTTTTTCAACTGAAGTCGAGAAAAACAGCTAGACCAGGGATCTAAATGACATAATGTCGGAAATTGTTCTAATACTTTCTCCAATGTACCTACCTTTGATCGACATAGCCTGTTTGGCTTTCATTAATAATTTTAGGGAGATCAGAACTTTCTCCATTCTGTGTGCATGGCTTTTGTAGAGATTTTATATTCATTATTAAGAAGGGAGACTGGCCTCCAATTTTTTTTAATATTGTAAGTTTTTGTCTTTCTTTGGTATCAATGAAATAATTGGTGCCGTTGAGAGATCGTTAGAAGGCCATTTTCAAAGCCGTAATTAAAACTGTCAACCATAAACGGTGCGACCGCATTCCATAAGCATCTGTAAAATTCGATTGTCAAACCATCAGAGCCTGGCGTCTTGTTGTTTTGGAACTTATTAGTTATAATCGCTCCGGAGCATTCCTTTATCGTTAGTAAGCCTTCGCAACTTTCAGCTTCTTCGTTATCTAACTTTTTCAAATGCGGAGACTCGAAAAAATGTTTGAAATCGTTTGATTCGGGATTAGTATTTTTCGCAAGATGTATTTCTCTGTAGAATCTTTCTTCTTCATCCAGTATTCCTTGTGAACAGAGCCATCATCTTTTGTCAATGAAGGTATGTGTGTTTTCCTGTGATTTCTTTTTTCCAAGTTTAAAAAATATTTATTGTTCTTTTCACCGAATTCATACCAGCATGCTCTGCGCTGCACCATTGCGCCCTGGGGTTTTCGTGCAATTATTTTTGCCAGCTCCTTCACTGAAGTGTGATCTGATTTTCTCTTGCAATTCATTGAATATTTGTGTTAACTTTTTTTCTTCATCGCGTTGTTGCAATGCTTTTCTTCAGT
This sequence comes from Pavona decussata, assembly GCF_977016875.1. NCBI lineage: Eukaryota > Metazoa > Cnidaria > Anthozoa > Scleractinia > Agariciidae > Pavona > Pavona decussata. The sequence goes on from NW_028145460.1 coordinate 310,055, forward strand.
TTCGAAAAGGCTATAGTCGCTGCTCTAAGTTCCATTTTGATTAATTCCCAGAGAAGCTCTTTATCAGTTACATCGTCGGATACTTTAAAACAAATTCACGTATTTTTGCTGTAATTAGGTCAACGTATTCTTTGTTAATCAAAAGAGAATTATTACATTTCCAAAAGTCTGGACCTCGAGTAGCTTCTTTCTCGCAGTGTGTTAAGACTAAGCTTAACGCAGAATGATCTGAAAATACATTAGGGACTATTTTGATAGCCTTCAAGGACGATCGAATATCTTTAGATAGCAAGAAGTAATCTTGTCTGCACTGAATTTTCATTGACGGATTGTTCCAAGTGTAGCCCTGCGCACTGGGATTTTTAATTCGCCTTGTATCAAAAAGATCATAGGTTTCCATTAAGTTGTTAATTTCCTGGATAACGTTTTTCTTATGTTCAACTGGTCGACCTCCTCGTTTATCCCAGTCATTCAACGGACAGTTAAAGTCACCACCTATCACCAAAGTTTCATTTACATAACTATTAAGGACAGAATTAGACAAATCTGCTATGAATTTGAGTTGTTGCGTTTGATCGTTTGGTGCATGAATATTTATTAAAATACGTTTTACATCATCTATTGCTGCTTCACTTACAATGTATCTGCCGTTTTTGCCCTGAATTACATAGTTACCAATCGACACGTTACTGTGAGTAGAGCCGTGGCATGCGATAGATAGACGATGTTATCGATAACTAGCTTTTCGATGTTGAAAAAGGCTTTCTTCTTGTCTTGTTTGGCTTTTTTCAGAAGCGGATATCAAGCCTTCGTAATCTCTTCCACCTCGGTGGGAAAGTCATCAGCTACACCATGTCTCCTTCCTTCGGCAAATTTTTGATGTAGGATTTTATGAGTTCCTTGTCCTTGAACAAGGATACTTTCGCAATTATGGGCCCTTTCTAGCGACGGGATGTGTCGGAATTCTACGTACCCTTTCAAATTGCATCTCTTCAAGATTGTCGTTGGAAATTTGCATTTCTTTCTTCAAAAATAGTCTGAGCTTTCTCTTTGTGTCGCTTGGTGACTCATCTTCAGAGTCCTTGATCCCCCCAAAAATTAATATTGCTGCGACGTTTGTAGCATTCTTGTTTGATAACTCGGCGCTCTAGCTGCTCTAATTTATCAAGCTTTTCATTAGCGACACCCAGCTCCTCGGTTGTTGATTTTAATTCCTTCACTTCTGCTTGGGTGAACTCGAGGCTTTGTCGTAACGATTCTTTGTCTTCCTCCAACTGTTTCATTTTACCTCGCAGATGTTCAACTTCAGGAATCAACAGCAATACCTAATCGAGCTTCTCTTGAATAGCATCAAGTTTACCATTGCAAATTGTACAACCGTTTCGCTCATGTCCTTCATTCATAAGTTTATCATCGGTTTGTGATCCTTGTTGTCTTATCCTTTACTTGGTCGGTTCTCTTGACCTTTTTCCGTATTTGCTGGTCCAAACTGTGGCTCTTGTCCCTTTCCTTTATTTTGTTTTGGCATTATGTCCTTATAGTTAGTTACGTTACAAACCAAACATGATTTACTCACGGGCCGCCATCTTTCACTGCCAGCCCCAGTCCCCACACTACATATATCGGTTATTCACCGACTGGGAGATCCGTATAGGAAAAAAACTGTGCGCGTAATCTTGAGTATGCCACTGAGGGTTGTACTTAAAATCAAGGGCACAGTTTTTCCTATACGGACCGACCTTGGCCGGTGAATAACATGTTTAATTTTTTCTGTTTGTTCAGTTTCAAAGATGATCGTGGCGAATGGGTTTGCGAACAGTCTATACGCGCGCTACAAAAACTTGAATATCTCAGGAATGAGGGAGGAAATTTCAGAAACGAAAACGCCATTATTCGTTCAAGCATAATTTATTTTTTACTTCATAGGCACTTTAAACCGCAAAGCTAATCTATCACTGAGAAACTGTGTTCACTCTAAATTTGCACATTTCTGGAAACAGCGTTTCCACGCAGAGGTCAACTTGGCGATATATATTCAGTTTTTCTTATGGCTTTAGCAAAATGCAAACACATTGTCTTAAAAAAAGAAATGCTGTATTAAACATCAAATGCGAGAAAGAGTGTTTCATCCGATTTCCATACCTTTAGAAGTGAGTTGAAAACACGAGGCGAAGCCGAGTTATTTTTTAAACGGACTGTTTGGAAATCGGAACAAACACACCTTCGAGTGTTTGTTATAGCTTCTAAACTCATTTTTTCTTGTAGATATCAAAGCAAAACTTACTAAATCTTATGGTAATTCAGATTACATTTCCAAACACCTTTCACGGCAGTGATGTCCTTTCTTTTCTCTTTGTTAATTATTAATGTGGTAAAGCAATGGCAGTAAAGTTAGTGTTTTGGTATCATCACCATCAAAGGAAGATAAGCATAACTCCCTTTTCCGAAAACAAATTACTATGGAGAGTGAACCCCGCCACAGCTACTAACAGTGTTGATTTGTTTGATGTGCAGCAAGAACAATAGCAGCATTGGCAGCATAGATATTGTTTTACCCATAAGTTACAAAGTATTCTAACATATTCAACTGTTGTTATATTTTAATTACCAGTATTCAAGGTTGTCTTTACAAACCTCGGTGCGAGTGGGAGACTGGGTCCAACATCACTCGGCAGTCACTACAGTGACCAGGATCACGACGGTCAAGTTAGTTTGGTCAGCGGTATACAACGATGGACTGTTCCGTACACAGGTGACTACAAAATCGAAGCAGTAGGAGCTTCAGGGGGATATGAGGCACGCACTAATAGCCGTCAGTATCGCGGAAGAGGTGCTAGAATGATAGGCACCTTTCGCTTATCAAAAGGCGAAACAATTCAGATTCTTGTTGGTCAAGAAGGCGGAATTAACAGACACGGTCAAAGTTCTGGGGGCGGCGGAGGAACCTTTGTGGTGAGAGCAAGCAACACTCCAATGATAATAGCTGGAGGAGGAGGAGGCATCGAATCTGCTAGGTCAAGACATACAGAGTGCGATGCCTCCACAGCAACATCAGGGAGAGCTGGGTACAGGTCATGGTCGGGTGGGAGCAGTGGACACGGTGCTAAGACAGCTGACAGTAGTTACTCAGGTAAGACTGCATTATATTGCAGTCCACTTAATTTCTGTGTAGACAGATTTTGTATTTGATTGGCTTCCTATAATTAGTTTTCCAGACCATATTTCCTTGTTTATTTATGGGAAAACCGTGCTTCCTTTGTGACTAGGTAAATTCAAATCGTTGATCTAAATTATTTAGCTACAATTTATTTTACACTGACGGTGTAGTTATCCGCGATAAAATGCGTTTTTAGTTTAATTGAAGACCATCATATAACCTGGTCCATTTAAATAAGAGTTAAATGCAGACTTTATAACTGAAAACGTTTTTGTAATATGTGATTTTATACCCTGCGAAGGAAGCTTCTGTCTCAAACTAAACTCAGTTCTCCTGATTGACTACATTACTGTCGAAACTCGAAAAAAAAAAAGTTTTTGCCCCGGTCATCATAAAGACAGTAAAGGCCAATCCGCGCGAACCGATTAATGGGCCCGATCAGTAGGTTGAGTCAAATGGGCCAATTTTTTCGTTAATCGACGGAGTTCATTTTCAAATGGTCAAGAGGATTGCTTTCTAAAGGAACTGTAGTGCTATGTCGGTAGAGGAGAAGAAAGAAATAGCATAGCTTAGCGAAACCAAACCAAAGGAAACACGAATTTACTTTTAACAAGCTCTCTTATAATCACGTTTCAGGAAAAAAAATTAATCCTGTGTAACATCATAAATTAATTGCCCCAGCCATTATCTTCATTTTTTTTATTTTGTTGTTTAGAAACAACTGTGTTCATTCTTCCTTTTAGGTGGTGGTGGTGGTGGTTTTTACTCGAGTGGAAGAAGTTCAACGTGGTTCGGTGGTACCATGGGTTATGGCGGAGAAGGTGGTAAAGGATTTCTTCAGGGAGGAGTGGGTGGAAGAGCCAACGGTAACAATGTTGTTGGAGGGTTTGGAGGAGGAGGTGGTACTTACGGAAATGGTGGTGGTGGAGGAGGCGGCGGAGGCTACTCTGGAGGAAGTAGCGGAGATAATGAAAATGACTCCTGTGGGGGAGGGGGAGGATCTTACAATGCAGGAAAAAACCAGCAGGACGAATGTTGCTATAACACAGCTGGACATGGTCAGGTGATAATAACATTGATCTAGATGGCGCATGCTTGGTTAGTCGAATACTAGAGCCCCCAAACGTCCCTTTTTGTAAAGATGTTACAGCAATATAAAATATAGAGGATATTACATGACCGCGCGGAGATATTATTATATATTATTATATTATATATTGTTTATTATATAAACACCAATAAAATACCAAACCATTACAAAAGGTGCGATTTATCATGTGACCATAGCAGCGGTGATCTTTTCACGTGTCAAGAAAACATGTCATTTCACTTGTGAAGATATCAAGCTCACCTGGTATTTCATTGGTGTTTATATAATAAAAAGTGTTTCTTTAGTTGTTTCTTGTAATAAGTAACCCCAAATAATGAAACAATATTATAATCAACGGAGAAAAGGTATAGGAACTTGAAGGTTATCGGTTTGTAACTGACAAGAGTGCTTTTGAATATCCGTTAATTGAACGGCTGTGTGATAGTGATCCATCTTGGGAAATAAAAGCAATGGAGAACGTTTTTGAATAAATGTTGAAAGTTTTTTTGTGACTGATGAAGAGTACCAACGGATATAAGAAAATTAGCTAAATGAGGAACCGTGTCTAAGAGAGCAAATTTCCCGTAGGAAAAGAATTTGACAAATGAAGGTTATCATGACGCTTGAAGCGTAAAAACAGCTGTATTTTCTTCATCTTTTGGTCACGAAATAAATGGATTTAATTTTTGTTACGTATTAGTTTTATTTTCTAGCTTATTTTACTGTTGTTTTTTGGCTTTTAACTAAAACGACTTGCACTATTTCGCCGATCAAGTGAACACCTGTTCAGCAGGTAAAACGAGTTTTGGTTTATATTCATGCGCTATTTGCATTTGTTAGGATGGTCATAGGAGGACTATTTTAGTTTCGAACTGGCTTAGCGGTTTTTAATGTTCGAGCCTAATTAAATTTGTTACTTGGCTCCGAAGCTAAAGATAAATAATCTTTTCCCCTTGCTTTATTCCCCTCAGCCTCAGAGCGAAATTGAAATTGGCAAGGTAAAACCCACCTAAGCTAGTAGCTTTTACTGACGCTTTGTCCAATTTGATAAAATCATTAGCAATAGTAGGCCACTACTTTGTAAGGGTATTATTCTGTGTCAACGACACAAAAACTTTGTGTTGCTGGGACCACGTGACCGAAGTTTCGTTGTTTAAAATCATTATTGGCTATAATTTACGTTTAAGATTGGTTGCCATGGTGGTGTGAATTTTAATGTTTAAAAAATTTGAAAAAGAAAAATTTGCTCTAATTTGCCTGCAACAGAACACCGATAAAAGCTCAATCCTTAACGTGCTTCAAACTCGTCGCCCTTCATAAATCTGAAATATTTTCATTTTACATTTCTTAAAGTTGTATCTCCCAAATTTGTGGAGGTAGGTCACGTGACGCCCTGGCTTCAAAGGGCCTCTACTTTTGTCATGAAGTTCATGAACTTGGGTTGGCCTAGTTGATGTGCATACTAATTAGTTACAAATTGATGCAAGGGAATAATCATAAGTGGCTTCATTTAAGTACAGAATCGTCTCTTTCAGGATGTTTTTAATTCTTTAAAGCCAAGGTAAAAGTAAAATTTTATTGTCAGGAGATACATTTTAATTTTAAGTAGTTTATGTTAATGATTGTGAAGCGTCACGGATAATTAGTGGAGGTTGGCGCTCTATAAATGGAATATTTGCCCACAAATATAATTTTTATGCCTTCTTTACTCATTTTAATCGATGACGTTTATTCCTCCTATTTGGTAATGCTGGTAGCAAGTTTGCGTGACAGCATCCGGGCACTGATGTAGGGGTCATGGAAAATGCATTTTAGTCATGCCCGGGTTTGTATTGATTGACGTCTAGACAATTATCGATTGCTGGGCATTCACTTCAGACTTTCATCGACTGAAAATGGTTTCCATTTTACCCACCACCTCCCCCTATCCCGACCTCTTGGAGCAGGTTTTATTTTATTTTTTGTTTATTTAACATACAATCTTGCTTAAAATACAACCTTAATTGTAAATTAAAATACTCAGAAAGAAAAGAAGGAAAAAATCCCAGGGAGAGCTTGACAGAGTATAAGTGTACAGTTTTTGTATTACAATACTTCTACATAAGTTTCTCTAGGCACAATAAATTATAAAGGTTGTACAAAGGGTTTTTTTTCTCTTTTTTTGCGTGTGTGTACTTGTTAAATTACTTGCAAGATAATAATCCATAATTAACTTAAAAAATAAAGAATTAATTATAGCCAATTAAAAGCAACTCTTCATAGTTTTTCCATTTATTGCTATTTTGGAGCAGGTTTTGCTGTCATGCTTGCTTTTTGTGTTTTTTGTTCCCTCACCTTTACTGGACTGATATTGATTGTAAAGGTTACAGACATCGAAGTCTTGATATTCAATTAAAGGCGGCTTTGGGTCTTTTGCCCTTAGCCATTTTACTCCACAACGTGTCTTTTCTCTTGGCAATGCATCTGTAATTATACACAAGTGGCATGTTGATGAAGGAATAAAAATTATGAAAAATAGCGATTTATTGCAGTAAAAAATCTTGCTTACTTTCTTTTACTTGAATGATATTTAACAATACAAATAAGCGAAAATTTACGACGTGTTTTATGTCATCCTGATACCATTTTTAAGCACATAGTAAACTTAAATGTGAAAAAATAGACTGATAATTAAAATGTTCACCGCTAGAGTTAATTATCTTTATTTTTGTTCAGCGTTTCATTCTCTAAATGATTTCAGGATTACATCGAAGGGCCGCATGTTGTCGCCTTTTTTATTGTTAAATAGCTGTATAAAGCAATTTAAACTAGATTTTCAAGACTGTTAAAATAACAAGGTAAAACATCATTTTGTTATTTCTGTTGGCTGAGGTCATACCTAAATTGTGATTGGCTAGCTTTCAAAGTAACCTACAAGATGATGAAGCTCGTTGAAAAGTTTCAAACAATTCCAGAATTAAAAAGTGAAAACAAGACACATTGAAAAGCACGAACATTTGGCTTGCTTTATAAACAAGTTGATCCGAAATTAGCAAGAAAAAACGAAATTTATTTTAAGAATAGAAGCTAAGATCTATTTTATTTCGCTGCAAAGACTCAACCAGAAAAAAGCAAAAAAAACGCAAAAACCCAAGTTACAAGAGACAGGGAATGCGAGTACAGACGGTATTATGTTCTCCACGAAGCCCAAGGCACTCTAGGGAAAAGTATTTCTGTGTATGTGATTACAAGAAGTATTCTTTCAAGGGAAAATTCGTATGAACTTGCCCTTGTCTCTAGAAAGGTGGTGAGTAATGAATGGAATGAAAACATTTGCCCAACGATAAAGAGAACCTCCACTCTTACAACCAATTGACTTTAGATTGTTGGAAATAGTGTCTAAATTTCAAAGCTTACTGAGCTTTAAATGTGAAGATGATCGTTGCCCATTCTTCGGTGAAATTTCCCGCGCATAGACATTTGGGATTTTACGACGTCATAAACGTTTTGATGGTAAAGTTACAGGACTACTGAAAGGTACTCGGCTTAGTGTCAATTATAAATGCTATAGGACTTCATATGGGAATTGTTCAAATTTTTTTAATGTTTGGATACCATACATCTGTCTTGTACTTCTGTAAACTAAATTCGATTTTGAGACAACGTTAGGGCTTTATAACGACGGCTAGTTGGGAGAAATTATATTCCGACTCCGCCCAATACGGAATATATTTTCTCCGAACTAGCCGCCATTTTAAAGCCGCAATGTCGTCTCAAAATCAAAATTTAGTTTTTAATCGCGATACAAACATTTTGTTGGAGAGAGTAAATGGATAAAGTACAAATCGTGCGCTGGTTGAAAGAGAAATCCTTACTTCAGTCAAAGTGTAGCCATGGTAATATCCGTACGCAATATTTTTTTCTCGCGGCGGGTTATTTGAATTTTTGGCTTTAATTTTTAGGTCAAAACAAAGAAAATGCAAAAAATGTACAGTCCATAGGTACCTACCCTTGCTGAAATAAGCGATCTTGTAGGTTTAAACATTTTACCAGCAAATTTTATTGAAAATTTGTTACCGCCGCGAGATAAACAACGACATGATTCAAACAGAGATGAATAAACCTCACAACCAGAAGCAAGAATCAAGAAAGCAATAATACTAGTACCCAAAAGAGAGCATTGTTATCCTAGGTTAGATGCCGTGGAGATTTAAAAATTTGAGATATACTAAGCGGCGAAGAATGCTTTAAAATTTACCGAGTCTGCTGTTCGGCGCTTGCCGGATACGACAAGGAGATCAAATTGACAGACCTGAACCATGAAAGACAACGCAGCAGAGCTCTTGAAGCACTTTTTCGAGAGAAAAGAGACAGCCAAAAAAAAAACTTTCGGGGAAGAATATGAGCGAGCAACGTTGACGGCCTACCGAAATGGCTTTAAAAGATATTTCCTGGAGAGGCGCGAAGGTGAAAATTTCGAGATTGGAGATGATAGTAATTTAAACAAAAAAAAAAACTTTGAGCAAAGAGAAAGCATCTCAAAGCCGCTGAGAAGGGGAGTAGTCCAAAAAAATCAGATCCTTTTGCTTTGAAAATGCCATAATTTATCGGAATTCAAGTTCATCGTTATTTACCGTAGCCGTTTTCACACCAAAGAAAAAGTCTATTCTATTCTATATTAAGTCAATTTCTTTTCATCGAATTTATAATCATTTTTTTTCGCGTACCTTCAAGAAATAGTTGTGTCCGTTGTATATAGTCATGTTCACCACAAAACAAATATTATTAGGTTTTCTTCAACTGTGTCAGAAGCTATGTATTAAAACTCAAATGAAAAAAATAAATAAATAAAATAAACAACACGATCCAACGTCGCAATCACCGGAGTAAAATTTTGATCTGTGCGCGCCGAACCTATTTAAGTGCCGGGCTGCCGTGCTTGCATGACAGTTTTTGAGCCAATCAGAAACCGTCATTTTGAGACGACATCATCGCAAAATAACATTGCCTCAATTCAATTAAAAGACCCCCACGATCACGATGATGAGATAACACGACGGGTTACTTTGTTCTCGACAGTTTATAAAGATTCTGTGTCGGTTTTGTAGTTTTTATTGCCCCCAAACCCGAGGAGACACCCTAGGATTCCCCGCGTGTATACATGTAAGGAATTTCAAAATGTAAGAAAATAAGTACTGTAAGTAAATTTGTTAGTATGCGAAAAAAATCTCGATTTGATCAAACTAGGCGCGCACGGTCGTCTCGGGTAATATTTCAGCAAGCGCGCAAGGTACTGTCGGGTAGCTGTCATTTTGCAACCACGAGGTCTTAGAGCAGCGCTTGACGGTCTTGCGAGCAAGAGTTTGCGTTTCGTCGTCCTCTAGCAGCATATCGAGTTCTTTCTAGCAGTGTTTTAAGGTCTTGCAACCACGAGTTCGCATTTCGCCATCATTAAGCTACGTTTCAACCACGAGTTCGCGTTTTGCCACCTTCTAGCAGCGTGTCAAGGTCTTACAACCACGAAGTCACGTTTCGCCATCTTCTGCCTCTTTAGCAGCCTTTCAAACCAGAGTTCACATCTTCGAGCAGCGTTTCAGGGTGTACAATTGAAATAGATTTATATTGCCTGATTTATAGATAAATATACTGCAGATGATTATATTTTTATAGATATATACATTGCTGCAAGTTTGGTTATTGTTGTTGTTATGGTTATTATAGTGATTTTTTCCAACAATTACTCAAAATTTTAACGTACAATACATTCCTGTTACAAAGAATATTAACTTTACAATTGAAATACATTTATATCAACTGATTTATGGATACTGTATTGCAGGTAATTATACATACAATACGTTGCTGTTTCACAAAACAAAACTGTATGACTGTAATAGATTTCAATGTCAAATTTACAGAGGAATATGCAAACCAGTTAAATGGATGTTAACTTCAATAAATATTCAAACGTTTCTTTTTTAACATTCATATGCACAGTATTTATATCCAGTAAAAACCATATACTGGTGTTAAACAGATCTTCAAAGGCGGGGGCAGCTCTAGTGAAAACTATTACTCAGTAGTTTTAATCTAATACAAATGAATAAACCAAAAAGCTGAAATCGGTCTACCTACAATTTTGTACAATTACAACTATCTAAAATAGGCTAAAATCTTGCTTTAGTAACTGAATTACTAGCTTAATGAGCGGTTTTTCATTGAGTTAGTTTCAATTTTTAACCGAAGTGATCATTCCAATTAATCACAATAACCATAAACAACACAATCAAACAATGAAAACTCCAAGCAAGTAGAAGTAAATGTCGACCATTAAGCTGTTGGTTTCAAATGCTTCAAGGCTTCAAAAAAACGTTAATAAATTGCTTTGCACGTTTAATTTTTTTCTTACTATAAATTATATTGTTTTTCGTTGTAATAAGTGTGAATAAAATTGAATTGAAATGAATTGAATTGAATTAATAAAGTTCAGCACAGTAGCATTCATTCTCATATTGAAATCTTATAATCCATCAAATATTTTCGCTCGCGCGCGATTGGTCTAAACGCCTCACGTGACCGAATATACCCCAGCTAAAACTGGGGAATATTCGATGATATTCCCCAAGTGATATTCCCCAATTTAAAAAACGCCAAGGCGCGTCTTGTTTACAATTAACATTAATGTCAAGATGGGGGAACGGTTTGCTTTTGTGACAGAAGGAGAGATAAACCTGCTGGTCGATAAAGCAGTATCAGAAAACAACATACGCTCTAAACGTTTTTGACGGTAAACTGTTCTTAAACGAAATGTTCAAATACTCAAGCTCGTTGCTACATGTTGCGAAAAATATTTGAAGGACAATAACCACAATAGCCTCCATTTGGCTTTAAAATTATGCTCAGATATTTGTCCGCGGACATTTTCTGTTCCTCGAAGCTCACAGTTTTCTTCGAGCTTCGCTCTCGGAAAACTGTTCGCTTCTCGGAACAGATAATGTCCGCGGACAAATATCTGAGCATATTTTCGCGCCAAATGGAGGCTATTGTTAATATGTACAGTATAATAAACAGAACGTCAAGAATATACTGCACAGCGTTCATCACACCATTGCTAGTGACCGCAAGGAATATCTCGAAACATCATTCCATTTTATTTTCCAGTTGACTCTTTACCTTACCATAATTAAAGGACAACAAGAGAGAAGGGGAAGATGCATAAGCTTTCATCTAAATTGTCACACTTCAAGATTGCATCGTATAAGTTAATTTTTTGAAGCAACTTATATTTTACATGTAATGATAATTACCTTAGAAAAGAGCGCTACATAAATCTCATTTCAAGTATCTATGGCCATGAATCTCCCTCTCATCTCGGCGAAGAGATTTTCCACGATTAATGTAAGTAGACTATGAAGGTCGACTTAAGGAAGAAATGCAGGGTTTATTTCGCTCAACAGGTCTTGCAAATGGCGCTAAGAGCCGTTATCAGTCTTTGCACGTCAGAGAGCGTTTGTGAAGACATAGTGCCATGTGGGTCACTTGGTTGCCCTGGAAAATCCGAGAATGGCCTCGCTTCCCTAACGCAGGTATGAACAAATGCATGCAACGACCGCAAGAGAAACCAACCAATCAGCAAGGGAATTAACATCACGTTCCGAGAATAAACCTGGAATGTTTTGAGAAAACTGACAGATAGTGGAGGGGTTCAGAGGCTCCATACTAGTCAATCACAAATAGTGAGTTTCCTTCTCTGCAGATTACAGTCGGTTGTGTTAAACTTGCTGTCATCAAACTACCATCAGAGGTTCCATCCTGACCCGTTCCGGCAACAACAGTTACTTCTCCAGACTCCTCTTCAAGGGTCTGATTTAGTCTTTCTAAGTAGTTTCAGTGGAAATTACTCTCTTGTTATTGGTTGTACAAATTCAATGCGCAGTTCCACTGGATGTTGAACAATTATGCTTAAAATCGTCTTGGGTAATGATTCATTTGAACTACTTTTAGCATTTGGTAGGACAAACAACGTTCCATGACGATACTAAAATTAAATATTCCCGTCGCTGAAAGCTAAACCTGACAGTGGAACTCAATTCAGAAGGTGGTCTTGAAAAGAACTGTGCCAGAAACGACTAGCCCACCACATTTAACGTGGAAACAAACCATCATTCCATTGAGCTCTCTCTCAGCAATAACAGTGAAGCGTAGTGACCAAAAAAGAACAGAGTACCCGAGCACGAACCGAACAGGCAGTTTACTTTTTGATCTGCATCGTTTGTCTCCTGGTGGTGTGGAAGTCAAACAGTATGAACAATGGTCTAACCCGCATGCTTAGCTGGAAGCGTCTATTGACACGATCAAATGTTAAACGTATACATTGATACACATTATTACATATGTGAAGAGTGGACATGAGTGGAGAACAAACATGCATGTAGGGCTTATCAATAGAAAATTGCTGTATTATTTTTAATTCTAGGACTTGATTTTGCATTAAAGGAGCAAAGAATATTATAGGGTGGAGCCTTAATCAAATTCTAGGGAGCCCTGTTTATTTTGGTCCGGAGCTCTGGGGCACCAATTTTTTATATAGGCTGGAGCCCTGGAGCCCTAAATCCCTTTGGGCCCTGATTTAAATGTGCGCTACATTGCAACAGTTTCTTGTTTACTGTGGATAATCGATGTCTTGTAGGTCATTAATGTGACATAAATGTGTGAAAATTGTTGCTATCGGATATCGATTTCCCGTTTTAAGTTCCAGCATTCCGAGGCGCGAAGGCACATTTTCTTGTATCTGCCTCAATTTTGACCGCTAAACGTGCAATGGATAAAGGCATAAAGGATCTCAAGGAGCCGAAGCGTATGTCAACAGACAAAGCTTGTTCGCTTCTTCACAAGATTTCTATAGTTTTGTCTGTCGTTGCGATTCTGTTAACCATTGCGCTGTTCGTGAGACTCGAAACAGTGGTCCGTGAAACGAAAATGATGGATTCAAAGTTCTCGCAGGAAATTCAGCAAGTCAAAGATACTCTCAAAGAAGAAGCTAAACCCCAGGAGAGTGCGAACGAGGACGCGGATGCTGCCATTGGTAGGTGACTTAGAAGGCTTGGTGTAGAAATTGTAGAAATGTAGAGGAATTTTTTAAAATCCCGTGACCGAGTTGTTATTTATGCATAAGAGGGTCGAAAGCTTTCTTTAGCTGAGGCAAAATACAAGACATTTAATTAAGTATTGACCAATCGAATTTTATCCAATAAGCCACCACCCATGCATCTCCGTACAAATAACAAGGAGTGCAATGAATTATATTTTATTTGTGCTTTTGTCCAACTCTTTATTCGGAATGTAGACAGTGGCGTTAAGTATTAGTAACCTAAAGACATGATATTTCCGGTTTCCTGTTGTTAAATTAAATATAGCACAGTCTTGCTGTATGTGAGTGTGTGTGTGTTTGTGCCTGACCCTGTTATTATATTCTTCATCTTCTCAGTTTGGCTGCCCTGTCTTTCTACCCCCTTTGTGGTTGTTTCGGGCAGCCAGTACTCGAATGGAGTACAAATAGGGTTGTTGTTGTTATTTTATTGCAAATGAATCCTTTTACTGGGAAAACGTTTCGGTCGGCTACTGGTCTTTTTAAAAACACGAGAAAGATTGATGTATCCTATGCTGTCTAACCTCCAGCTCAAGAATAAGTCACTTTCAGTCAGCGTTTTGAGAATCTCTTTTATGATCTATAGACTGGTATAATAATTACATGTATATATTACCACCAGCGTTCGGTCGCGTGGTATGTCACAATGTCCCTAGTTATTCGTATCTAGGATCTACGATATCTAGTGACGGTAGCTTTATAACTTCTAAACAAAAATCTGTTGAAAAAACAAGACGTTCTTAATCTTTGCCACTTTGCCACTTATTATTGTAAGTTTCCGCTCAAGATTTGTAACAAATTATTCGATAGTCTTTTTTTTACCTATCTTACTTTACAATTCAGGACCGGGTTGTTCGAAAGCCGATTACGGCTAATCTACGATTAAAAGTTAATCGAGGTTTTCATTTCGCTCGTTAAAAATGGTTTTAAAGGCTAATTTCAAGCTAAAGGTAAAGAAAATGCTAAGTCAAAACTGAGGGCCAAAAATCTTTTGGAAGAATCATTATTGATTAGTAATCAAACTCGAACCAAAGTTCACGTTAATCCTGGATTAGCTTAATCGGGCTTTGAGCTACTGGGCCCAGAAGTCTGAGGAGGCTATGATAATATAAAGCTTCAAATAAGGGAAAAAATTCAGTTGAACGACTCCATTCACAATTTTTTCAAATATTATCTTGGGCTTAACAAACGGGCACCCAATGTGGCGGCACGAAATGAAGTAGGACGATTATCTCTAAAATCGCGTATTTTTCGTAATGTATTACATTTTCGGTTACACCTTAAAGCCTTGCACAATGACAATATAGCTAGGCAATGCCTATATATCTCGGAAAATCTTGCCCTATCAAACGATCAAAGCTTAATGAACTCAATAAATACGCTATTGATACAACATAATCATACAACAAGTACTAGTTTTTCTATTACTAACAAAAATCCCAACTCATTAAAACAATATCTATCCACCCTTTCTTCGAATATAGAGAAAGACTCTAAAGCTCATCAAATAAAACTTATTAAGATGAATACTAAACTTAATTTTTATTTCAAATTTATAAATAATACCAACGGCTCTGATTGCTATGATCTGGTCAAAAATATGAGACAGGAGAATTCTTGCCAAATTAAGAGTTGGAAACCATAACCTTCAAATTGAAAAAGGTAGACATACAAAGCCTTTTTAAAGGCTTGTTAAAACACCAAGAGAGCTAAGGAGCTGCGAATGCTGCCATTCAAAAAATGTAGAAGATGAGTGCCATTTCTTTTTCGACTGCGTTTCATATGCTGATTTACGGAACAACTTATTTTACGACATTAGAAAATTTTGTGAAAGTTTTAAGAATCTATCAGCCGAAGATCTAATTGCATTTTACTTCAATAGCGTAGACCCCGTGATTTGTAAAAAAATGAGCCATTTTATATATGAAGCGTCCTTGAGGCGTGATAATTTGTTAATCCGTAACTTGTAATTATTATATTTATCATTGTTGTTGTAATACCATTAATGTAATATGGGAATGCCAATAAATTATGTTATGTTATGTTACGTTTTTCTCGACCCTAAAAAAAATCTGTAATGGTGTAATGGTGTAGTGTTTAGGCGAATATGGGACTACGATTGCAGTTCGTGAGAGACTTAAAGTAGATTTATGTTTTACAATGTTAAAAATTGTAAAGGAATGGAGGTATGCCAACATCCTGCATCCTGTGGCGTGTATTTTGTTACTTTTGTTTCATCAATAGATCAGCACAGTTAGGCCTATTAATCCATAGTTCAACGCAAACAAACACAACGGGAAGAAAATGTGTTATTCACATCATGACCTTATGTGAACTTTACCAAAAATATTTTTTATCAATGTGTGCTTCAGTATCAATTATGACTGTCTTAACTTTGTTTATTTCTTGTATGTTAATGGCACTTTGCTGTGTTGTGCAAAGAAAGAAATCCGTGGTCACCAAAATAAGAAATTCTAAATGGCCTCTTGACATGAGTTGTTGCATTCAGGTTAAGTTGCAAAATGAAGTAATAGGAAATTGTTTTCTTTGCAGCTCTAGCGGGCAAAAGTGAAATTTTCCGTCGCAGCTTAAAAACGAACAGCAGCGACTTTAAAGGTTTGAATGACGTTCGCGATGGAATCAAGAAATACGTGGACTCGATAATTGTAAAATCATTCTGCATTGCTCCAGGAAGAGTTTGTCTGCCAGGCCCCCCTGGTCCGAAGGGCGTCCAAGGAACTAAGGGTAAAAAGGGAACGCAAGGTTCCATGGGTCCACCAGGTGAACCCGGTAAACAGGGAATGATGGGAGATCCTGGAGTACCAGGAGTCAAGGGAGAAAAAGGTATGTCAGCTTTTGGGCACTCATGTTGCTAAAAACCACATTTCCTTACTCAGGAGATTTTATTTTATTTTATTTATTTATATATTTATTTATTTAACCTTAACTTAATCACAGACAATTCATCAGCTGAAAACTAAGTAAATCATAACAAAGATAATAATAATTCACTAATAAACGACGCAGATATCAAAATTAATAAAAAGCTGCTTTCCATGAATGCCGTGCCTTAGAGTACTTTTGAATTGCCTAATGGGACTCTGCTTGACTTACGTCGCATAAAAGGCTGTCCCATAGGATGGCGCCACCGTAACTAAAGCTGTTTTCTCGGGCCGTAAGGCGGCACTAGTTAAGCTTTCGGTAGCGTTATCAAATTTTTTTTTTATATTTTTGGTCGCGATGGGCCGAGAAATAAGACTTCGGGCCACGAACTAAGTAATATCGGTCTCTTTTTTTGTACTCAGGCGGCACGAGTAAAGTTTTCGGTCGCGTTATCAAATTGTTTTAATTTTTTTGGGGGATCGCGATGGTCCGGAACCCATTTTTAAACACGGTATGCCCCTTAGGGCATCCCACGTAATTATAACTCAGCACCTCATGGCCGGACTACAAAGAACGTCACCGACAACGTAACTCATGACACAAAGTCTTATTCGTTAATCGATAGATACAGAGATATAGTGAAGCAATAAGTAACCACTAGATAAAATTGCATTATTTGCAGTACGAGTAAAATACAGGGGAAAACATTTGTTAAGTAGAATACGTTGTGCTTCATACAGGGATGCTTTAATTCCCGGGCTTCAATCCTTCCGTTTTCACCTTTGATTTGGGGACAGAAACCATTTGTACATTGATTATGTTTCAATACGAAGTTTCTAATACGAACCGAGAGTCATATAAATATCTGTATGACCCGGAGCATTGATGACGCTGACAGCAATTTCCGGTATGATCGTTGTGTGCATGTGAAGGCCACATTCAATTAAAAGTGTTCTACGCTTTCTACCAAATCTTGTGGTGATCACTGGCAGCACACCCTTCTTTGCAATATTACCATGGGTTCCAGAGACTTTTCATGCGCAGTTTCCGGTTTCAGCAAACTTTTGCAAGCGTTTTCCGTCATCATTGTTCATGTCCGTATATTTACAGGTTTGGACAGAAATGATTTAAAGGGACAGTATCACGCCATTTTTAGTAACACATTGAAAATCGGAAAGACGCTATTCGGTTGATAGCAGCCAAGATATAATGACAAAATTCGATTAAAAGGCTATCAGAATGCAAGGAAACTATCCAGGAATATTTTCGCCGGTAGATGACCAAGATGAGAGGGGTTCAAATTTGAAAACGTCTGGCAGACGATTTCAAATTTCGCTGTCCCAACGCAGTAAAAATCGCCGGTTGTACTATATTTTGGTTCAATCTTTCGTCTTAGAATCTCTATTAATATTTCTTTAAATTAGCGATTGAGAAATTAAGTAACACAGTGTTCAAAGTTTAAATTAATGAATTGTGGCCAAAAATCATGATATCTCCCATCGATCTCCCATGATACTGCCCCTTTAAAGTAGTCATTAAGAATTTCCGATATACTTCTCTCTTGAATGCTAAATCTTAATATTTTTGGTCATTTGACCCGGGGTCACATAAACAGACGCGCATGACAAATGTCGTTTTTCCTTGTATTTCATTCTGACTGCAAGAAAGGCAATTCTATCTGGTGGTTACTTATTACCTCACTATATCTCTGTATCTATCGATTTGGGGGAATTAACGATGCTGGAGGTTATCACTGCCAAAAGATTACGTACCACGCAGTCAAACATGGCCCGAGTATAAGCTGCATGAAAACAACTTCTTGTTTTGTAGTAGTTTGTGCGCGATAATGAAGCATTGAGTACATTGTCAGAATCCCTTACGTTATATGCCCTTTCGATGTGAATGATAAGAATATAGCAATAATAATAATAATAATAATAATAATAATAATAATAATAATAATAATAATGATGATGATGATGATGATGATGATGATGATGATGATGATGATGATGATAATGATGATGATGATGATGATGATGATGATGATGATGATGATAACAAGAATAAAATAAATAAAATATTTGCTGGCGAGCGGTAGCGAGGCAGCACACCCTTCTTTGCAATATTACCATGGGTTCCAGAGACTTTTCATGCGCAGTTTCCGGTTTCAGCGAAGTCTTGTTTTCCCGGGCGAAAAGCGGCTTCACCGCGAAAAAATTGTATTGCAATAGCCAAAAAAAAAAAAAAAAAAAAAAAAATAGCCGATGTAAGATCGAAAGCATGAGCATTTCGTTAACCGGGATATCCACTACTGCGATGACGTGTCTAAAAATTGCACGTGAGATCTGACAGAGTTTGAGGAGATTTACATTATTCTCCGCCCGTTGAGGCAATATATTTGACCGTTTAGTCAAACTCTCTGCCCTTTGAGGTGAAGAATTCGACAAAATAAACAAGAAATGAATATTGATAAAGCTCATTTTGTTTTCGTGAGTAGTATAAATAAAGGTAAAAGAAAGGTAAAACTGTAGTGTAAGAGGACAATTAACTCAAATACTTATGGACATTTTTTTTAACATTAACAATGTGATTTTTTGGTTTTTCCTACTGAAGAACAAGTTTGTAGTCTCGGCATCAAGCAGACCGCACAACCATGTGACAAGCAACTTGATACCACATTACAGCAAGCAATGCACTTTGATAGGTTTCCCGGTCACGTCCGTATTGATTTATTGAAATACTATTCAACTTTAAGAACATGTTAAGAACGTTTTCAGGCTCGGCAAAAAAAAAATATAAATAAATAAGTAAATAAATAAATAACCAAACATTATGGCCCGACATAATGTAATTTATATCGAGGCGTGGTGTTCACGTGATAATCCGGTGGAGGTGGGTCGTACCAGGTGCGGATAGCACCGTAAGGTAGCCAATGAGCTTAGAGCAAATGATAAAGCGTGGTTATGAAATAGAAATTTTTCCGAGGTAGTCTTCCTTCTTCTCCTCGCCATCAGATTGAACAGATCCCCAGAAATCTCTTTAACAGATCGCCAAGAAATCCTTTTTCAGGCAAGTAGCTCATTAATTGTTTTCTTTCTCAATTATTGGAGATCTAAACTCCTTTAGTTTATATTTGGTTCAAATTTTGGATTTCCCTCTTTTGTTTTCTATTATGGCAAAGACACGTGTTTTAGTTCTCGGCCGCTCGTTTATTCGCCGTTTCCACGATTTTCTTTGTCACAATTTTAACCAAAAATTTACGGAAAACTTACACATACCTGGGGATCTTTGTATCAAATGGCATGGCATAGGGGGAAGAACAATTGCTAAAGTTGTTCAATATGATTTGACGATAGTTCAGTCCTTTGCCCCGGACATTGTTGTTTTACAATTGGGTACAAATGATCTTTCAACCCTATCCGCCGTTGAAACTGGCTCGGCTCTTGAGGATCTAACTCGTTTGCTATATGAGTCATACGGTGTGCGGCTGGTCTGTGTTTGCCAGACGATTTTTCGCAGGGATGCTCCTCTATTTAATAACCAAGTGAAGTTATTAACTAAGTATCTAAAGGTCGTATTGGAGCCGCTCCCTTACGTTGTTTATTGGCGACACCGAGGCTTTTGGAATTGTAAACCACGCTTTCTAGCACGGGACGGCGTTCACCTCAACTCTTTAGGTCACTACAAATTTTTTCGTAGCTTGAGAGGGGCGGTTTTACGATGCTTGCGGTCTGTACAGGCCAAAAATTAGTTTGCTCTACTTCATCAATTTGCTCTCAATTTGCAATTCTCTCGCCATTTCAGTTTTATTTGTTCGCCAGGCCAATGTGTTTTGTTTCCCGCCTAGCCTATTGTTCACACATGGTGTTGTTCATTGCCTGTGTGGCTTGGTGGATAAAATATGTTCAAGTCGCGGTTATAACATACCGTGAAACATATGTTCAAGTCGCGGTTATAACATACCGTGCAATTGACGGCCTTGGCTTTGTTATTTTTGTGCAATCACTTTGCCTTATCAGTGTACAACTATTGATCGCCCCCTCCAGGGGTGTGTCCAATGCACTTGGCATTTTGTGATTTTGCACTTGTTTTTGTTCCTGACAGAAATGGCCTTCTTTGTGTGTTTGGTCTGGTTTTTAACTTTCGATTAGATTCGTATTACCTCGCCGGCTTGGCGCATGTCCTGATTTTTCTTTCGTAAAAACGCCCCTCGCAAGATCTATTCTGTTTCATTTCCAGACAACAATCCCGGGCGGCTACAGTTACATGCATTGTCACAGTTATTTTAGTAATCCGACGTCCAGCGTTGTGTCTGCCTTCTCATATTTTATTATCAATTGTATTCTGTAAGAAATGCCTCCTAAAAAGCGTGCCGCCCCTAAGACTTCCACGGCTTCTGCAACTTCAACACGAGCCAAAAGACCTCGAGCCTCCATAGTGAACACAGTTTCCGAGAGCGTTCCAGTCCGTGTTGACGACACCTCTTTGACCCGAGGCACAGTTTCCTTGGACGTTTCCGCCATTTCATCAACCATATCTGCCGTGGTTTCTCAAGCCATCAAGACTGCCTTCTCGCCAGAAAATCTAGCTGTTCTTCTCGAAAGCAGTAGACCTCCACCAGCCGTTTTGCCCGTGTCTCCCCAGGGTTCCTCTGGCGCTCTTGATGACGCTGTCAGTGCGGAGGTGATTGATATAATCCAGGACAACTCGTCAGGTACTGAAACAGGGGGCGTACCCTCTCCCGTAGTTTCTTCTGATTCACGGCCGAAGACGACGTTCACGAGTGTATCTGTCCCTCTAAGTGCTAGGGTTAGCTCTAAACTGAAAGCGAAAATATTCGCCAACGAATATGTAGATTTTGGGGCGTTATTATCCTCTTCCCCTCACAACGAAGGGAAATATTCCCTTTCTATGTCACCCTCAGTAGGATCTGTTATCCACCCCCAGTTAACACTAGAACCCTTACATAATTCCAAGCGGATTCAATCTATCCACCAATGGGTCTCTGCTTTTACTATTTTTGTTTCTGTTTATTCTGAGAAATTTAAGGCGGAGACCCCACTGTTGATGAAATACTGTGACGTAGTAAGGGATTTGGCTCACAAGGCTGGGGATTGGATTTGGTATGACGAACAGTTTCGGTATTTAAGGCAATCAGCCCCAGAGCAATACCCCTGGGATCAAACACACTGGGAATTGTGGTTACGGGCATCTAGTAGTTTTCGCAGAGCACAACCGTCCACTAACAAACCAGCTGTGCAGAATCGTTCCCGGTTTCGTTCGCAATTTTTCCCAAAAGGAACTTGTTGGGCGTTCCAAGCCGGTAAGCACTGTTCGGGCTGTGAGTTCAAACATGAGTGTTTTAAGTGTGGGGCACAACATCCGGGTAGCCAATGTTCTGCACCCCAAACCCGAACCCCTTTTAAAGGCGCGCGAGGAGGAACTCAAACGCAGGGTTCTTCACAGTCCGCCAGTAACACCAGTAAACGTGGATCGTCTTGAAATTTTGCTACAGGGTTATAATCACGCTTTAAGCAATTATCTTGTTGAGGGTTTTCGTTTTGGCTTTCGAATAAATTTTGTTGGTGAACGGTGTGCTTTGGATTGCCCCAATCTCAGGAGTGCTTTAGACCTTCTGGGAGTCACTAGTGCTAAGTTACAGAAGGAATGTGATGCGGGACGTATAGTTGGTCCTTTTACAACTCCCCCCTTTTCAAATTTTCACACTTCGCCCATAGGCCTTGTTCCTAAAAAAGACCCATCCAAGTTCCGATTGATTCACCACTTATCATATCCAAAGGGCTCTTCTGTCAATGCCTTTATTCCTGATTATTGTTCAACAGTTAAGTATGCCTCGGTGAGCGACGCGACGAAGTTAATCAAACGTTTAGGGAGGGGTTGTTTTATGGCCAAAACTGATGTGAAGTCTGCTTTTCGCATTATCCCTATTCATCCCGCTGACTATCCCTTATTAGGCATCCGCTGGGATAATTTATACTATTTTGACAGAACTCTTGCCATGGGATTGTCTAGTTCATGTGCTATTTTTGAATCCTTTAGTACGGCACTTGAATGGTTATCTATTAACCATTTCGGTGCTTGCGCGGTTTTGCACATCTTAGACGATTTTCTTTTCATCGCCAAAACTAGAGATCAATGCGACCGTGACTTGAAAAATTTTATCTTACTGTGTAATCATATTGGCGTCCCTCTTGCGCCGGAGAAAACTGTCGGTCCAGCCACGGTATTACAGTTTGCCGGAATAACACTTGATTCCATACGCTTTGAGGCCCGTCTACCTGACGACAAGCTTCTCAAATGTCGCTTAATGTTACGCAATTTCTACACGCGTCGAAGAGTCACCCTAAAAGAACTTCAATCCTTAATTGGTTTACTGAATTTCACGTGCATTGTTGTCACGCCTGGCCGCGCTTTTCTCCGCCGCTTGATCGATCTTACCAAAGGCATCCAAAAGCCGCATCATCACATTCGTCTTTCGAAGGGTGCCAAATTAGATATCTTGGTTTGGCTTCGGTTTTTGGACGAATTTAATGGTAAATCCTTTTTCTTTAGCGATATTTGGGAAACTTCCGACACCCTTCATCTTTATACTGATGCGGCTGGTTCTATAGGACTTGGTGCGGTTTTTGGCTGCCATTGGCTACAGGGTCTTTGGCCCGAGATGTGGAAAACCTTTAACATAGCCTTTTTAGAGCTTTTTCCTATTGTTATTGCCGTCCACGTCTGGGGGTCACTCATGGCAGATAAGCGTATCATATTTTTCTCAGACAATGTCGCAGTGGTTGACATTATCAATAAGCAGACATCGAAACACCAGGACATCATGGTGCTCTTAAGAGATCTAGTGTTAAGTTGCCTTAGACATCATATTTTCTTTCAAGCCCGTCATATTCCTGGGTTACAAAATTCTAGCGCCGATTACATTTCCCGTTCCCAGGTAGAGAACTTCAAGGCCATATTTCCAGAAGCCGACGAAAATCCCACTCCACTACCCGAGAACCTAATGCCGAAGAATTGGGTGCTAACTTAAGAAGTCTCTTAAGCTCTTCTCTGACAGCCAGCTCGCGTCGCACGTACCAGCGTGCGTGGACTGTTTTCCGCCAATTTTACGTTCACTTTTATGATTCCGGAGATCCTCCTTTACCACTACCTCGAGCATGCATTCCTCTTTTTATTTCTTATCTTACATTTCGTAAATTGGCCTTTTCCACCATTAGTTCGTATCTTTCAGCTATTTCCTACGTACACAAATTACAAGGCCACCCAGACCCTACGAAATCGTTTTTAATTCAAAAACTGTTAACGGCTCTTAGCCGTCGACATCCTGTTGATATCCGTCTTCCGGTGACTCGACCTGTTTTGCATCAGCTCGTTCGTGCCCTTAGCCTTACTAATTCTTCGGCATTTCAGCGTCGGAGAACTGACTGCATCGGAGAACTGACTGCCAAGAGCACCCGATTTGCGCCTACGGTTATCCCGTATCGTAATCTGACCCTTTTGTCCAACGATGGCCATATTCACACGGCGAAAATTACGATTTCAGAGTGTAAGCACAACACTAGTCGTCGTCCATTTGATATTCTAATCACTCGGGATGTTTCTTCCACATTTTGCCCGGTCGAAGCCCTTATTCAATACTGCCAATTGCGAGGACATGGTTCTGGTCCGCTATTTTGTCACGCCGATATGAGTCCAATTTCTGCTCACCAATTCAATATCGAACTACAGCGGTGCTTAGCTTATTGTGGTTTAGACACCAGTCGCTATAAAAGTCATAGTTTTCGTATCGGCGGTGCTTGTCATGCCGCTGATCGGGGCTATTCTGATGCGCAAATCCGTGCTCTGGGTCGTTGGAAATCCGATGCTTTTAAAGTCTATTTGAGGTCGGAAGTTCTTCAGGCGAACTAATAATTTTTGCACATGGGGTTTTTCACGCCAAGCCTTTTAACATGGCCATTATATACAGCATGTTAGTTCAGACAGGGGCTGCTATAATGCTGTCACTACCCGTTTTGAATTTGTTAGACATTACTTTCCAAGTTTGGATGCCTGTTGAGTCGGTCAGACACTGGGCTGCGACTCGGCTTGCATTATCACTTCTTTCCTGATTTTAATTTTATTTCTTTTGTGTTCACGTTCGTTCTACCTTTATTGACTATGTTATTCTGTATGTATTTCCGTTGTCCCAAGGGAGCAACGTTTACGGCCTTCAGTTGTTGTTATTCTTAGACTTTTTTGCGTTGGTCAGTCATTGGGCTGCAACTCGTTAGACATGTATCTTTCGGTCTCAAGTGATATGTCACTTTTGGGTTCTATCCGCAGTGGGTGGGGATGCCTGTGGAGTCGGTCAGACAATGGGCTGCGACTCGGCACGCCTTCTCACCTCATTACATTGCCATTTCCGTCGTTGAGTGCGAGCTTTGTTTTTCGTTGGGGCTTAAGCCACATAAGTTGTGGTTACACTAGCCTTTTTACCCGTGGGTAACTAGCATTTTCCCACAGGTAAGAATTTTTTTGTGTGTAACCGCTTTTCCCAAACCGAAACTGCCTTTGGGTTATTTCCATGGATACATCAAAGAGAACAAAAGAACTTCCCATGACAGTTCCCGAACTGAAAAGTACGGTTTATCTGCTCCCTGAGGTGGCTTGCCCAATCATCATGCAGAACGTAGCTAACACAGGAAGTCGCCTGCTATGCTCTAAGTTGACCTCTGATACGCTTGGCTAATTTCGCGCTCACTGGTACCACAACGCGACATGGCAGGGTTTCGCGCATCACTGTGAGTATTGATTTCTCTATTTTCACGAGTTTTCTCTTCAGACTATCAGACTATCAGTTTCGAAGTTGATCAAGTTGTAATCTTTTTGTTTATCTGTTATAGGAACGCTAGTCAAAACGGAGATCCGTACTACAACGGGTATTTATTTCAATCAAGAAACCAAACAAGGCAGCCTGGAAATCTTACCGGTAATCCCCTGTACGATGATCTGCCTCTACCGCACTATCCGCACTATCCAGCGATGGTAAATCCGTACCCCATATACCAGAACCCGTTGCCCAGTGCTAGCATGTTTGAACCAGACAGGGACAGTGATAGTCCAAGTCCAAGTGAAACCTCGAACGATCGCAACAAGCGCAGTAGCTGGTCGTTAACCGAAGAGAGATGCTTAATTGCCGCCTATAAGGAGTACTACGGTAGACTTAAGTCTACAAAAAGCAGTCAAGGCAAGAAAAACATATGGGAAGATATCTTGAAGCAGTTTCAAAGTATGTGCTTGGGCAATGGTGTGGAGTCGGAAAAGTCATTAGCACAGCTAAAGGAGAAGTGGCGGGCGCTCTTGGATAAATACAAAAATGTATGCGACCACAACAATCGGACGGGAAGGGAACGGAAAACTTTCACACACTACGAGGACATAGACGAATTTATGGCTTCGTCAGACAAAGTCAATCCAAGATTTGTCAAGGAAACAAATTATAACTCTGAGGATACCGACGACATTTTATCGACCGGAAATCAAGATTGTGGTAAGAAACCAGAGAAACGGCCAGCCACCACAGCTGAAAGCGAAAGTGTGGATGCAGAGAAAACTGGAAAAACTGGGCAAAAGGAGGAGAAAGGACCCAAAAAGAAGAAGAAAAGGCTTAGCGGCGATGACATGGAGCTAGGAATCCTTGACATGATGAAGGCTCAGCAAGAAGCCATTAAAAAATCAGAGGAGAACGACGAGAGAGTTTTAGAAGCTCTTCTCAAATCTCAGTCAGAAGCGCAACGACAACACCAAGAATTTGTTGTGTCTGTATTAGGAAAACTTGGGGACATATTTGCTTCCAAAAAATAGCTTCTAACTTAAAGTTTTCATTCAAAGGAAAAAAAAGAACAGTTTATTGATTGTTGTGTTAAGAAATTTTAATTGATCTTGAATATCATTCAGTGGACACTGAAACACAGAGTGCTGTGAAATGATTACAATCGAAAGACAGAGCACAATAAGGTTCTAAAATTATACATCTGCTGTTTCTTTAGTATAACATGCGTTTCAGTTTTTAACAAGCCTGATTTCCTGTAATTATCCCGTGACTGTACATTTTACGCTATTTTCATTGATTTTATATCACAGTACTATATATTCAATCTCCTGTTACTTTCAAGTTCGGATCAATCCGATCAAATATATAATTGTTTAAATAAATTGCAAATCAAAAATATATACTTATTTTGCAACCTTCTATAATTTAGAACGCAACGAGAACAAAATCAAGGGGGTACTGTCTATTGATTTGCAACGTATCGAACAAGGGCTTGTAGAACCGCAGCAGCGGCCTGGGAGGGGGGGCCACTGTCGTTATCATCATCGTCACTGTCATCATCATCACTATCATCTATGTCGACTTCATCTCCTCGTAAAATGCAAATGTTATGCAGCACACAGCATGCAATGATAGTGTCGGGTATTCTGTCGCTGTCTTCGTCTAGGCGCTTAAGTAAAACCCTCCATCTTCCCTTGGTCATACCAAATGCGTGTTCGGATACTATTCTCGCCTTAGATACCTCTCGATTAAACTTCCTCTGGTCTCGCGTAATACCACCATTATCCTTAAATGGTCGGATAAGCCAGGTTTTATTTGGATAAGCAGTGTCTCCCACGATAAGTGGGCGCACTACAGTTCCGCCTAAGTCAAATGTGGGTTCCATTAGGATATTCTCATCTTCAGCAGCCCAATATAAGTCAGTTAAACGTAGCATCCGAGCATCATGTAGGCTTCCAGGAAAACCGGTTGCAACGGATAAATATAAGCCAGAGGCATCAACTATTCCCTGTACTAAAAAACTGTAGAAATGTTTACGATTAAAGTAATCTTCGTGGTTAACTTTCGGGGCCTTAATAGGAACATGGCTTCCGTCTATTGCTCCAACTACATTAGGTATTTTACTTTTATTGTCAAAACCTTCAATTTTTTTAGCTATCTCTGCTGTAGTAGATGGAAACTTGATAAACTCGTCTTGATGTCGGCAGATTTCTTGGACAAATTCATGGCAACATTTTACGACAGTCGGTTTTGCCAACCCAACCATCAGTCCGCACGAGCGGTAACACTCGCCAGTCGCTAGTCGCCAGAGACTTGCACCAACGCGCTTTGGAACTGGAATGGCATCTCGCATCCTAGTGTTCTGTCGCTGAAGCGCCGGTCCAACGAGCTGACATATATATTCAAATGTATCGCGAGAAACTCTAAAGTTTTCTTTCCACCAGTGATCGAGTGCATTGTTATTTAGAAGCTGCTCAAACCAATTCTGTGGTCGTGGAAATACCCAAGCCCTTCTTGGCTGACGAGCAAGTTCTCGACGAGCTCGTAAAGATAAATAAAACACCGACAAACCTTGCAGGTAACGTAGTTGGAAGCGCCTTCTTCGCTGTCTTCTCGCAAAAAACTGTTGGATTGCTATATTTATTGAGGATTGTCGAATAATTATCAGGAGAATCACTGAAATTAAGCTTACAAGATCTCGATTCGTGTCATCCATGTTTCCTTTTACGTTTCCCGCCAAACTGCATGGTCATTGTGAAATCATATGTAATTATATTTTACCCCGAGGGGAGTTCTTTCACTGTGTAACCGCATCCCCAAGGGAAACATGAAACCTGAGCTAAACCGAACCCAAGCCATTTACCCTCTGGAAAGCCCCAAACCTAAGGTGTGTGTAACCACAACTAAAGTGTGGCTTGTGGCGAAATTTTGTCGCCCCATTTATCAACAGGAGATTGTACTTTAATTTTTGTTGCTGTTTTATGAGTTTGATAATTTGTTCAATTAAACTTGCCACAAACCGTGGCCAAAT
Organism: Pavona decussata; assembly: GCF_977016875.1. NCBI lineage: Eukaryota > Metazoa > Cnidaria > Anthozoa > Scleractinia > Agariciidae > Pavona > Pavona decussata. Next base: position 338,179 of record NW_028145460.1, read on the forward strand.
TTATTCCAACAAAGTTGTCGGTTATTCTCGCTTCTGGGAAATCTGCTAGTAACAGTGTTTTCAACAAAGCTCGCGCTTTAACTGCACCTTTTGTTTAATGAGAACATGCGTCGATATAAAACCAAACATTATGGCCCGACATAATGTAATTTATATCGAGGCGTGGTGTTCACGTGATAATCCGGTGGAGGTGGGTCGTACCAGGTGCGGATAGCACCGTAAGGTAGCCAATGAGCTTAGAGCAAATGATAAAGCGTGGTTATGAAATAGAAATTTTTCCGAGGTAGTCTTCCTTCTTCTCCTCGCCATCAGATTGAACAGATCCCCAGAAATCTCTTTCCCACCTCCTCCCCATTTTCACCACCTGTTACGTTAACGTTTTCTCTTTATGCGTGGGCAGAGTCCAACCAAGGCGAAAATTTGTCGCCCCATTTATCAACAGGAGATTGTACTTTAATTTTTATTGCTGTTTTATGAGTTTGATAATTTGTTCAATTAAACTTGCCACAAACCGTGGCCAAATTTATTCCAACAAAGTTGTCTGTTATTCTCGCTTCTGGGAAATCTGCTAGTAACAGTGTTTTCAACAAAGCTCGCGCTTTAACTGCACCTTTTGTTTAATGAGAACATGCGTCGATATAAAAATAAATAAATAAATAAATAAATAAATAAATAAATAAGAACGTTTAGCCTCAGCCGCAAAATAAGACGTTCTTATAAGAAAAAAGAGTAGATGTGTAACAGGTATATATAATAAATAAATTAAAGAACAAATATAATCACTGTGGTCTTCCACGGACAAAGGAATGACCTGATTGACGTGACATTTTTGTTTTCAAACTAAGTCAGTCAGTTTTTTGTTCTGTCTATTTTTCCATTTGGATTCACCCTCATTACGTTATTGCTAATTGTTACCTATAAATCAGTTCTGTTTCGTCGAAACTGTGGATGCATTGTTTACCATTTTTTCGTAAGGTGATGCAGGACTCCCTGGACATCCGGGACCTAAAGGTGAGAAAGGAAAGTCCATATCTGCCCCAAGGGTGACCATATCTCCTGCTTCAGTGACAGTGACTAAGCATCAGACCGCCACGTTTTACTGCTCAGCTGTTGGTAACCCAAAGCCTTCAATATCATGGAATAAGCTGAATGGTTCAGACCTGATGAAGGTGAACAGAAGTGGTCAACATGATAAGCTAGAGATTAAGAACGCCACTTTCATTGACTCGGGGAAGTATGTTTGCAAGGCAAGAAATGTCTTGGGACAAGATCAGAGAACTGCTGAGCTGTATGTTGAGGGTGAGATTTAGATTGTCTTTTAAGTCACGAAAATCACTTTTTGTTTCTTTTCTTTCAATGTGTAGAAAAAGGACTTAATGTTTATCAAAAAACGAACCTGAACCTTAATCAGCGCTGGAAATTTGACTCCACCTTTGACGCGCATGAATCAAATGGGGCCTTTGTTACCTGTGATTCGAAACAAAGGTGGCCTTTGACATTCTTTGACCACACATTTGATGTTGCGCAAAGGCGTTTTTTCGTGCAGTGTTAATAAAGTGAGCAACCAATAAATAACGTCCGTTTGGATCGAGTGGATGAACGGTTTTACAGCCAACGAAATAGATCAAAATGTTAAGGGTACTCGAGTAAGGGCTAAAGGAGATTCGTTTGTCGTGCTATGCAAGGAAGTACTGCGTGTACTATGGACTCAGTATTCCAACTAAAGCGAAAAAGGACAATTGCCGCTCGTCAGTACGGGCTTTTAATAATTTCGTTTAAAAAGGACTAAATTCGTTAGTACTGTTCAATGCTCTCCATTCAGAACTTTTTAGCTTCACGCTTCTTCCGGAGTTCCAAACGCCTTGAAACAATAAAAGCACTCGGCCGCATTCATCTGTTTCTCGGACTTTGAAACTCCCGATGAAGCACTCGTCTTCGTTTATGACATCAAATATTGTTTGAATATTTTTCGCTATTTTTTGAAGGCATGCCTTGCATGTAGTAAAGTCAAAATATAAATTCGGTGCCAAGGCAGATTTTTATTGCCGGATTATTTTCTGAGAAGGCTTTTTGAACTTGATGTTGATGTTTATCTGTTGTTGATTGTACTTAGTTCCTCCAGTGTTTACCAAGATCCCTGACAGACTTATAACAGTAAAAGAACACTCAACTGCAATTATTGTTTGCCAAGCTTTTGGCTTTCCGCCACCAGTTATTCAATCAGGGGCACCCAACGACAGTTTCCTCTCAGATCTTCTGAAACGCAATTTTAGGCTATCTGGAGTGCTTTTAAAGCTCTGTAGGTTCAATTCAAGCCGCGCTATAATATTTTTATCTGTTCGGTCATCCTAGGGGAACTTGAGTCTTTTCGAAATTGTTAGGGCATTTTTGTCCATTTTCCGAAAACCTTAGGTCTTATTTCGTTCCGAAAATCTTAGCTGACCTTTTTTCGGTGTCCAAAACGACATTTTTATGAATTCGAAAACATTAGGCCGTAAATATCCCGTATCACGAACATTCGAGGTGAAAATTCCCTTAAGAAAATTGTAGAGGATTGAGGACCTTCCGAACAGATAATTTACCGAAAAGATCCGTTGGGTGCCCCTGATTCAATGGTCTAGAGCTTTCTCAGTTCCATTGCCACAAGGGCGATCCGTGGTTGTAAATGGTACACTTCAAATTTCACGATTCAGTTTTGAAGACATCGGTAGCTATCAGTGTAAAGCAACTAACAAGCTGGGATTAGTTACCACGATAACCGCGTTACATCAGTTCAGAGAAGGTGAGAAGTACAAACTAAATAAATTGTTTGAAAATAATAGCAGTTGGTTAGGTTATTCATAACGATTATATTTGTAGTTTTATTAGCGACAATCAGATCTCAGACTAAGGAAACGGTCATTATTTATGTAAAGGGGGGGGGGGGGGGGGAGGGAAAAATATTTTGATAGATGAAAATTTTTCCCAGGCCCCCCCTCCTCAGATCTAAAAATGGCAAGTAGCCCCCCCCTCTTAATTCAATATTTCATTGATAACCCCCCCCCCCCCTCCCAAGCGTCAGTAAAGGTTTTATCAAGGGCGAAGCCCTTAGACTTTTAAGAACCAATTCTCCTTCGTTTGCGTGTACGAGGCTACCCAGGTCTTCTGCTCAATAAAGTCCTCGCAGGAGTTCAATTTACAGACATGAAGTCGGCACTTCGTCAGAAATAAAAAATGCGCAAGAAAATATTTCCCTTTGTCACACAATACAATCCATCCGTGCCAAACCTAAAGAGTAATGAACCTAATGAGTATAAATGGCATTTAATCGAGAATCAACCTTTGCTGAAAGAAATTTATCAGGGTCCACCAATTATATCCTACAAGAGAGGAAATCTTTAAAAGACATACTCGTAGGAGCCAAACTCTAAAAGTTGAGTAGACAACATGGGCAACATCAGCAGGACTCGTGTTAAAGCTGTCAGGCTAGGATCCAGGATGGTCAAGTTACTTTGGTCAGCGGTATACAACGATGGACTGTTCCGTACACAGGTAACTACAAAATCGAAGCAGTAGGAGCTTCAGGGGGATATGGTGTAAAAAGTAATAGCCGTCAATATCGAGGAAGAGGTGCTAGAATGATAGGCACCTTTCGCTTATCAAAGGGTGAAACAATTCAGATTCTTGTTGGTCAAGAAGGTGGAATTAACAGATATGAGCAAAGCAATGGAGGGGGCGGTGGAACATTTGTAGTGAGAGCAAGCAACACTCCATTGATAATGGCTGGAGGAGGAGGAGGTATCGAAACTCCTATAACTTCAAGACATACAGAGTGCGATGCTTCAACCGCAACATCAGGGAGAGCTGGGTACAAGTCATGGTCGGGTGGGAGCAGTGGACACGGTGCTACCACCGCTGACAGTGATAACTCAGGTAAGACTGTATTGTATTGCTGTACACTTAATTTCAGTGTGGCCAGATTTTACCTTGGACATGAGACGTCGTGCACTTTAATGGTTTGTCTATAATAAGAGTACCAGCCCACTAGTTTACTATTTTCGGGGATTTCCACATTTATTTTTGGGAAAACCGTGCTTACTGTATGAACCAGCTTAATTCAAATCGTTGATCTAAATTGTTTAGCTACAACTTATTTTACACTGACGGTGTAGTTAACCGCAGTAAAATGCATTTATGCATTTTCAGTTTCATTAAAGATCATCATATAACCTTGTCCATTTAAATTAGAGTTAAATACAGACTTTATGACTTAATAATTAAAACGTTTTTGTGTAATATGTGATTTTATACTTTGCGAAGGAAGCTTCTGTCTCAAACTATTCTCAGCCTCCTGATTGGCTGCAGTACTGTTGAAACTCGAAGACTCCGTTACTCCTTTCCTCGCGCTAGAACTCGTGATCAGCCGACGTTACTTTTGCCCCGAGCCCGGCCGACGCCCGAGCTTTTTGCCCCGGTCATAATAAAGACAGAAAAGGACAATCCGCGCGTACCGATTAATGGGCCTGATCAGTGGGTTCAGTCACATGGGCCAATTTATTCGTTACAAATAGTCAGCGGAGTTCATTTTCAAATAGATAAAAGGATTTGTTTCAAAAGAAACTGCGTTACTACGTCGGTGGGAGAGTAGAAAGGAATGTTTGGTTTTTTCAGCAGAGTTTATAAGGTAATTTGGCCACCTTAAAGAGATTCGAGTGTTGACGTTTTCAGCGTTAGGCTTTCGTCGGATTCACTCTGACGAACGGGTAACGCTCGAAACATCAGCACTCGAATCTCTTTACGGTGGCCAAATTACCTTATTATCTCTGTTGATAAAACCAAACATTCGTAAGTTCTATTTCTGTTTGTAGAGCGTGGGGTAAAATCAGCTTGATTCAACAATATCTGTAGCTCTGACACAGATTTCTATAACTGGGGCCAATTTTCGTCCGCTTACGAATGTTATTTGCGAAATTCGGCCAATTAAAAGTTAGCACACAGAGTACTCTGGAAAAAGCGTAAACACACAATTTCTACCGCGGCAACCTCCTCCCTCACCCCCAATGTAACCATGCTATTATCACTTTTCTTTCGTGACGTTCAGACAGGTTTACAAACAGTTATGAAAAATTGGATAAAATAGTCTCAAAAGTAGAACGAAGCCACACATTTTAGTATTAGCCGAGTGTCGGTACGATTTTAATTTTCCCATTTATAGGACGGAATCACATACATCCCAACCATTGCAAGCTTAAGCTTATTCTTCAGCTCAGCCAGATTAGTCAGGAACCACGAGAGACAAAAGGAAGTTGGAACATTTTAGGTTTGCGCATGTTGCTTCGCTATTCCATCTTTAAAAAAATGCATTTTCTACGTGAGACTTGAAAAAGTTGAGTATGATTCCAGGAACCACATGCAAGTGAGGGATATTGTGTTACTGGTATTATCCACCAATAGTTAGCGCCTCCGCTTCGTTTGGTTTTTGTGTTCTCAGATGATGTTTTTCGTGGACAAAAATTCACCCTGTCAGTAAGTTACAGTGACGCGGCTCTTTCAGAGAAACATGTACCTCTATCTGCGAAATCAAAGCAAGGTAATCACTCTGGCCGGCCAATCACAACAAATACAAACCACATCATGAACCAATAAGAATTCAAATTAATGTACGTAAATGGCGTCAAGGGCGGGAAAACGTGTGCACGAGTCACCATTGGTTTTGGTTTAGAAATTGGCGGGAGTTTTGTTTGTTTTCCCAATCACTTAGATGGAAACGCGAACTTACTTTAAACTCATAATTGACAAGCTCTCTTTATCTGATCTAAACTAATCACGTTTCAGGAAAAAAAGTCATCCTGTATAAAATCATAAAGGAATTACCCTAGTAAGACTGATTAGACACATTTCATTTTGTTTAGAAATCAATTAATTCATTGTTCCTTTTAGGTGGTGGTGGTGGTGGTTTTTACTCCAGTGGGAGAAGTTCAAAGCACTTCGGTGGTACCATGGGCTATGGCGGAGAAGGCGGCAAAGGATTTCTTCAAGGAGGAGTGGGTGGAAGAGCCTGGTATAACAATGTTTTTGGAGGGTTTGGAGGAGGGGGTGGTGCTTACGGACAGGGTGGTGGTGGAGGAGGCGGCGGAGGCTACTCTGGAGGAAGTAGCGGAGAAAATAAATCTGACTCCTGCGGGGGAGGGGAAGGATCTTACAATGCAGGAAAAAACCAGCAGAACGAATGTTGCTATAACACAGCTGGACATGGTCAGGTGATAATAACATTGATCTAGATGGCGCATGCTCAGTTTGTCGAAGTTAAGAGGCCCCAATCGCCCCTTTTTGTAAAGATGGTACAGCAATATAGTATAAAGTGTTTCAGTAGTTGTTTATTTTAAGGAGTTACCCCCAAAATTGGAACAATATTATAATGAACGGCGAAAAGGTCTAACAACTAGAAAGTAATCGGTTTTAAACGTTTTTGAATAAATGTTGAAAGTGATTCGTGTGACGAAGAAGACCAAAGGATATAAGAAAACTGGCTAAACGAGGAACCGTGTCTTTTCCCTTGGAAAAAGAAGTCGACAAATGAAGGTTATCATGACACTTGAAGCGTAGTAACAGCTGCATTTTCTACATATTTTGATCACGAAATAAATAGATTTTATGTTACGTTTTGGTTTTTTTTTCTAGCTTACTTTACTGTTGTATTTTGGCTTTTGTTAACTACAAACAACTTGCGCTATTTTGCCCTTCAATTAGTAGGGAAAAGAAAAATAGTGAAGTCCTGTTCAGCAGGTAAAATGAGTTCTGTCCCAACCTGGTTCTGGTTTATATTAAAAACTCTTGAAAAAGGTATTGATGATAGGTGAATTGAGGTCAAATTATGTGATAAAAATAAAAATTGAAAATTGATGAGTTGGGCATGAAAAAGGGCATGAATATGGTTGAATTAGGGGCCAAAAATGGTGCATGCTTGAAAAATGATCTCATACCCTCAATTTACCTACTACTAATGGCAAGTTTGTATAAAGCATATTTGATGAGTCCAGCATTAGGCCGCGAAGACAAAACATCGTGATAAATGTCGTAATGTTTGAAAGTGCTACTTATAGTATTTTTCAGGTAATAGTGTGATAAATGATGACCCATAAAACGTTATTCTGGTTAGAAAAAATGTAAACAAAATGTTTAAAAACCAACTTCAGCCTTCATAAGGAGGAAGAGATAAGAATTTTTACAACGACCGCGATATATATAATGAAAAATGCAGATGTTTAGATAATTAAGTCTTGTCTCAAATACTCATGCGAAAAGTGAATGGCGTCGTCATTTATATATATTTGTTATCATTAATCCACCTTGTTAGAGATCTATTTTGATATTTTTAGGTCCTACTTATCGTAATTTTAAGGTAATTTTGTTCCCGCCCTATTCGAATGATAAGAACGATTGTGCGGTTGATATCTGTTAGTTGGTTATCGGTAATAGGTCTTAAAGTTAACCACGAAATACAAGACACGCAGACCACTTTCGAATAAAAAATCATCCAGGGTTAACACACGCTGCATATTATCCGAATTTGAGTGAAACTTAAAGAATGTGATGTAGACCTCGTTTCATGATTAATATCTTATATTTGCGGAATAAATTGATGCGAAAAAAACAAAGGAAAGCGATGGAAAGATGGTCTCAGCCGTTACGCTAATTGGACATTTTCAATATTGTTTGTCCTGGTGTCTGAAAAATTCATGAATACCTTGGAATAAAATATAAAAAGCAGACCAAAGTGAATGTTGTACGACTCTCAAAGGCAATGTCATTTCAATACACCAAAAACGTTTTGGTATTAATAGAAACCTACAAATGATGCGCCAGTTTTGCTATAAACTACCACCAGTGTACTAAAATTGTCCTGATCGTCTGTAGCCATTGATAGACTGGGTCGGAATGGAATGCAGCTTATAGAAGGTTATGTGAACATTTTTCAATGAATGTGTAAGTTATTCTAAGTTCATACACTGAAGGTTTGGTTATTGCTATCGGTTATCTTGTTCATGGAGAGTTTTAGAGATAGCTTACAATATTAAGCGTTTCAGATGTGTCGAGTTCATCCCTTTCTCTTTTCTGAAAAATATGCTCATATTTCTACTGAAAGGTAGATTAAGCGACTAAAAAAATGCACAAAGTGTTTCCATCCACCAAACGACTGAAAAACGCAGTGCAAGATATCTTCTTTGTCATTACGTTGCAAATTTCCTTACATCAAAATATCCATCATAAAAGTAGATTGAACATCATTTGAACTTTATTTTATATTGATCAATTGTTCTATGAAGCTAGAGAAATTAAACAGGCTGTAAAGACACCCTATTTTCTCGCCAAGCGTTTAGTTAAACATTTTACAACACAATAATAAAAATCAACGGGGGATTGAATTTCAATGGAACGATTTCGTAGAGCAAATTTGACGAGCCCAGCTGTAAACCGAGAAGACAAAACGTCGTGATAAATGCGTAATGTTTGAAGGTCCTACTTATAGTAATTTTCAGGTAATTTTGTGATAAATGATGACAAATAAAACGTTATTCTGGCTAGAAAAATGTAGACTAAATTTTTTAAAACTTCAGTCTTTGTCATGAGGAAGTAATAAGAATTTTTACAACGAGCACGATATATATAAAGAAAAATGCAGATGTTTAGCTAATTAAGTCTTGTCACAAATACTCATTCGACAAGTGAATGCCGTCGTCATTCATAAGACAAGTTTGTCATCATAAATCCCCCTGGTAGAGGTCTATTTTGATATTTTAAGGTGGGTTAACACACGCTGCATATTATCCGAATTTGAGTGAAACTTGTAGAATGTGATGTAGACCTCGTTTCATGATTAATATCTTATATTTGCGGAATAAATTGATGCAAAACAACAAAGGAAACCGTTGAAAAGAAAGTCTCCGTCATTACGAAAATTGGCAATTTTCAATATTGTTTGTCTTGGTGTCTTAAAAATTCATGAATACCTTGGAATAATATATTAACAGCAGACCAAAGTGACTGTTGTACGACTCTCAAAGGCAGTGTCATTTCGAATCACCAAAAACGTTTTTCGTACAAATGATGGTCCAGTTTTGCTATAAACTACCACCAGTGTACTAAAATTGTCCTGATCGTCTGTAGCCATTGATGGACTGGGTCGGAATGGAATGCGTCTTATAGAAGGTTAGGTTGACATTTTTTTTTTCAATGAATTTAAGTGTTAATTGAAGTTTATACAAATATAAACTGCTGGAGCTTTGGTTATTGCCATCGGTTTTCTTGTTCATGGAGAGTTTTTATGATAGCTTATAATAGTAAGTGTTTTAGATGTGACGACTTCATCCCCTTCTCCTTTTTGTAAAATATACTCATATTTCTACTGAAAGGTAGATTAAGCGACTAAAATAATGCACAAAGTGTTTGCATCCACCAAACGACTGAAAAAAGCAGTGCGAGATATTTTCTTTGCCATTACGTGCAAATTGCCTTACATCAAAATATATATCATAAAAGTAGATTGAACATCATTTGAACTTAATTTTATATTGATCAATTGTTCTATGGAGCTAGAGAAATCAAACAGGCTGTAACGACACCCCATTTTCTTGCCAAGCGTTTAGTTAAACACTTTACAATACAATAATAAAAATCAACGGGACTCAAGGTTAAATGGAACGTTTTTGAAGAGCATATCTGATGAGTCCAGCAGCAAACTGATCGGGAAGACAAAACATGGTTATAAACGTCGTAATGTTTGAAGGTCCTACTTATAGTAATTTTCAGGTAATTTTTTATAAATGATGACAAATAAAACGTTATTCTGGTTAGAAAAAATGTAAACTGAATGTTTAAAAACTCAACGTTTCGGCTAAAACTTCAGCCTTCATCTGGGGGAAGTGATACGATTTTTTACAACGAGCACAAAATATAACAAGAAAAATGCAGATATTTGCCTAATTAAGCCAATGTCCTTAGAGCTTCATTCAAATACTCATGCGGCAACTGAAAGCCGTCGTCATTCATATATATATTTTTAATTCATGAATCCATCTGGTTAAAGGTCTGTTTTATTATTTGAATGTCCCATTTGTAGTTGTTTTCAGATAATTTCTTGTTCCCGCCCGATTGGAATGATCAGAACTGTTGTCCGGTTGATATCTGATAGTTGATTATCGGTAGTGAGTCTTAACCCCGAAATGAAGAGTGTATACCGAACACCCTTTCGGTAAACTGTAAACTCACTCGATTGCGTTGTGTTTAACTCAGCTTTTAATCGGCAAACTCACAAAAACTGGCTCACCGTTCAACTCACAATTCACCGTACAATTTCTCGCTCACATGTCATTGCCTTTTTTGGAAACGCGATCAACGTCACATAACAACAACGACTATGGGGGGAGGGCTAAGTCTATTACTCTCGCACACAACTCCCCTAAAAATTGAACCTATCAATTTTTACAATCCTTAACAAAAGATCATACAACTTGGAAACATCGGAAAGTAGATTGAACTTCATTTGAACTTTTTTTTATATTGACCAATTGTTCTATGGAGCCAGAGTATTTAAATAGGCTGTAAAGACACCTTATTTCCTTGCCAAGCGTTTGGTTAAACACGTTACAATACAATAATAAAAATCAACGGGGGTTGAGGTCCAATAGAACGTTTTTCTAGAGCATATCTGATGAGTCCAGCAGTAAACCGAGAAGACAAAACATGGTGATAAATGTCGTAATGTTTGAAGGTCCTAGTTATAGTAATTTTCAGGTAATTTCGTGATAAATGATGACAAATGGAATTATTTTAGTTAGAAAAAACGAATCTAAATTTTTTAAAAAAAGCAACGATTCAGATAAAACTTCAGCCTTCATCTGGGGGAAGTGACACGATTTTTTACAACGAGCACGATATATATAATGAAAATGTAGATGTTTAGATAATTAAGTCTTGTCCTTAGAGCTTCATTCAAATACTCATGCGGCAACTGAAAGCCGTCGTCATTCATATATATATTTTTCATCATGAATCCATCTGGTTAAAGGTCTGTTTTATTATTTGAAGGTCCCATTTGTAGTTGTTTTCAGATAATTTCTTGTTCCCGCCCGATTGGAATGATAAGAAGTGTTGTCCGGTTGATATCTGATAGTTGATAATCGGTAGTGAGTCTTAACCCCGAAATGAAGAGTGTATACCACCTTATTTCCTTGCCAAGCGTTTGGTTAAACACGTTACAATACAATAATAAAAATCAACGGGGGTCGAGGTCCAATGGAACGTTTTTCAAGAGCATATCTGAAGAGTCCAGCAGTAAACCTAGAAGACAAAACATGGTGATAAATGTCGTAATGTTTGAAGGTCCTAGTTATAGTAATTTTCAGGTAATTTCGTGATAAATGATGACAAATGGAATTATTTTAGTTAGAAAAAACGAAACTAAATTTTTTAAAAAAAGCAACGATTCAGATAAAACTTCAGCCTTCATCTGGGGGAAGTGACACGATTTTTTACAACGAGCACGATATATATAACGAAAATGTAGATGTTTAGATCATTAAGTCTTGTCCTTAGAGCTTAATTCAAATACTCATGCGGCAAGTGAATGTCGTCGTCATTCATATAGATTTGTCATCATTAATCCACCTGGTCAGAGGTGTATTTTTATATTTGTAGATCCTACTTATCGTTATTTTCAGGTAATTTTGTTTCCGCCCTATTCGAATGGTACGAACGGTTGTGCGGTTGATATCTGTTAGTTGGTTATCGGTAATAAGTCTTGAAGGTAACCCCGAAATACAAGACACGCAGACCACTTTCGAATAAAAAATCATCCAGGGTTAACACACGCTGCATATTATCCGAATTTGAGTGAAACTTGTAGAATGTGATGTAGACCTCGTTTCATGATTAATATCTTATATTTGCGGAATAAATTGATGCGAAAAAAACAAAGGAAAGCGATGGAAAGATGGTCTCAGCCGTTACGCTAATTGGACATTTTCAATATTGTTTGTCCTGGTGTCTGAAAAATTCATGAATACCTTGGAATAAAATATAAAAAGCAGACCAAAGTGAATGTTGTACGACTCTCAAAGGCAATGTCATTTCAATACACCAAAAACGTTTTGGTATTAATAGAAACCTACAAATGATGCGCCAGTTTTGCTATAAACTACCACCAGTGTACTAAAATTGTCCTGATCGTCTGTAGCCATTGATAGACTGGGTCGGAATGGAATGCAGCTTATAGAAGGTTATGTGAACATTTTTCAATGAATGTGTAAGTTATTCTAAGTTCATACACTGAAGGTTTGGTTATTGCTATCGGTTATCTTGTTCATGGAGAGTTTTAGAGATAGCTTACAATATTAAGCGTTTCAGATGTGTCGAGTTCATCCCTTTCTCTTTTCTGAAAAATATGCTCATATTTCTACTGAAAGGTAGACTAAGCGACTAAAAAAATGCACAAAGTGTTTCCATCCACCAAACGACTGAAAAACGCAGTGCAAGATATCTTCTTTGTCATTACGTTGCAAATTTCCTTACATCAAAATATCCATCATAAAAGTAGATTGAACATCATTTGAACTTTATTTTATATTGATCAATTGTTCTATGAAGCTAGAGAAATTGAACAGGCTGTAAAGACACCCTATTTTCTTGCCAAGCGTTTAGTTAAACATTTTACAATACAATAATAAAAATCAACGGGGGATTGAGGTTCAATGGAACGATTTCGTAGAGCAAATTTGACGAGCCCAGCTGTAAACCGAGAAGACAAAACGTCGTGATAAATGTCGTAATGTTTGAAGGTCCTACTTATAGTAATTTTCAGGTAATTTTGTGATAAATGATGACAAATAAAACGTTATTCTGGCTAGAAAAATGTAGACTAAATTTTTTAAAACTTCAGTCTTTGTCATGAGGAAGTACTAAGAATTTTTACAACGAGCACGATATATATAAAGAAAAATGCAGATGTTTAGCTAATTAAGTCTTGTCACAAATACTCATTCGACAAGTGAATGCCGTCGTCATTGATATGACAAGTTTGTCATCATAAATCCCCCTGGTAGAGGTCTATTTTGATATTTTAAGGTGGGTTAACACACGCTGCATATTATCCGAATTTGAGTGAAACTTGTAGAATGTGATGTAGACCTCGTTTCATGATTAATATCTTATATTTGCGGAATAAATTGATGCAAAACAACAAAGGAAACCGTTGAAAAGAAAGTCTCCGTCATTACGAAAATTGGCAATTTTCAATATTGTTTGTCTTGGTGTCTTAAAAATTCATGAATACCTTGGAATAATATATATTAACAGCAGACCAAAGTGACTGTTGTACGACTCTCAAAGGCAGTGTCATTTCGAATCACCAAAAACGTTTTTCGTACAAATGATGGTCCAGTTTTGATATAAACTACCACCAGTGTACTAAAATTGTCCTGATCGTCTGTAGCCATTGATGGACTGGGTCGGAATGGAATGCGTCTTATAGAAGGTTAGGTTGACATTTTTTTTTTTCAATGAATTTAAGTGTTATTCGAAGTTCATACAAATATAAACTGCTGGAGCTTTGGTTATTGCCATCGGTTTTCTTGTTCATGGAGAGTTTTTATGATAGCTTATAATAGTAAGTGTTTTAGATGTGACGACTTCATCCCCTTCTCCTTTTTGTAAAATATACTCATATTTCTACTGAAAGGTAGATTAAGCGACTGAAATAATGCACAAAGTGTTTGCTTTCACTAAACGACTGAAAAAAGCAGTGCGAGATATTTTCTTTGCCATTACGTTGCAAATTGCCTTACATCAAAATATCCATCATAAAAGTAGATTGAACATCATTTGAACTTAATTTTATATTGATCAATTGTTGTATGGAGCTAGAGAAATTAAACAGGCTGTAACGACACCCCATTTTCTTGCCAAGCGTTTAGTTAAACACTTTAAGATACAATAACAAAAATTAACGGGACTCAAGGTTAAATGGAACGTTTTTGAAGAGCATATCTGATGAGTCCAGCAGCAAACTGATCGGGAAGACAAAACATGGTTATAAACGTCGTAATGTTTGAAGGTCCTACTTATAGTAATTTTCAGGTAATTTTTGATAAATGATGACAAATAAAACGTTATTCTGGTTAGAAAAAATGTAAACTGAATGTTTAAAACTCAACGTTTCGGCAAAAACTTCAGCCTTCATCTGGGGGAAGTGATACGATTTGTTACAACGAGCACAAAACATAGCAAGAAAAATGCAGATGTTTGCCTTATTAAGCTAATGTCCTTAGAGCTTCATTCAAATACTCATGCGGCAACTGAAAGCCGTAGTCATTCAAAAATATTTTTTTATCATGAATCCATCTGGCTAAAGGTCTGTTTTATTATTTGAAGGTCCCATTTGTAGTTGTTTTCAGATAATTTCTTGTTCCCGCCCGATTGGAATGATAAGAAGTGTTGTCCGGTTGATATCTGATAGTTGATTACGGTAGTGAGTCTTAACCCCGAAATGAAGGGTGTATACCGAACACCCTATCGGTAAACTGTAAACTCACACGATTGCGTTGTGTTTAACTCAGCTTTAAATCGGCAAACTCACAAAAACTGGTTCGCTGTTCAACTCACAATTCACCGTACAATTTCTCGCTCACATGTCATTGCCTTATTTGGAAACGCGATCAACGTCACATAACAACAACAACTATGGGGGGAGGGCTTAGTCTACTACTCTCGCACACAACTCCCCTAAAAATTGAACCTATCAATTTTTACAATCCTTAACAAAAGATCATGCAACTTGTAGACAAGACACAAAAAGTGCAAAATCTAACATAAACAATATAAAAGTTCTTTGAGTATCGTATCTAAAACCAATTTTGGAACACAACTGACACTGATCTTACTTCATGCTGGGCTAGTACAGAAATGTATTTTGTTGGGAGAGGGCAGGGTGGGCTCTTATTTGAGGGCAGGCTCTCATTGACTTTTTGGGCTTTCGGGGTTGACGCTTATTCGAAGTGGGTGCTTATTCGTAGGTCGGCAGTTTATTGCATAAATATGGCAAACTGCCAAGAAGGCTTCTTGGAGTGCAAGAGTATTGGAGCCATGCCAGTGAAAGAATATTTTTGTACCATTAATTTAGGGTTTCTGTTAAAATTTGTAACAACCAGGTCTTTTACTTTTAGAAAGGGTCCTCCAACCCCAGCTTTAAAGTTCTCATATTTGAATGGGGGAATGGTTGATGGAATTATATATTATAACATTACGACCATCAGTTGATTCACTGACAAAGATCAGTAACCCAATGAACACACTATTATGGACAACAAATTCATATTTGTTTTTATTGAAATGGGGAAGTTTATCCTCTGGGAGAAATTTGAGCTTTTTATAATCTAAGCGATTTTTAAAGATCGGCAGGGGCTGGAGGGGGGGCTCCCATATAAAAATGAAAGGGATAAACTCGAAAAGTTTGAAAAGAAGCCCTAAAATGTATCAGAATTCTGCTTTGTGGGCATGATCTGAATAATTGTTTTTTATCATTTTATTTAGGAGGTACCAAATCAGTTGATTGACATTTTCTGCCTGTCATATTTTTTGGCTCACTACCCTAAAAGCTATCACACTGTATCTGACGGTAGTAATTTTAGCTTTTAACACCCTAAGGGGTATCAAACCACAAATATTAACCCCTAAAGGGTATGGCAATCACCCCCGTCAATTTCGTATGAGATTTCCACCTCCCCCTGCCGGGGGTATTTAAGGCGACTTAAGGCGACTTTAGGCAACTTTAAGCGACTTAACGCGACTTAAGGTCCCTGAGTAGGCCTACTGTAAACTCAGTCGATTGCTTTGTGTTTAACTCAGCTTTTAATCGGCAAACTCACAAAAACTGGCTCGCTGTTCAACTCTTAATTCACCGTACAATTTCTCGCTCACATGTCATTGCCTTATTTGGAAACGCGATCAACGTCACATAACAACAACGACTATGGGGGGAGGGCTAAGTATATTACCCTCGCACAGATGTGTCATTTACAAGACACACAGACCGCTTTGCAATGAAAAGTCAGCCGTGGCTAACAGATGCTGCATATTATTCGAATTTAAATGAAAGTTGTAGATTGTGATGTAGACCTCGTTTCGTGATTAATATTTTATGTTTGTTGAACAAATTGATGCTAAACAACAAAGCTAACCATTGGGAAGAAGGAGTCATCCATTAAGCTAATTGGTAGTTTTCAATATTCTTTGTTGTGATGTCTGAAAAAATTCGTGAATACCTTAGAATAATATATAAAAAACAGACTAAGGTGGATAGTTGTACGACTCTCAAAGGCAACGTGTCATTTCAAAGCACTAAAACGTTTTGATATTAATAGAAACCTACAAATGATGCTCCAGTTTTGCTATAAACTACCACCAGTATACTAAAATTCTCCTGATCGTCTGTAACCATTGATGGACTGGGTCGGAATGGAATGCAGCTTATAGAAGGTTTGGTTGACATTTTTCAACTCCTCGCATTTTCGTCTCCAAATTTTCGGTTAGAGCACATAATGAGTTATTGCTTCAATAATTTATTTGATTTCTTTCTCCCGGTGTTCTGGAATTAATGTCTTGTAACTATGGTTAGGTATTTTTGAAAGGTACATGTCGTGTGGTAACATTTTTTACCTTTTGAAATATTTATTTATTTGCTTTCCTGTTTTTTTTTTTTTTTTTCATGTTTTCTTAGTATTTACCACGTTAGTTGAATGACTTGTAAAAAATCCACAGTTTCAAGCAAAGCTTGTAAAGTCCTTGGCGTTGAGCGGCGAAACTTATATAACTGTCCCAGATCGGTAAGGGAAACGGCGTACAAGACCTTAGTCCGACGAACCCCCGAATATGGAAGTGCCGCATGTGATCCGTACCACGAGAAGGACTTCGAAAAGCTGGAGGGAGTTCAGAGAAAGGCAGCACGATTCTGGGCTTTCAACTACAACCCTTATGCAAGCGTGACGGAAATGCTGAAGGAACTTAATTGGGAAACCCTAGCCACTGGAAGGAAAACCGCCAGACTATCTTTTATGTATAAACTCTCCCTCAAACTGACGGATTTTTCAGTAGCTGCCCACCTGAAACCAAACAGTGAAAGTAGAACCCGAGGGAGCCACTCTTTTAAGTTTATAGTACCCAGGGCAAAGAAAGATGTTTTCAAGTTTTCCTTCTTCCCGCGCACAATCAGCGAATGGAACTCCCTCCCCAAAGATATTGTAAATTCAACGTCCGTATATAGTTCTAGATCTAAGTTGCTCGATAGCTTTTAATACTCTGCCGTATTAGTTTTATTCAGTTTTCATATTATTGTATGCTTTTAAGCTCTTGGATTTTAACATTGTTATTGTTATTATTATTTTATCAGTTGGTGTGATATCTTGCGATTTTACAAACTTAATAGATTGTAGATGTAGAAATGGCCTCCTTGTTTTAAGTACAGGAAACAATAACCGTTTCTTGCCTTCCCTATTTTCTCTTAGGGAGTGG
Organism: Pavona decussata; assembly: GCF_977016875.1. NCBI lineage: Eukaryota > Metazoa > Cnidaria > Anthozoa > Scleractinia > Agariciidae > Pavona > Pavona decussata. The sequence continues at coordinate 355,720 of NW_028145460.1, forward strand.
AAGTTCTAGTTTCATCCGAAAGACTACGATGGCACTGCTTTTACTACTATTAATTTGGAGACAAGGGATGGTAGGTCCAAATCATCATGTAAGCTTTAGCACTGGTGGTGTAATGGTTATCACCCCCGACTAGTGTGCGAATTTTCTTTCAAACATTTATTTAGAAAAAAATATGGAGCGCGGAATACGAGAAATAAAACCATATCTACTTATAAACCATAAACTACAGCAAAAATTATTCGTCAACATGAAAGTTTTTCTTTGACTTTACCACCACTTTTAGGTTGTTTCCCAAGATAATTGTGTTGCTAGAAGCGGAGGAAAACCTAAACTTGACGTGACCGTGTCGTTGGCCAATATCTCTGAACCCATTCTGCAAAGGTGGGTGTCGTTTTTTCAAAGTGTGACCGCAACATAAGATTAGAATGCGCCTTATCCTCAACCTGAAAACTCTCTTCAGGAGACCATTCAAAGGATAGCAATTATTATGTGTAAGAAATGCAAGTTTTGGTTTTCAACATTATTAAGGATATTTTACATATAGTAGTTGGTCTTTAACATCTCATAACATGCCAAGACATAAATGGTTTATCTAACAAACGATTTATTACTCTATTTTCTTGCTTTTCTTTGCAATTTTTTTTATCTTAACCAGGAGCTAGTTTTTTTGACGTTTTCATTTTTCGACAGTGGCTTAGTCACCAATCACCTTATTATAGCTCACAAACCAAGTTCTCGAGGGGCAGCCGCTAACATTGTTGTGAGGTGGTCATTTCCTTCAACACTCAAATTCAACTCTGCTCAAGCAATACATGGACCACAATACACTGGCTTGGTTGACCACGAATCGGCCTTAATTGTGAAGGTAACATCACACTTGAATGGAATTGTAGCTCATTCTGAACTGCCGGCAATGTTAAACTGGACTATTAACCTAACGCAGAAATACTAAAGAATCTTTCGTCTCTTTAGAAGGCCTTTCAAGCTCTGTGCATTGGAAGGATAATTTGGATCTGATTTTCTCACTGAAATTGATAACCTAGCAACATAACTGACTTTGCTCTTTAATTTGGGATTTACCCATGAGAAGAGACCTCTTTTCTTTAGATTATAATTTAAAAGGTGTTTAATAAAGTGTCATCCCAATTAAGGATGCAGATGATAATGGCCCTTTTGCATTCATCAACATTTATCGATTTTAGTTTGTGCAAATGGCTCCTTGTGAAAATATCTTCCTCGCTGTCAAGTTCCATGTTGATCAGCAGAAGATAACCTCATCTGGGAAGACTGCAGAAACGTCGATCTTTGTTACAGTAGAGTACACTTGGGAAGATGAAAGTCCCGATGCAGCGCCACATACTGAACAAGCATACTCGACTTTTGTGTACTACGCGCCAGGTTAGTAGCTTTTACCTTAACGTAATAAAAAATAGCAAACAAACAAAAGGACACAAGCACAATAAAACAAAGTTTACTTTGTAGAGCTGTGGATAAAGGCAAACCAACCAAATCTGGCTACCTGAAGGAACTTAAAAGCAAGAAGCTAAGTTAGACAAGTAGTATTGGAAAGTTTTCGTTCAATTCTTCAAAAACAAAACGACATGACATGTTTTGAAGGTACATTGGTCATCGTCAGTGTGACAGTTATGAAACAAGTGTTGAAGTTTATAGCGCGCAAGTCACAATGCGTACGTTACATGACGTTACAGAATATTACGTTGCGTTGATTCAAAGTTACAACGCAGCTAGAATGCACGTGCACTAAAATGGTTGTTAGTCAAGGTGCCTACAAGGAAAGCCTCAATTACAACCTGGCAAAATTTGTAAGCAACCTTCTCCAACCACACATTCCATCTGAGCATGTTGCTTCGGATACTGCTTCACATTTGTTCGTGATATTAACAGGTTTTCCATGAAGGGGAATTATATGGTCTCGTTTAATGTGGAGAGTATATTTGCCAACATTCCCTTGGTTGAACGTATTGACCTGGTGGACAATTACATCAACAAAGGAAATCCAGGCTTCAAACTCAGCGCCTCTGACCTGAAAAGACTTTACTCTTTTGCGACCACCGAAACCCATTTTTTGTTTGAGGGCACATTTTACGATTAGATTGATGGTGTAGCTATGGGCTCCCCCTTAGTCCCCGTTCTTGCCAATATATACATGGGACCCCATGAGAAGCTGTGTCTGGAACAATACAAGGATTCTGCAGCATTATTCTACTGTCGTTATCTACACGACACATTTTGCCATTTTCCCTCGGAACAGGATGCTGACCTTATCTTTATTTTTATTAACAGTCAACACCCAAAAAATTATTTCACTATGGAGAAGGAAATTAACCATGATCCACCCCACTCGATGAGCTATTAGACAATAAAGCCTCAAACTTCCCTGTCACCACCACTTATCGCAAAAAGACCTTCACAGGTGTGCTTACCAATTTTCTGTGTTTTACACCCCTTTGCTACAAAATTGGGCTGGTCAAAACTCTCAATTGACAAGACGTTTAAGATCAATAACACCTGGTTGGGTTTTCACAATGATATTCAGAAATTAATCGAAATCTTTCGTAAGAATCTATATCATGAACATGTCTTAACAGGTTAATCAATCGTTACATATCCAAAGCAGGAGAAGGGGAAGGCACGATCCCCTACGTTGGCCGTTTCCCGGGTATAACACAGAATAGAGTGCATTAACTCATCAATCGATTCTGTGAACTTTTTGATATCAGCCTTATGTTTTCTACGTTCAAATTCAAGCACTTGTTCCACGGGAAAGATCCTCTCCCTGAGAGGCTCCGTACGCACGTTGGTGAAACCGGCCAACATTTTCTACGCGCATCTACGAGCACTTATACTCAGACAACTCTTCTCACATCTTCAAACATTTGCAGAATTTAGAGTCTTGTCGTACCTCCTGTTCAACAGATTGTTTCAAATTTTAGATTCTGCAGCTACTAAATTTCAAGTTAAGCTTAAAGAATCTATGTACATAAAATGGAAAATGCCCGACCTCAATCAGAAGGTGAAATATATTAATTTGACACTTTCCTTGTTACCACCTTCACCTACAGTCATTTTTGTTAGGTGCACGTGCATTTTAGGTCCGTTGTAACTTTGAATCCATGAACCGTAGTATTCTGTAACGTAATGTAACGTATGCATTGTTACTTAATAATACACGCTATAAAATTCAACACTTGTTTTCGTAATACTGACGATGCCGGATGAACCGTCAAAACATGTCTGAAAAATCAAAAAATAGTCGTTTTGTTTTTGAAGATTTCAACATTGTTGCTGTTGTCTCGACCATATCTTCAATTCTTAAAAGTCTATACAGTGCCTTAAAAAGAGCCTTTTGTGATTATCGGGAGACATTATCATTTATGTCTCCTTTCCCACGCGTAATACAATTAAGTGCCAATATTCAGTTTTATGCCAACAGACGAGCTTCCTTTGCTTAGAGCGTCAAAACACAGATAAACCAGCCAGTGTTGGGATTAATATTGGCCATGCGTCATGGCCGCTTTTATTAATTAGTAATTAAATCCAATAATGTAAAATAAAACCAATGAATAACTATCATTTTAATTATTAAGCTCTAGCAAAGGTGAGGGCACTATAAGAAAGGCCAACAACAAGTTGAAAATGTACACAAACAAAATAATTGAAAAAAAAATGACAAAGATGATGAAAGGGGAGGAGGTGGGTCGAACTCGGAGAGCGTGTCAAGTCTGAGACTGAGAGGACGAGCACGAGGCAATGGCCACATTTTATACTGGCAGTTTGAAGTCGAGGCTAAGTGCTTTTCCGTGAAAGCTCGTGATTATTGCTCAATGTAATTTTTATTGTTACTTTGGTCACAGGATAGTCTTGTGACTCTTGCTCAATATTTTTATGTAATGAGAATTAGGGTTTTATCGAAAATATACTTCCAGTCACGCCCTGAAACGATGTTCCACCACAACTCCCCCACAGGTCTATACCGAGTTAATTAATAAGCCTAGTTAATCTATTTAAATCACTAAGTAGGCAGAAGTCATAAAAGTTTTTATTTGCCGGCAAATAAATTCCTTTTCATTGGACCATGTTCCATTATGACGTGTTTGATGTCAGGGCTTACCTTAAAGACAAAATAACTGCGACCCCCTGCCTGTGACTGAAGCAGTAAGAACTTAAGATGAATCTCTTATCAAATAGGGCATATACCCAGGGATATCCTCTCTGAATCTAAAACTTTCCTCTTTCTTTCGGTATCAAGTGTAATCTTAGGTTTCTAAGCCACCAAAATGATCAGGCCACACACCAAGGTTTCAGTGGATGAAGAAATATTGAGTTACAAGGTTTGTTCCATTGCATAGATCATCAGAGTATCGATTCATTCTGCTTTGTCTAGTGTGTTCCAGTTTTCGTCCGTTGGGGATGAGAGACGGTAGGATCAAGGAAAGTCAGCTATCTTCTTCGTCTTACATGAAGACCCAACTGAACAGAGTCGGAAATGCTCCTTACTATTCCAGACCTGGCTCTGTGGGTGTGTTCATGGTGGAAGAAGGATTTCTTCAGTTTGACCGGAATCACTTCCTGCAAATCGACTTCCGCTCCAGGGTTAAAGTTGAAGCGGTAAGTTAGTGAACAAACCAGGAACGTTCCGAGGCCTGAGATGACAACGAAAAAGCAAACAAATAAGCGAAGCAAACGAATGAAAAGACCTTTCTTCATTTGCGACAGCCTACCTTTAGAAGGGACACTAAAAGTGGGGAATACCTACACTGCGAGAATAACTCGCTTCAGATGTTGCGTGAAACAATCTATTCTTCTCTTGAAGGTAATGCGTGGAAGTCATTAATCAGATAAATAACGCTATTGTTTATATCTATTAGATAAAAAATCTCAGCGATGATTTTAGCGTGCATCATCCGATTTTGCATTGAGCACTTCTGTAACCTTTTTTCTAAATACCGTCAGCCTTTATTTCATGGTCACCTGTACACTGCTACCTCAGTAAATGTTTGAGAAAAAGTCTTCCTTCTTCCAGCTTTCCATCAAGGGATCACGTGACGGTCGTGTTAGTTCGTTCCAAGTGTCCTTTAGCGATGACGAGATAATCTGGAAGGTTTTAAAAGAAAAAAGAAGTGGGAAGGCAAAGGTAACTATAAAGGTCTAGCGTAGATCGCTATTTAAATTAGCACCCTGACCCTTAATGTTCATGTAAGGCAACTGCACTGTGTAGTGAAAGCTTTGTTATGTTTCTAAGTATGGTCAGTAGATTCCTTCTCCCTTCCACTACATTTCTTCTTTTGCATTTATGCTGTGTACTCAGAAACTTCAGAAATAAAGTAAATTAATAAAACTCAACAGAAAAACGACAAAATGATATAAAAATGAAAATGTGCGATAACCGATCTGCTTTCAAGGCCATTTCCCTCGGCAGTTTAAATATCGGTCAACATTAGGTCTTGATTGGTTACAAAGGCTACAGTGGAGGGAACTTCAATGTTACAATACCTAAGGCTATGAAAACGCAGTGACATGAATATACATCAGTCGTACACTCCAGATAATGGGTTTCTGGTCTCCACAGGCTGTATAGGACTAAACGGGGATAAATAATATTTGTGACTCATAAACACTTTTCTATATTTATTGCCAACAGCCATTAATTTGAACACGTTCATACATCGTAAGCCACAGGGGTAAGATGGGAAACAAGCACAGAGTACTCAACTTTACAAGCCCCTTTTGCCAAAAAAGTTAATTACTTAAACGAGTCAAATATCCTCTCGCAGTTTTCCCGACGACATCAAACTTTCCTCGCAAAATAAATTGCTACACTCATAATATTCAGTTGAATTCCTGTGTGAAATTGATGCTGCTCTCATCTAAAATCGATACAAGTAATTCTCTTTTTCTCCTTTATTAGGAATTTCCAGCTAATGACAAGTCTACTGCTGAAAAAATTGTAATTTTCAAGCCACCAATCGTCAGCCAGTTTTTACGAATCAATCCGCGCTCGTGGGTCACTAACGTGTCAATAATGGCGGTCGAGTTTTATGGATGTTACCTTCAGGACAAAAGAAATGGTAGGAAGTAACTGTATGTTGTTTGCACAAAAGTAAAACTTTATCTCGTTCCGTCTTCTTAGCAATAAACAGCAATTTTAGACCATCATAAAAGGGGCACTGTCACCGAGATATCTCTGCGTTTCGGTCAACACTGTCGAAATATTTAACAAGATCCTTCTCCTCTAACACTAAATTTCCTCTATAGAACGCCGAGAGGAAATATAAAGTGATTTCTCGTAGGAAAATCAAACTATAACCAGGTTTTTAGCGATTCATTCAAAGATACACAGGAAGAGCATGAAAACATGGACAATTTTTCAGGTTGCAATCTATTTCCATCCCAGCCATCCACAGCCAAACCTTGGAAAGTGACGGTTAAAGGTGCACTGTCACAGACACTGTTCAAATATTTTACAAAGAACTTTTTTTTCTAATATTACATTGCTCGTAGAACACTGGGAGGAAAAAATTAAGTGATTTCTCTCAACAAGAACAGAGTATAATAAGTTTTTAGCAATTTATTATCTATGGACACAAAGAATCTGATTTCAAGTTGCAATCCATTTGCATTTTAGCCATTTGCAGCCAAAAATAGTTAATAATGCTTTCTGTGTACTAGAAGGATACTTGATTACCAAACGAGACTATTGTTCTAATGTTTTAATTGATAAGAGTATGTTTTTGGTTATTCAGAGAGAGTGAAATTACAAACAGATAATATGTAGAATCCATATCTCAAGTCACAAGTACCCAACCCCACACAGATTCATAAACGGCACAAGAAGCCGCCATGTTTTATTACGTGCACAACACATTGCAAAGACCCCCCTCCCTCCTTTAAAATTACACTGCCCTCCAAGTAAGGACACCCCAAAAAGTACATGATATTATAATTGTGACAAATGCTGCTTAAAATAGAAATGTTTGAGAATGCAGTAAACTGTTCAATTTACAGGCTAATTAAAAGGTTATACCCAATCCCCGTAACGCTTTGGTGCTCTTTTTCTCGGAAGTGTGACCGGTTTTCTGACTTTTCACTTAGCTGTGGGTATAATGGCTGACGACGTGGTTTTCTATGCTGCTGTCAGCGCTGGTGTTTTCACGAGGCCTAAACAGCCAACGTTGTCACTTTGAAATGGATTTACAGACTTAACTGGCCTAATATCTAGTACCTCCACGAGTGTGTTTTCTCCGTTCGTACGAGAAACGGGCCGAGGCTCTCTAAATCTGACCCTAACGGTTTTTTTGCCATTTCCCCCGTTGGCAGCAATGTGAAGAATTCATAGCTCGGGTCTCGAGGCACTTAAGCTCAAACAGATTCATAAACACAACAGCCGCCATGTTTTATCTCTCACACTACACATTGCAAAGACTCCGTGGGAGGCGGGGTCGGATGTTGCAATCGATTCCTAACAAGGGTAGATACAAGTCCGCTACAATAGCATTGTCCTCTTAACATATGGATGAATGCATCAATATGTCGAATATGTTTAAAAAATGGATTATACAAGTTTTGATGTGTTCTGTTTTTCGGGCGATGAACCTCTAAAATATATTATGGAATGTAAATTAGTTCTTTGTATTCGTTTTATTTTAGTTAATTGCGCTAATTTACCCTTTATAGTACCACGCCCTCTGGGTATGGAGTCTGGCGCCATCAAAGATTCTCAGATAACTGCTTCCAGTGAAACAACAGGCGGGAAGCGGGAACAGTCCCGTCTAAATGCGGGACTAGAAAAAGCGTGGTGTGTTAATGAGACGGATTCCATCAGGAAATTGACAATTGACCTACAGAGAGAGTATTCAGTCACTAAGGTAAAAGATTTAACATATGTATCTTTTACATGTCTTCCAAACAGCGTCTAAGTACCCTGCACAAGTCAAGTCGACACAGTTTTCAACCACTGAAAAGTAAATTGCAGACAATTAGCTATTGTGTCAATGATAATGTTACGGTATTCGATAAATACTATAAACCCCGGTCTTTGAATGATTCCCAAACAGCAGTTCTTCACATTCAAACAAAAGAATGAGTAACAGGTAAACGGACGAAGTACTTAAATCGATTACTACTTCACGTGTTTCATTATTGCTTTTATGGAAAATTCAATTTATTTTTACTTTTGAAGTGAGCCCTCTTGATGGGTTCTTTTTTCTCTCAGGGCAAACTTCGAATAAAATGTTTTAAATAAAAAAAAATTATTTTAAGCGGTTGAGTGTTAGTATGTTTCGGCGAATTTTACTGAAATTGGGACCTGTAACACTTGTATTTCCGTCAGGTTTAATATTTGTATCGTTTCTATCTACACATGTTTTTTTTTTTTAATCTATTAAAACCTAGCTCTCTGTTGGCTGTAAGATGTTTTTCGCAGGCTATATGCTCTGAATTTTGCTTAAAATCAGAATGTTGCCATTTACTGTCAAGTGTAATTACATAAAGGCTTTTTTTTACTTCAACAGGTTTCAATCCAGGGGAAAATGTGCCAGCCTGGCAAAGAATGCGAGATGCCTCCTGAGTTCGTCTACCTTGCATTTGATGGGGTCAACTATGAAGAGAATGGAAAGAGGAAGGTATATTGAAAAGACAAAAAAATAACATTTGGGATATTACTACAGCGTGTCTGCTGCTCAACAATAGGGCTCTCTAACTTCTGAGCTACACGCCTAGCTTGTTTACTGACCATTTTTCTCATAGGATTGCTAACTAGATTGGGGAAATGTGCAGTCGCTCTTTACTTCTACCAGTCAAGGTCGTTTTACTTTGTACAGTCAAAAAATCCTTCCGTTAGCGATTTTTTTTAGAATTATACTAGGAGGCTGTTCATTAGTTTTAAAATTGGTTGAGTTTGACAATGAAAAAAACTCGAATCACTAAGGTAACAGTTTTGTTCTAGCTCCAGCTCTCATAACAAACCTGGCCACTCTCCCAGAAACAACAACGCTAATTAAAAGAAACGATGATGAACAAATGAATCGTTCCATGGTGTACTGAGCGCATATGCTGTGTGATCAGAGAATACTGTTATGAAAGTAACTTGGGCTGCGAAGGTGATAACTATGAGGAATAATTCCATGGAAAATTGTCGGACACAGCAGAAAAGAATATTGGCGATCAATACGAAGTCGAGGGACTTTAGAGGAGACGTATCCGGGGTATGGCAACGTGCAACAGCAACGTAAAAATTCAACACAAATGTTAATTATTGTTTCTGTTGTTATTGGCTTTTTTTGTAGCGTTTCCGAGGAAACCCAGTTGGCCACGTAATTACACACACCCTTGTCGTTCCTCAAAAAGCCTCAAGAGTGACCTTTGACCTCAGCGGTACTCAAGGCGAGAGATGTATGCGAGTAGAGCTTTATGGGAAACCCGTCGAAGAAACAGGTAATTGTTGTGTAACATCCATACTACGTGTGAACAGAATTTTCTGGCTGTGGCATTGAGGTTGCCTTTATGGAAAGATTTTAACAAAATCATTTGAGGAAAAGATTGGCCGTTGGAATTAGAGAACCTGGCCTCTGTAGCGGGGTGGTTGTTATAGACAGATCTTTAATGCTTAGATGTTTAACAAATTCTTATATGGACTACATATATCTTAGCCTTATTAGCATTAATTTAGCATAAATGACAAAATTCGCTAAAATGCACTCTATCAATTAAAAATGGTTAGGAAACTTAGTGCTGTCCGAAACTTTGAGAATGATATGTTCCATTGCTTATTCAAGAAAAGAAAATTCAAAGTATCAAGATTGTGCAAAGTATGTATGACGGGTTGGCAACTCTTGCCATCCAGACATACATTCCTTGTAAATTTCAGAATTTTAGAAAGCTAAATTATTAAATTAAGAATATTTAACAAATCGTACTGATATTCGCCTTGTTTAGCAAGTCTGACATGCTCTCCGCTGATTCTGTGGTGTCCATTTGTTTGTGTTATTAAGTTTGATAGATGCTAATGGGACAAACTGTAAACAATGACGTCAGCAAAGATTCTCCTATTCCACATGAATAACATGGTCTACATCCGTGATCCTGAAGGCACTCAATGTTTCTATTGCCGTCAAAACCAGCCACCAGTATTTTATCAAATCAGTGTAAAAGATTGACTTTGAGTGTATTGCATTTAATGCCAGTCATCGAAGAATAAAGTAAACACGAGAGAGCTGAGATTTCTTCTAAGTTTAATCCTCGTAACGTAATTTAAACCTCAATTCATTTCAATTTTATTTTTTCAGAAAGTGTGGCAGTCGTGAAGCGCGGGTTTTTGTGTGTAAATGACAGCAGCCAAACAATTGTTTTTCTGTGCTTTGGCGAATATGAAGAGGAGGGGTAAGGAGACTTAGGAAAACGTTTTCATAGGTCCTTACCAACCAATTGAACAAAAACCAAAATGTTTCTTCACTTAGAAAGCCGCTTCAAGAAGATAATTCACGCCTAAGATTGTTACATTGTTCATTAAACTCACAACATCAGCTTTTTTTTAGAAAATCTAAATCATTTAATGTGCATAGATCATTCTCTTCTTTTTTAATAATGTAACAGTTGCTAATAAAGTGAAGGTGTAATGGCTGGAATGTTTATCTCATCAGGATTCCAAGAAGCACGTGTTTTCGGTTAGTTAATCATGGTGTATCCAGCACAGGTAGGAATTTCAGTAAGAGACCGACTAAACAGTTTTCAAAATAGGATTCAGAGGATAAGGATCCTAAAAAAATTGATTGTCAGCTGGTTATAGTCAAAGACGACAAAAATGTCATACACTAACTTGATATTTCCCATTTGGAAACTATGAAAAAATTTAACCTCTGGTTTCAATTTATAATAGTTGTTTTCGTGTTACGTTCGCTGACTGCGAAAGAAAATTTAACGTCTAAGAACAATTCCAGACACTGCTACAAGGTTTCTTCAAATTTCCATTTTCGCCTTTTTCAATTTAATGCCACCACTCCCCAACATCTTCTTACTATTCAAAATAAAATGATTTACAATTAGTCGTCTTAAGTTTCCGACGGAGCTCGGAAGTGTTTCACGTTCAAGACATATCTTGACGATTGCTAACGAAAATTATGACCCTCACGGTAGCTGTTCTTATCTTATATTCTTATTATATATACAAAATGAAACGCAACATATGACTCTCATTAATTGCGTTTTAAGCACAGGTTACATTTTTCTGTCCGTCTCTCTATGCGGATTAAGCTTCGGCAGACATTATCTTTACAAAAGGCCCCTATTTTTCCTTTTCGTTAGTTTAGGCTTCTCGGTTTAATAAATGTAATGTAATGTAAATAAATGTGTTACATCTGCTTGAACCACTGTATTAACAGGAAACGTTGTTTTTTCTAGGTCTTGATCCTCGTTTGTTTACAATTCTGGCATTCGATTCTCAGAGAAAGCGTCTTTACGGTGTAAGCAAAAGTGGCAGGCAGTACATGGAAAGCACAGATATTTATGGACTTAATTGGCACGTGATACATCCAACGACGTGGGCAAAAATCAGACAGACGCCTGGAATTAAATTTGTCCAGGAAGTTCCTTTTATACCTGAAACTCGCTTTACCAGGAAACCAGCTCCAAAAATCAACGATAGTGACAACGAAGGAAATATTTGGGGAGGTAAGCCACGGATATTGCAGTCTCTCTCCTGGCCTTTGAAATCTGAAATAAGATTAAAGGTCGAGAAGGGAATTTCAATCACTGATATTTGAAAAATGTGATTTTGCACAGAAGTGGTGGCTGATAACTCTGTGTAAAAGGACAAAAGTCGTGGGAAAATGTCTTGGGGGTTAATGTTTACAATGTACCCTTTCAATTAACGCACAGTATTCAGCTACATCAGTCTAACTCTGTGATTTTCCCTGGTTTGTTTGTGGAAAGAAGAAGACGGTATTCATCTTTACCACTTACCTATAAAAGCATGAAAATATCTCCATGATTTACTTGAGGATAACCTAGGTTATCTCTCAAAGGGATTGCTATGGTGTTTTTTTTTTTTCTTCATAGGATCATCCCTGGGTCTTCACATTTATCCTTCATCTGGCAACAAATGGCTTTTGGTTGGCACATGGCGAAATCACGGTAAATAAAACTTTGAACACTTAAAACCAAAATATTAATAAAATAAAAACTAAGCGTTTGGGACAATTGAATTACGCTAAAAATAATTGCAGGAAATTTTGTTTTCAAAATTTGAATTATAGTTACAGTACGTAAGATCGTACAATAAATTGTTTCAAGCATATACACGAGCGTTATTCAATAAATAGGTTGCATTTAGCCGTGCGTTGTACTCTGATAATAACGCACGAGTGACGCCAAAATGTGGTAAAAACAAAGAAATAAGTAGCGAGCTGTAGGAAAGTAGCGACACTGATGTTCTTGCCATGTTTTGATATCCGATACGCGTTTTCAGAGTACACACCCACGACTAAAAGGAGTCTTTTTGTTTTTGTGATTATTTTCGTGAAAACTGAAGGGAGATATTTGGCTTTTATTATGTCAAGAAACGCGCACATGTACAAAGACAAGGATGGAAAAGGTTATGATTAGCTAACAATTCTTACCTTAATCCCAAAGTCCCTTACACCAATCACAAGGAGAGTCTTACACAGCCCATTACATAAAGGCGTTGTTACACTAGGCAATATTTCTTACAATTGTCCCGCAATTTCGTTGCGCCGTTGTGACAAAAATTGCATGGATCGTTGCCTAGTGTAACATGCCCTGAAATGAACATGCCTCGCAACGTTTTTGTTGTAGTTACCGTTGCACGAAGTAGAACCGATTTCATCTTCTTGCAACGATTGCGACAACAACAAAAATAAATTAGGAGACATGTGTCCTTTCAGGGCATGTTCCACTAGGCAACGATTCGTGCAATTTTTCGCAACAAAATTGCGAGACAAGTTGCAAGAAAAATTGCCTAGTGTAACAGCGCCTCAATGGTGCTTATAAATACTCAGCCATTGATCACGGCATGAACTATTCCCACAAATGCCGACTTTGTTGAGACACCTTTCTGTATAATACTCCAACTACGCCAAATCTAGACGAACTACAAACTAGCAAAGAGGGCTGAGAGTGGTGTGGGTAAAGTGTCCTAGTGCCCCTAGACTCTCCCTCTTGACTATCTTCTTTAGTTTGCGTTCAATCATTATTAGCTGATACGTCAGGGAAGAATTTCTATGGTGTTTTTATTTTTGTACAATTTTTAGACATAGATGAGTGTTCCAGCAGCCCATGTTTAAACGGAGGAACGTGCGTTGACCATATTACCGGATATGACTGCAGCTGTGTCAAACGATTTCATGGGCGGCATTGCGACGGTCAGTATCACATTTAAAGCCAGTAAAACACGCCTAGCCGTCTCTATTAGTATGGAAGGGACCGTTTCCGCTCCTTTTTTTAAGGGGGACTTAATTTAAGGGGGAATAAATTAATTCATATGACGTCATAGGCTTTTGTCTTCATCTCATGGATAAAATGCGTTGGATTCTCATTGACGTGGTATTTATAATAATAGAATGATGTCATGTTCTATTTTTGGCTTACCGACAGGTTATTAACCGGTTTAAGGACGGTGCCTACTTTTGCTACTGCGTATACATTCTGCGCATCTGGAAATATTAAGGTTTCCTCTGGGTGGTGCTTACTAATAAAGGAATATTTTGGCACGGTTTAAAAACCAAGCGGAGAAATTAGAACCCAGCAAGTGCTCTTGGTAACCAAAATGAAAATTTGGGGTAACCATGCATTTTTCAGAGATTGTAAAGCTTCAATTAAAAAAAAAGCCATACATTGCTTTGTATTTTTCGGCTTTTTAGGATAATTGTTGCTTAATTATCTCTAAAAAATGCGTGGTTTCCCCCAATTTTATTTTTGGATTCCAATAGCCCAATAACTACGAACGTCTTATCCCGCATATTCATAAACCGTGCAAAAATACATCTGTATTAGTAGGCACTGTCCTTAACAGAATTGTCAACGATGTCATGTTCTATTTTTATCTTATGCCAGTCATGGAGGGTATCACCTATTTTAAAGTTAATTTTTTTAAAGTTAATTTTGAAGTTATTTTGGGTTCATGATTTCATAGTTTAGCACTTTCTCAATCTTTTTTCCAATCCAGTTTTACTGCTACTGCCTAGTTGCAAGAAATATAAATATTCTAACCAGTGAAATAGATTCAATGGTGAAAACAGTTTGCTGCCGGCCCGTATCTTATCTTTTCAAGTTGAAAAATCTTCACTCCGGAGTGTTTACGAAAGTACATTAGATTAGAGGATTGACCGAAGCGAAATGGGAGTGATTATTTTCATTTTCTGGTTCCCACTCTTACTCCGATTCAACTTTGAGTATAATTTGTACAGGTAAGAGTTTTGACGCAATGTTTTGGTGTGATAGTTTTAGGCGCACTAAATTATGTGTCTATTTTTATCATCTTTGGTTACTGCAAATCCTTATACAACGAAAGGAAATTACTTTTTCAAAGCTACACGAATTTGCCTTACCGGAACAGCGGGAAGTGGGGTGGAATCCACAAATTCCTCACGACCTCCAACAATGCTCTTTACACCCACAGTTGGGTTTCTTCTTTGAAGGCCATGTCAGGAATGAAATGATTAATAACAAAACTAATTATTTTTCTATAAGTAATTATTAATTATTATTCTATAACCTTATTCTACCTTATTCTACAAACCACCAAGGACCAAAATTACCAATCACTGTATTGCACATGTTAAATTAAGGCACATCTGAAAAAGTGTCTATTAGTATTTCGCAATTTTTCTTCCCCCAATAAGATATTTTACCACACATTTACTTTACAGTGGCTTGATTGTTTTATGTTCACACACCAAAGTGTCCCCGAACGTAATTTAACTTACGGAAATGAGTTTGCAATTGTGTAGTGGCTTTTGTCCGAAGCACACTCTCGTCGCTGTCTCTGTGATATAAATCACCATTTGCCGATCTCAGCGGAGCTAATTGAAGTAACAGTGCTGAATTCCTGGGTCACTGCCTTGATCGCCAACATCGTATGATGAATACCAATGCAATTAGCATTGGCTACGGTATGAAGGATCGATGAGAAAGAACTAAACCGTTTAAAACAAGAACTTTCTGAACAAGAACTTTCTCGGGCCACAAGGGCAAACAGGGCCATTTGATTTGTATTGTTTATCCCTTGGAGCGCGTGTGAGACACAGAACGTGGTTCGCGCATGGAGATAGCCCGCGCGTGCTATACAGTTTATCAATAATATCATGTTCTATCTTTATCTTATGGCAGGGTGGGTTTTATAACTGGTTTGAAAGGTTACGCGTGTTCCGTTTCACGCACTGTTACCCAGGTTGAGATTTGTTGGAGATTAAACAGTTTTGTAAAACAACAAGACAGTGTTTCGTCGTCTTTGTTTATCACAGTGCTCCGAACAGGAATATTCCGGTTCACTGATTCCTTGCTGCTAAATTGTGCATGTTAATAATGTCGCGCACAAAATAAACACAAAGATATTTCAAAATTTCTATATAATAATAAAGTGGATTATGTTTGATGTTTATGACCGTGGGTCCACCTTTTGTTACGTTTTCAAGGGTCAGCGCGCTTTTAGCTTTCAAATCGGAGACTAAAACTCTTGGATTCTCTCTCTTTTAACAGTCTGTTAGCCACTAATAATGCAAGCATAATGCAAGCATTCAAGCCTAAATTTGCATACAAAATGCTATTAAACAAAACACATTTCTTTTTAATAAGAGACCTGAAAATAACTTTATTCCCTTTGATTAGCGAATACAAAAAGTATTAACATACCCTAGATTTTGAATGAATGAAAGTACCTATCAGGTCAATATCTGAATCGCCGTGTTTGCCTGCGAACAGCAGAGCGGAGCTTACTATTTCTGGTTTTTGTGAGATGGCCGCTTGCTTTAGGTTTGCTGTGTTGAAGAAGTTAAGGAGAGTAAAGAACAATTTTCCCTTCTCCTCCGTCTGCACTTTTTTTTTTCTATTTTCCCCTCCCCTCACCTCCCTCATTTGTGTTTTTCCTCCTCCTCCACCACCACCCCCACCATCAACAACACCACCCAAAACCACCACGCGAAATGGAGCACGCGCAAACCTGTCAAACCGGGTATACCGACCATGACTGCCATAAGATAAAAATAAAACATGACACCGTTGTTAAACTGAATTAGCACACGTCGGCTATCTCCACGCGCAAACCACGTTGTGTCTCTTGACTACAACTCAAATTCGGCCCTTGCGACCCTGTTGGCCCTTGTGGCCGAGGAAGCTCGCATTTTAAAAGATTTAGTTCTTTCTAATTGATCCTTCATACCATAAACCGATGTTAATTGCATTAGTATTCATCAGCAACCCAGGAATTTAGCACTGTTACTTCAATTAGCACCGCTGAGATCGGCAAATGGTGATTTATATCACAGAGACAGCGACGAGAGTGTTCTTTTGACACAAGCCACTTAACAATTTGGCAAAAGAACTCCAAAGAAACCCAAACAGCTCGTTCAGGAGCCACCAAGCGTCACAAAAGTTAATGGCAACAAAGAGTGATTCATTGTAGCTGCTGTTTTGTTAACAATTCTTTGATTGCAAATTGAAATTTATCATTCTGCATTCTTGAGAGTAGCTTTGAAAAAGCAATTTCCTTTCATTGTATAAGGATTTGTATTAAGCAAAGATGATAAAAATGGACACATGATGCAGCGCGCCAAAACTATGTCACCAAAAGTTAGCCTTCACAATTGTTGCACCAAAACATTGCTCCAAAACTCTTACCGGCATACAATTATACTCAAAGTTGAATCCAAGAATTCTTTGACTTCAAGTGGAAATTATCATTCTGGATTCTTGAGAGTAGCTTGGAAAAGCAATTTGATCGATTTTCTTTTCATTGTATAAGGATTCGTGGTAAACAAAGATTATAAAAATGGAGATATAATGTAGCGTGCCAAAACTATCGCATAAACACAATTGCTTTTTACCCAGGACCCATGTTGATAACAGTTTTTATAACTGAAATGGTCATCCTGCATAAATATGTTTTTTATTTTTTATAAAAGTAGGCCGCCAAAATTATTACACCAAAACATTGCGTTAAAACTCTTACCTGTGCACGTTATACTCAAAGTTGAATCCGAGTAAGAGTGGGGACGAGAAAGTAAAATATTCGCTGCCATTACGGTTCGGTCAATCCTAGCTCTTCCTCAAGCTGAAAAATAACAACAATCTCCCCCAATGGACTCTTTCGTAAAGACTTCGGAGTGAAGATTTTTCAACTTTAAAAGATTACAGTCGGGCATGCAGAAAACTGTTTTCACCATTGAATCTATTTCATCGGTAGCGAATATTTATATTTCTTGCAACTAGGCGGCTACAGTAAAACTGGATTCAAAACAAAGATTGAGAAAGGCCTAAACTACAAAATCGGTGATATTAACCATGACTGCCATAAAATAAAAATAGAACATGACATCGTTGATAAACCTGTCAACCCGGTTCATAACCTGTTGGTAAGCCTAAAATAGAACATGACATCATCTTATTAAAATAAATGTCACGTTAATGAGAATCCACCGCATTCTACTCATAAGATCAAGACAAAAGCCTATGACGTCATCAGCGTTAATTTATTCCCCTTAAATTAAAAAGATTCCCTTTAAAAAAAAGAGTTGTAAATGGCCCCTACCATACTACTCATACCTAGCTTGATCAAATATTAGGTAATATTTTTTTCACCGTCGAACCTATGATACTATTATTATGATACTCGTTGATGAATTTCTTATTTGATTATTGCTTTACACTTAATATTACATAAAACACGAAGACGAGTATTTTACCCGACCTTTTAAACACGGAGAAGTGGTTTGAAAAGACAAGGCACATCCAAATAATTTAAGCCAACGTCGAAGTGTTCGGAAATTGGATGAAAAACTCATTCCAGTTTTTTTGATAACTTCTTAATCAATTAATAATTCTTGGAGAAATACAAAGCAAAAGTTTACGAAAAATTTTATAATAATCAAGATTCTTTTTCCAAAAACCTTCCTCACGGAAGTGACTTCTTTTGTTTTCTCTTCATGAATTATTAACATGACGGGACGCACAGGGCTTCTACTGTAAGTACCGCAGAAAAATGCTAGGAAATTTTCCTAGCATTCCTTACATACTCTCACTAGGTCGTACTTACAGTAGAGTTCATCTGCGTCCCCTCATGGCCCATATATGGGAGTACCCCCCGGGTTATTCACCGACCGGGAGGTCCGTATGGGGAAAACTGTCGGCGTGGTCTCCGACTTAAGTCGGTGAATAACGTGTTTACTTTTCTCTGTTTATTTAGCTTTAAAGATGATCGAGGCGAATCGGATTTGCGAACAATCTATACGCGCGCTACAAAAACTTGAACACCTCTGGAAAAAGAGAGGATATTTCAGAAACGAACACGCCATTATTCGTTCAAGCATAATTTATTTTTTTATTTCATTGGCACTTTAAACCACAACGCTAATATAAGAATGAGAAACTTTGTTCATACTAAATTTGCACATTAATTGTGTGGAAACAACGCTTTTCCTTATATTAGTCCACGAAGTCAACTTGGCGATTTAATATATTCAGTTCTTCATATGGCTTTAGCAAAGTACAAACACATTTGCCTAAAAAAGAAATGTTGTATTATATATTAAATGCGAAAAGAGTGTTTCATCCGATTTTCAAACCTTTGGAAGTAAGTTGAAAACACGAGTCGCAGCCGAGTTATTTTTTAAACGGACTTCGAGCTGCTTGGAAATCGGAGCAAACACTCCTTCGAGTGTTCGTTATAGCTTTTAAACTCATTAATCATTCTTGTAGAAAT
Source organism: Pavona decussata (assembly GCF_977016875.1). Lineage (NCBI taxonomy): Eukaryota > Metazoa > Cnidaria > Anthozoa > Scleractinia > Agariciidae > Pavona > Pavona decussata. The sequence continues at coordinate 374,666 of NW_028145460.1, forward strand.
CAAAGAAAAAACTCATCAAAGTTATGATAATTCAGATTACATTTCCAAACCTCTTTCACGATAGTTATGTCCTTTCTTTTCTCTTCATGAATTATTAGGTTGCGTTTGATTGATCGTATTCCAGAATAAGAATAAGCGGAATAGCTGTTTGAATTCTCTTTTTGAATAAGTCTGGAAAGAAAATTTCTGCAAACGTTCGATGATCCACGATAATTTAAGAGTCATTTTGTACTCCAGTAACTCCAAAAACCTCTTGGAGGTATTTCTTGTTATCGTTGTAGGTATTCCTATTCCGGAATAGAGGCAATCGAACGCACCCTTAACGAGGTTAAAAAATGACAGTACAGTTAGTGTTTTGGTACCATCATCATCTTCATCATCATGATCATCATCATCATCATCATCATCATCATCATCATCATCATCATCATCATCATCATCATCATCAAAGGAAAACAAGGATAACTCACTTTTTCGAAAATCTGTTACTTTTTTTAATATTTTAATATTTTATTCAGTTTCCTTTAGAGTACTGTGAACAATTATTTTGTCCTCTTTTTTTCAAATTACTACGGAGCGTGAACTTTGTAGAGCCCTCCAGCTACCAATAGTGGTTGTTTTGTTTGACGTGCAGCTTACAGCAATAGCAGCATTGACAGCATAGGCATTGTTTTTTCTTTGTTAAAACTGTTATAATGTTTTAAGTACCAGCATTCAAGGCTGTCTTCACAAACCTGGGTGCGAGTGGAAGACTGGGTCCAACATCACTTGGCAGTCACTACAGTGGCCAGGATCACGACGGTCAAGTTACTGTGGTCAGCGGTATACAACGCTGGACTGTTCAGTATACAGGTGACTACAAAATCGAAGCAGTAGGAGCTTCAGGGGGATATGATACACTCAGCAATAGCCATCAGTATCGAGGAAGAGGTGCCAGAATGATAGGCACCTTTCGCTTATCAAAAGGTGAAACAATTCAGATACTTGTTGGTCAAGAAGGTGGAATTAACAGACACAGTTCCAGTTCTGGGGGCGGCGGAGGAACCTTTGTAGTAAAAGCAAGCAACACTCCAATGATAATAGCTGGAGGAGGAGGAGGCATCGAAACTGGTATGAGGTCAAGACATACAGGGTGCGATGCCTCCACAGGAACATCAGGGAGAGCTGGGTACAGGTCATGGTCTGGTGGGAGCAGTGGACATGGCGCTAACACGGCTGACAGTGGTAACTCAGGTAAAACTGTATTGTTTTGCTGTCCACTTAATTTCAGTGTAGCCAGATTTTGTCTTTGATTGGCTTCCTATAACTTGTCTACCAGCCCATATCCAGCAGTTTATTATGTTTGGGGATTTCCTTGTTTATTTTTGGGAAAGCCGTGCTTACTTTGTGACCAGGTTAGTTCAAATCGTTGATCTAAATTGTTTAGCTACAATTTATTTTACACTGAGGGTGTAGTTAACCGCAGTAAAATGCATTTTCATTTTAATTGAAGACCATCATATTACCTCGTCCATTTAAATAAGAGTTAAATGCAGACTTTATAACTGAAAACGTTTTTGTAATATGTGGTTTTATACCCTGCAAAGGAAGCCTCTGTCTCAAACAAAACTCAGTTCTCCTGATTGGCTACATTACTGTCGAAACTCAAAAAAAAAAAGTTTTTGCCCCGGACATCATAAAGACAAAAAAGGCCAATCCGCGCTACCGATTAATGGGCCCGATCAGTAGGTTCAGTCACATGGGCCAATTTATTCGTTACAAATAGTCAGCGGAGTTCATTTTCAAATAGATAAGAGGATTCGTTTCTAGAGGAACTGTGGTGCTACGTCAGTGGGAAAGTAGAAAGAAATGTTTGGTTTAATCAACCGAGTTAAGAAGGTGATTTGGCCACCACAAAGAGATTGCAGTGTTGACGTTTTCAGCGTTAGGCCTTCGTCGGATTCGCTCTGACGAACGGGTAGCGCACGAAACATCAGCACTCGAATCTCTTTATGGTGGCCAAACCACCTTATTAACTCTGTTGATAAACTAAACATTCATGAGTTCTATTTCTGTTTGTACAGCGTGGGATAAAATCGGCTTGATTCAACAAAGTCTGAAGCTCTGCCACAGATTTGTATAACTGGGGCCAATTTTCGTCCGCTCATCAATTTTCTCTGTAAATCGGCCAATTAAAAGTTACCTGTCAATTATTTTTACTTCTATCGGAATAGGAAACCGTTTAAGAAAAGCCTCTGCACCCAGAAGTCTCTGTAAAAAGCGTTAACACGCAACTTCTAGTGCCAGCTGAAGTGTTTTTTTGTTGTCGTTAAACGATTAGACTTTGACCTTGTTCGCCTTCTTTAGTCCCGATTTTTTCTTAATTTTCAACCAAGGCGACTTTCCTTGCTTCGCTTTCTTCAAATCCAAAACGGAACGCTGTCTCACTGTAAAATTTAGTATAAAACGTCATGAACACGATGTAAACAAAATATGCAAGTTTGTCGGTAATTCAAGATCTCGGGTAAGGCCCAGTTTACACGTACGACGTAAGCATAAGCATAATCACAAGCATAGAAACAAGGATGTTTACACGTACGGTAAGCATAAGCATAAGGTGACATACACGAGCGCAGAAGCATAAAAATGTGGCACAATCCCGCGACCGGACTGCCTTTTGGCGCGAGATTTGATTCTAACATGGCGGACTAGAATGTACGCTGACAACTTATCACTGTTTTTCAGTTTCCTTTCCTTTCCTTGCGCTTGTGCTTATGCTTGCGTCGTCTCGGTTTACTCGTACGACGCAACTGACGCAAGCACAAGCACAAGCAAATGGAAATCGGTCGTACGTGTAGACCAGGCTTTAACTTCGCCGCGTAAAACGTCAACACAGCCCCGTATAAATTGGATTATGACACCCCCACTCGTTCACCGCTATTTCTACAAAACTTTGTTTTCTTTAGGTAGCTCGCGTTCTTTTCAAGATTTCGAACTACCGTTTTCATTAAACCCTGCATCCCTCGCTTTTTTCAACAATTACCCAAAAAGTTGTTTTAAGAAAAATTCGACCTTTCTTCCCTATCAGTAACCTTAAGTATGATTCCAGGAACCACTTGCTAGTGAAGGATATTGTGTTACTGGCATCATCCACCAAAAATTAGCGCCTCCTTTACGTTTAAGCTTGAGTATTGGCTAATGTGTTCTCAGATGATGTTTTTCGTGGACAAAAATTCACCCTGTCAGTAAGTTACAGAGACGCGGCTGTTTCAGAGAAGCATGTACCTCTATCTGCGAAATCACCGCAAAGTGGTCACTCTGACCGGCCAATCACAACAAATACAAACCGCACAATGAACCAATAAGAATTCAACTTAATGTACTTAAATGGCGTCAAGAGCGGGAAAACGTGTGCACGATTCACCATTGGTTTTTGGCTTTAGAAATTGGCGCGAATTTTGTTTGCCCAATCACGTAGCTTAGCGATTCAAAACGAAGTGAAACGCGAACTTACTTTTAACTCATAATTGAAAGGCTCTCTTTGTCTGATCTTAACTAACCACGTTTCAGGAAAAAATTCATCCTGCATAAAATCATAATGTAATTACCCTAGTAAGACTCTTAAGACACATTTCATTTTTTAGAAATCAATTATTTCATTCTTCCTTTAAGGTGGTGGTGGTGGTGGTTTTTACTCCAGCGGAAGAAGTTCAACGCAGTTCGGTGGTTCCATGGGTAACGGCGGAGAAGGCGGCAAAGGATTTCTTCAGGGAGGAGTGGGTGGAAGAGCCTGGTATTACAATGCTGTTGGAGGGTTTGGAGGAGGAGGTGGTGCTTACGGAAATGGTGGTGGTGGAGGAGGCGGCGGAGGCTACTCTGGGGGAAGTAGCGGAAATAATGAATATGACTCCTGTGGGGGAGGGGGAGGATCTTACAATGCAGGAAAAAACCAGCAGAACGAATGTTGCTATAACACAGCTGGACATGGACAGGTGATAATAACATTGATCTAGATGGCGCATGCTCAGTTAGTCGAATTTAAGAGCTCCCAAACGCCTCTGTTTGTAAAGATGTTACAGCAATACCATATAAAGCTAATGTAGTTGTTTCTTGTAATGAGTTACCCCCAAAATTGAAACAATATTATAATCAACGGCGAAAAGGTATAACAATTAGAAAGTAATCGGTTTGTAATTGACAAGAGTGCTTTTGAATATCCGTTAATTGAACGACTGTGTGATAGTGATCCATCTTAGGCAATAAAAGTAATGGAGTACGTTTTTGAATAAATGTTGAAAGTTATTCGTGTGACTGATGAAGAGCACCAACGGATATAAGAAAACTGGCTAAATGAGGAACCGTGTCTGAGAGAGCGAATTTCCCGTAGGAAAAGAAGTTGACAAAGGAAGGCTATCATGACACTTGAAGCGTAATAACAGCTGTATTTTCTTCATCTTTTGATCACGAAATAAATAGATTTAATTTATGTTACGTATTAGTTTTATTTTCTAGCTTACTTTACTGTTGTTTTTTTGGCTTTTAACTAAAAACAACTTGCGCTATTTCGCCGATCAATTAGTAGAAAAAAAAAATCAAGTGAAGACCTGTTCAGCAGGTAAAACGAGTTTTGGTTTATATTCATGCGCTATTTGCATTTGTTAGGATGGTCATAGGAGGAATATTTTAGTTTCGAACTGGCTTAGCGGTTTTTAATGTTCGGGCCTAATTAAAATTGTTACTGGGCTCCGAAACAAAAGATGAATAATCTTCCCTTGCTTTATTCCCCACAGCCTCAGAGCGAAATTGAAATTGGCCAAGTAAAAACCACCTAAGCTAGTAGCTTTTACTGACGCCTTGTCCAATTTGATATTAGATTTTAATTGCATAGTTTTTAAAATCATTAGCAATAGTAGGCCACTACTTTGTTACTTATTCTGTGTCAACAACACAAAAACTCTGTGTTGCTGGGACCACGTGACCGAAGTTTCGTTGTTTAAAATAATTGTTGGCTATAATTTACGTTTAAGATTGGTTGCCATGGTGGTTTGAATGTTAACATTGAAGAAATTTGAAAAAGAAAAATTTGCTCTAACCTGCCAGCAACTTTTTTTTATTCAAATTCTAGAAATTTTGAACATACAGAACACCGATAAAAGCTCAATCCTTAAAGGGGAAGTATCATGAGGTTTTTGACCTCTTTTGTTAAAAATGGTGAAATAAGTCCTTACCTTTGATACAAAGTAATTCTAGAACAACGAGAGTAGAGAAGTCAACCCAATTCTTGACAAAAACAACTCGTACTCTGTTTTAGCGCAGTTTTGAAACAAAAATGCAAAAACTTGAAAAGCATTAGCCTAATATTTTTCAAGTTTTAATCCATTCCCACCAACTCTTTCTCTGCCCGGGGGCACTAATCGACAATTTTATTACACTGGGGTGATAATTTATAACAAAACTAGACAATTATTTTTTGTTGCTGTTGTCAGACAAACATTTTTGGGTTTTGAAATGACATAAAATTTTCATGATACTTCTCCTTTAACGTGCTTCAAACTCGTCGCCTTTCATAAATCTAAAATATTTTCATTTTACATTTAATTTCTTAAAGTTGTATCTCATAACTTTGTGGAGAGTAGGTCACGTGACGCCCTGGCTTCAAAGGGCCTCTACTGAAGTCATGAAGTTCATGAACTTGGCTTGGCCAAGTTGATGTGCATACTAATTAGTTACAAATTAGCGTAAGGGAATAATCATCCTTACGCAATTATCCTTAGGCAATGCATCTTTAATTATAAATAAGTGGCATGTTGATGAGGGAATAAAAAATTATGAAAAATAGCGTTTTATTGCAGTAAAAAATGTTGCTTACTTTCTTTGACTTGAATGATATTTAACAATACAAATAAGCGAAAATTTACGACGTGTTTTATATCATCCTGATACCATTTTTAAGCACATAGTATACATACCAAAAAAGTGTCATTTATCCACTTAAATGCGAGCAAATAGACTGATAATTAAAATGTTCACCGCAAGAGTTAATTATCTTTATTTTTGTTCAGCGTTTCATTCTCTAAATGATTTCAGGATTACATCGAAGGGCCGCATGTTCTCGCCTTTTTTATTGTTAAATATCTGTGTGAAGCAATGTAAACTAGATTTTCAAGACTATTTAAATAACGATTGTAAAAGGTAGAAACATCATTTCCATGAGAGGACGCAGTGGAAGTCTACTGTAAGTACGACGTCACGCAGAGATTTAATCTTTGTGGTTCCTTGAGGCGTCTGTAATCTCATTCAATATGACAGAGAATGAACGGCTCATGTTATTCTCACTTCTTTCTTTGCGATCTTGACAGTGTTTTTGAATATCGTAACTCGATACAAAATTACCGCATTACTCCTCATATAAGAAGATGGCGAGGATAAATTCGAATTAAATAAGTCTGTGGCCTGCCAGTGCTTATGTACATGCCGTCTAATGAGAGGTACCAAGCAATTGTTGATCATACCGACCAAAAAATATATATATACCTTTAATTATATAAAAGGGACGCGTCGGCAAAATACCAAGATTGTATGACGCTTTGCTTGGCCACGTACTTTGTTTTGTAATGAATCATCAAGATCGATTTGCGCGAATTTCGCTGCAATTGTATGTGAAAAAAATATTAGCCTGAATTTTGTACGATGCGTCCTGTGCACAAGGCTCGGAAACTAATCGCCATCCTTTTTGACCGGGCCTTTAGATCTACTAGTTGTACATTCACTTCCGGAACGCAACATTCCCAGCTAATGTTTCTATTGTTTTGCGATAAGCCGCTGGCTTTTCAAATTTGGATAGTAACTATCACTGTGTGGAGACGCGGGCACATATACAAGCATCTTGAAATGCGATCGCGTAATTATATTACGGCACTGTTTAGCGGGAACGAGAAGGAAGCGCGCCCTTCCGAAATTGTGATTGATCATGCCACGAAAGTCGCGTAGAAGCTCATTAGAGAAAAAAAAAGGAAGCGATTGCTAATGAAAGCGAAGCCTGACAGATGCGAAGACAAAACCTGAGAGACGTATTCTTCTGCTTTGGAATTGGCGCGTGTTAATTATGCGAAATGGTAGGCATTGAAACAAAGGAAATACAAGGGACAGAACCAAGGTAAGTCTCGCTTAGTCAAGAAGACGTAAGTTATCACAGAAGAGCATTTGCCTAGACAACCACAATTTTGAATATTCACGCTTAACATAAACACGACCAATATGATCTTGCATTGTGCATCATCCGTGTTATTGTTCCAGGGGTAGGCGCCATAACATTCATAGTGTAGCAGAGCGGCCCTTTAAATTTATACTCCTGAACTTACAATGAAATGGAACAATCCATACTCACTTTTAGAACAGGGGGCACGACAAATTCACTTTGTGCTCGAAATGTCCAAATTGTAGATGTATTTTCACACCAGACAAAACCATAATGAGGGGACTATATAGAACACTTTTATCAGTGAGGTCAGTATTTTACAAAAAAAGCAATAAAAAACACGCAACGATATAGCTGGTGAAGTAATGAAGAAAGTGACTATGAAGCAAAGTCGTAAAAATAATTAAATGCGAAATAAAAAAAAATGCACAGCCAATGTCGTGGTTGATATCGGTGTCATGGTCTCGTGTGACAAAACAAATAACGCTAATACAGCAATTCAGCCTTTAATTTTTTATCCATCATAAACGGCGGGTGACGCACCTGATACGGTCTGATGTAACGTAAAAACGCTAATACAGCAATTCAGCCTTCAATTTTTTATCCATCAGAACGGCGGGTGTCCCACCTGATACGGCCTGATGTAACGTAAAAAACGCTAATACAGCAATTCAGCCTTTAATTTTTTATCCATCAGAACGGCGGGTGTCCCACCTGATACGGTCTGATGTAACGTAAAGAACGCTAATACAGCAACTCAGCCTTTAATTTTTTATCCATCAGAACGGCGGGTGACGCACCTGATACGGTCTGATGTAACGTAAAAAACGCTAATACAGCAACTCAGCCTTTAATTTTTTATCCATCAGAACGGCGGGTGTCCCACCTGATATGGTCAGATGTAACGTAAAAAACGCTAATACAGCAATTTAGCCTTCAATTTTTTATCCATCAGAACGGCGGGTGACCCACCTGACACGGCCTGATGTAACGTAAAAAAACGCTAATACAGAAACACAGCCTTTAATTTCACATGGTATGATGTGACAATGCAGTCACCAGTGTAGCCACGCATCGGTCAATTGATATCGATCAGAATGGTGGATACCCCCCCCCCCCCCCTTCCCTCCTTACATGCACGCTCTAAAATAAAATGAAGTAATTTATTTCCACAAGACTGAAGGTTGTTTCTCCTTGTACAGTTTACTATAGCATCGTTAATATGATGGAACAAGACAGAGGTATGCATATACATGTACATGTCTATTCTTTTCTTCTCACAACTCCTGTCGCGCGTGACTTGTAGTGCGTGTTTTCCTCGCGTTTTGCGCTCGCCCGCGAAACACACACGAAAAATAACGCTTGTTCTGCGGGGCCAGTCTGGTGTTTCTTCTATGGAAAAGTGCGTGTGCATTTTGCTTTCGTCTAAGAGTTAACTTTCTTTCCGGTGCAAATATCGTACTCAATTTTCGGGTTCTTTTAGCCTCTTCGAAAAATCGCGAGACAATTAGTGTATCTGGTATCGAGATTATAAGTGAAGAGAGACAACTAGTCACAACATTAACAGGACCGCTCGCCAAATGCCATGGGATCTGATAATTTTGTCCACATAAGACTCCCTTACCCGGCTCAACTTTTTTCTTACAAATATGATAATACTTTACAGTAAATTTAAACTAATAGAGAGCAACTGTTTACTATGGTAGTGCCATGAATATGCATATTCTTCAAGATTCACCATAATTAATGCATTTTTCATTGTACTGTGTTAACAACAACACTCGTGCGATCACTTTTTTCAGGATTTCACTCCCAAGCTCACGATGTCTTTTTTTTATGTTTCTTCTAACCGTGTCTCAAGGTGATTTAATAGCACGCTTGATTTATGTCTGCCCTCTTGAATATACTCCGGGAAAATGTTGCACTTCATTTCAGAAAACGTATCATTTGCTCGATGATTAAATTTAGATCATATTCTTTCGGCATACAATTTTGTGGTCTCAAAACAGATTAATCTAGGAATGCTAGTAAATTCTGCACCACGTTACTCACAGTAGAGAACGCCTGTGTCCTGTTATGCGCGTGATTGTTTCGTAATCGAAACCGTATATTAATTTACACTGTTAAATCATTTGCAGGATCCCGTTACAGCATTTCTTGCCTCTCTTTCCCTCTGACGTCTTCTCTTTTTCCTTCCTCTCTTCTGCCTTAACCTTTCTTCATGAGTATCTCTGCGCCAGTAAATGGCCCGCCTTTGCGAGCTATTTTAGTCGGCCGCGTCCGCCATTTGGGTGTTTCGAAAACGAAGACCCCAAAACCCAAGACCGAAGACCTAAGACCCCCTGATCGAAAACGAAGACCTTCTCGTCGAAAACGAAGACCCCCTCATCGAAAACGAAGACCCCCTCATCGAAATAGAAGACCCTCTTGTCGAAAACAAAGACCCCCTCATCGAAAACGAAGACCCTTTCGCCTCAGCTTGGTGGAGTTTAGCGGAAGACCTAAAGACAAATTCTTTCAAGTGCCTTTGTCAGTATTGACATACACAAGACAGCATTTGTATTAAACTGCGATTTAGGGGAAATTAGGTATCATTACAAATCCTGGAAGGGGAAGGAGTGGGTTGACAATACTCATGTTCGATATACAAAAATTTCTAGGATCGTTTGGTTAATTTCGTGAGATTCCATTGGTTAACGATTACCTTGGAAACCATGGACCAATTAGAACTCACGAAAGTTACCCACATTAATTCAGGTATTTTAGTAGTGCGAATTTCCAATTGTTTCCCTGCACATGTCGTCCTGTCTGCTCGATATGTCCATGTCGAATCCATTGAAATTGCCGGGTGTGTGTGTTTTTTTTTTTCGAAAATCAGAATGTCACTTTACGATGTTCACGAGGTTTTTACCGCCGATTCAAAGGTACCAGTGCAACCCACCGCTGAGACAGTTGTGTTAAAGAAGTCTCTTAGTGCGCTTTTTCCCCCTTAGAAATCGTAATGCTGTCATCATGGTAGGTGTCCTGTTGGTGAAAAACGCGCATCCCTGAAAAAATACCTCAGAAGGCAAATTCTAATTAAAAAGAAAATTTGATCCTTCATTGAAGTAACACTCTTTTTCTTTTATAAGAACGTTGAGGCTGAAAAGGGACTAAAAGTTAAGAACATGTTAAGAACATACCTCAGGCTGAAACATTGAGTTTATGTAAAAAAGATCAAAAATGTATAACAATTTGGTCTGTGCTGTGGTATGCACGTAGCTCAACTGTATCCAACACGGTCGAATACACGAGCAATGTAGTTTTGGAATAATTGCAACACGAGTTGTAATTAGGCAAGCCAAGAGTGTACAAACTAGAAACATAAACAGATTCGTTTAATATAAGGTACGAAATCGCTGACAATCAAGACTTAGTTTTATCTGTAATATAAAATGTAAAATTATGATTAACCTTTGCTAACAAAACTACTCTTAAATTTCAAAAATAACATTAACATGCATATGATTTCCAAATGGGGCGCTTTCAGCGATCTCCGTTCAAACCAGTTGAGACGGAAATATTTGACACATTCGGGAGGTTGTGACCCTTTGTTCACCTCTTTCTAATGAGACGATGACATCCATCTAGACTTAAAGAAAGCGCCTCACTGAATGCCCAAAACTGGAACGTGCAACATACAATAGTTAGATTCAATTAAAGTTAGTAGTAGATTTAAACAGTGGCTTTGAAAAGTACCATTCGCACAAAATCGACAGTTCTTCACTACTGTGACAAACTTAGGAAACAACAACAACAAATACAACAAGAACATGAAACTCTCCAAGCACTACAAAGTGAAGGTCTAATCTGGCGAAATGTCCGCCTTTAACTGTTTGAACAGCTCTTAATTAAATCATGGTGAAAAAGACGCCGATGAAGCTCACACACTTAAAACTATTAGTCCTCGGGTTTTCCTTAAAGTATTCATCGTGAATTTCAGTGAGGAGAGGAACAGTGAGATACAAACAATGTTTCATATATAGGCCCAAAGGACAAGGGGTCCATAACGCCTTGTCACTAAAGTTAAATTAATGAATTACATTGGCGAAATGCCTTGTCCAATTTCTCAGTGTTCATCCCGTTGAGGCATATAATCGAGCTCATTTGCTACTCCTTTGTTTATCAATTCTCAATCTCTATGATATGTCCATTTGAAACTCCCGCCTGAGAAGTTCCTTGTGTGATTCGTGCAGCTTTGGGAGCGTTTCCTCTGGAATGTGTATATACTGGGACGAGATGTACGGAAACCTGGGTTTGAGACATTTCTGAAGGTTGGCGTGATAAAATCTTGATCCTTCTTTGTTTGACGGAACTTTGCTTTTCCAATCCCCATTTACGGGAAAATACCACCTTTCTTTGTGCTCCAGAACCAAATCAAACGGGAGGTGTCTTTGGCGGTGACAGAAGTCCACATTACAGCTTTTGCGCTTCTTTGCCTCTTCAGGAAGAATGCAGACAATGAAAGGATTGTCGTTGTGGTGTAATTCTGTATAGACACCATTGCTGCTTCCTTGGGGAACTTCAGTTGGTGCGCTTTGTTGTTTCAAGGGGCGAAACTTAAAAATTTATTAGAAATTTATTTCGGCCTCCTTTCTTCCCTGCGCGCTGTTTGTCCACATTGGCTTCTGCCAGAGCGGTTTTGGGGAACCTTGCCCTTGATTTCTTGTGAACATATTTTAAGTGCATTTCTAAGCACCCTTTTAACTGAGCGACAGCAATGGAATGCTTGCAAATATTGTTAAATTTGTAGCTGGGACAATTGCACGACACGAAATTTGTGTTAACGGTACACTGTACTCTACCGTTCTTGGCGCGTATTGCAGCGACTTCAAATTTGTTATTGGCCGGTTGCAAGGTTGGTTGCTCCTGGATGGCAAGTGGGTGGTTTACTAAAAGTAGGGCGTTTTCCGCGACATGCCTTGCTGTGACCAACTTGTATCCCATATTTTGCTCCAGAAATTGGGCTACATCTATGGACAACTCGGTGAATTCTTTCGCTGGTAACTGTTTTGGTACATCAGGTTCACGAATGGATTTCCTACCCAGTGCGTCTTCCACTGACATTTTATTCATGTCCGCGACGTACATCTCCCTGACCAGCGAAACCATGTGTCTGTCGAGACCTCAAGGTGAGACACTAACTCCGAAAGTTCGTACTCTTCGCTTATTCCAGCGATGGCCAAACGCAATTCATCCTGCTGCTTTTGGTAAATTTCTTCGAACACGGAAGTGGTGAACTCAAGCTTGGTCAAACCATATTCTTTCTCGTGTTTACTTGAAACAACATCCTTCTTCGCTGCAGACATAACGTGATTCATGGATTCTGAAGGGTTTGTGTACGATCTGATTGGTTTGCCATCAGGACCGTCTTTCAACCCACCCTGGCGTCGAACCTTTGCAACCATGTTATTCTTCATCATCTCGTAGTTTGATTCGAGGTATGTCCAGAACTTGCATTGGTATGTGCTGTCCTTCCCAAGCACTTCTCTTTCCTCTCTTTCTAGCTCTTCCTTCGACGCATACAGTCGTCTCTTAAGGTCTTTTTTATCCTCTGCATCTAGGATGCCTTCTTCCTTTCCGTAGACTCCAAACACCTTGTTGAGAAACTTTTTCTGGTCTTTTGCGCTGCAGATACCTATCGTCCGTAGTTTCTCTTTACAATTACCCTCAAAGTGTTTGAAGCAGCGTAGGTGTTTTGCCTTAGGCATGTCTGCACTCCAAGCATGAATCAATGCTTCTTCTCCGTCAGTCATGAAACCCCTGACCTGATTCACATTCTTGATGTTGGTCGCACACACTGACGAGTGAATTCGGTAATTCTCTACGGTCTTTCGATGGTGCAACATAGTAGGTCCTAAAAAAATTGGATTTTCGCTCGTCCGCCTGGATTTTAGGAAGAGGTGCTTGTATACAGCCGGGGTAACTTCAAAGGGGCCCATATTGAAGGTTGGATCAATGGACAGGGGATAGCTCAGCTTTTCAGAAGTCGTGAAACGAGAGATATCTGAACACATCACTTCGGTTCCTAAAACCCATGTATCAGTCGGGACATCACAATGATGCAGGACAGGAGAATTTTCTTTGTGTCTTGCATAAACTAGCAGGTCGTTGACTGGATCGTCTGCACTGTTTCTTGCAAACTTTGCATCGCTTACTTGCTTCTTTCCTCTAGGAAGAACACTTGGATTGGAAGCGTGAGTCGGACCTCCAGTAACTTTCATGATACCACGATACACCTTGGCAATACTGCCACTATCGGTAGGGCCCTGGTGTATTTTCTCCATGGTACTTTTTGCTGTTGGGTGAAAGGGGCGCGATCGGCCTTCTTTTCGGTTTCCGTGGGGTAGAACTTGGACCTCTACGGTGTCTTCTCCCGATGCGATATGATATTGTAGGAGGCAAGCATTATTGACAATTTTCCCACTCTTGTTGGTGAGGAGAAACATTGAACGAACAAGTGTTGGTGATGCCTTGTTTCGTTTCGAATTAATTGTTAGGTGGTACTGACTGTCACTACCTAAATTGTCTTTCTTCCTGGCGAGGATTTCAAGACTGGTATAATTTTCGCTTACATCACAAGACACTGTCCAAACACCACATCGTAAAACACGGTCATAAACTCCGTTTCTGTCTGCTTTGACATCTCTCCAGTTATTTAACTTGCTGACGTTGACAAGGAAGGACATGTTTTGGCGAACGCCCAAGGGTTGTGTTGTACACATTTCGGTAAGAGGGGCTTGTCTTAATAGTATATCCACTGCTTGTTTCATGTGGTAGCGTTGTTTTCTTCCCGATTCAAATATTGGTACCTCTTGTTTTTCGTTGAAGTACAAGGTCACCGTTGGAGATGGCCCTTAAGAAATGAACGAAAAACGTAGGCTGTCAATATTGAAAATATGAAGCATTAAATATAAAATATTGAACTTCTTGTCTTGATAATAGTTCAATAGTTCATTCATTTATTCTTTTGTTCCAAAATTTACAAACATCGGAAGTCATAATCACAACAGTTATTACGCCGGGGCTACACGAGCGATTTCTTTGTTTACACAGGCAAAATGATTTCTGAAAACGTTGCGTCAACAGCAAGCAGTAAAAATCGCACATGTAGCCACACTTGCACAGGGAATATGACAACATAGTACTTTAACACGAAAAACCCAACTGTTTGAATCTCTAGCATCTGTTTTTTGGGATTTTTCAGCTTTTGCCTCGCAGGCGTGAGGGTGGTTATACCTCCGAGTTTTATGTTTTGGCCATGCAAGCAATATTTTTGTCAGAAGTCTCGTCCATTGTTTAAACAAATACATTATGACCACCTGGTTTAACTTCTCTTTTCGTGTGCCCTTATGTTGACAACTGTAATATTTAAAATCTTGGCGAAACCGACCTTAAAACGCTCCTCTTCAACCAACCAACATCCGTTTGTGGTTTTTGCAAGCTGACTAAAGCCTTAAGGATTAGTGGCCGTGAGAATTCCAGTAGTGCATCGTTATTTTGAATGAGTTGCAGGCAGCTTACCACTGGGTTCAAAAGGATTCTGATATAACTCATCATCGCTCATCGATCGTCGATTTCCACCCTGAAAGTTACAAGAGGTTTCTCTGTTAGTAGTGCAGTGTAGTGCAGTCCAGTGTAGGGTAGGGTAGGGTAGGGTAGGGTAGGGTAGGGTAGTGTAGTGTAAAATACTTATAGAAAATTCAGCAGACTGATCGCAACGCCAAAGTGGATGAGACACGAAATTTAAAAAATGGAATATGTATTTTAACAACTGTGTTATCGAGGACAAGTGAAAATAGAGGTTTCTTAATTGTTTGTAACTACCCCCATTTCCATTTTCCAATATTTTCCAGTTCTTTAATTAGATAAGGATAATAGAAGAGGTCTAATGTAGGGTGATCAACATATTCATTCATTGTAGAATCTATGTCAATAGAAAAGAGAAGGAAATTCCATAGTTTAATAGTTGTAACTTAATAGCCACAGAAAAATAGGTAGAAACATTTTCTTAACGGAAAGGTTTTACTAACCTGTTGATTTCCTGTCTTCCAACGGAGACGATGGTCCCTCACTTCCACTTCCACTGTCATCGTCTGCTGTAATAGCAGAACTGTTCTTCGTTGTTATGCCATCACCCTGGATATAAAAACCCAGTTGTAAACATACGTATTATTTACGCAATGCGATCTCGTGCTATACCGTTAATATATCACTTAGCTAAACTGTGATTTTTACCCGTGGGAGGGGCCGGAGGTGCTATCTATCCGAAAACAGGGTATACAATTTAAGCTATTTAATGCGAGTGATCCTAAACAATGTATGGTTGCCGGATACGATCGTCGTCGTACTATGGTTTCTACAAGCTTTGTGTAATAGCTATATAGTGGATTGTAGCTGATGTCAAAATTACCCTATCATGAGTCGGACGAGCTTGGTGACCGTGAACAGTAGCCGAGAGCTTCTTGGGTGGATTTAAGATTTGCACCTCCGGATCCTGCAAAAAAGTGCACATTTCTTCATTATAGTTTCACCAAGGCTGTATACTTTGACTACTTTGAATTTAAATCATCACCTACAAAGACTCTTGATTGTTTAGCTCCAAAAACACACGCCGTGGTTTAGACAGGAAACAGTGACTGGGTTAAAAAAATCACCTTATCATGAGTTGGACGAGCTTGGTGACCTTGGACAGTAGCCGCATGTTTCTTGGGTGGACTTATGATTTGCACCTCCGGCTTGCTGCACGCAGTTTCGCGTCTGGGCAGTTTACTTCCGATCTCTTGTACCTCGTCATCGTCGCCATCCGATTGGGATGCTGGTCGCTTCTTTTCCGGTTTATTCAACCTAAAGAAATAACAGGTAGATTGTGGAAGGCAACTTCACTTAAGAATAAAAACGATGGCAGCGTTTGGTCTGATTAAGATATTCAGTAACACTGAGACTCGCAAAGAAAGCTGTAAGACGATTAGAAAGACCAGCTATGGAAATTGCAACGTGTGCTGCCACTCAAAAATTGGGCTTCACAGGCACTCTAGGCGTTAAAAGAAGCGCGCATCTGAGCATTGTTCATGTGGTACTTACGTCATTCCGCTGTCTTCTGGACTATCCGTTGCACCATCACGCAGTAAAGTGTAGTGCAGTGTAGTGTAGCGCAGTATAGTGTAGTGCAGTGCAGTGTAGTGTAGCGCAGTATAGTGTAGTGCAGTGTAGTGCGGTGCAGTGCAGTGTAGTGTAGTGTAGCGCAGTAAAGTGCAGTGCAGTGTAGTGTAGCGCAGTAAAGTGTAGTGCAGTGTAGTGTAGCGCAGTATAGTGTAGTGCAGTGTAGTGCGGTGCAGTGCAGTGCAGTGCAGTGTAATGCAGTGCAATGTAGTGTAATGCAGTGTAGCCGTGCAGTGTAGTGTCGTGCAGTGCAGTGTAGTAGTGCAGCGCAGTGTACTGTAATCAGTTCATGTAGTGTGATGTAGTGCAATGTAATGTCATTTTATGCAACATGGTTAAGGTATTAATGTGATCACCCTATTTGTGATTTTCACCTGGGTAGATCTATTATAATTATTACCTTATGAGAGGAACGTTGATTGTCTTCTGAGCCAACAGTTTCGCTTCTTAGACTTTCATTTAAGGCTGACCTTTTCTTGTGAGGATCATTTAACCTAAGGATATAAAATGTAAATAGTGACAGATAACTATTAAAGGAGCAATGTGGATACTTATTAAAAAACAGGACGGAGAGGGGCAACTGTGCTGTAAGTAAATTGTAATTACTGTTTTCACTGACACAATAGAACAGTACTATTACTCACTAAGACATAAATTGTTTTCTTTAAACGGCAATTGTAATAAGCGTTTAGAATTTTTGGGGGAAACAAACTCAAATGAGTACCTGGCAACTTTGCTCATGATAGAGAGCGACTGTTGCGTGTCATTCTTGACCCCAGAACAAACCAGACGTTTCCATATCCAGCGGCATATTCCTTCCAACGCTGTTGCCTCCTCTCTCACGTATGGGAAAATTTTGATAAGACCTTTCCCTTTACCACCGTTGTCCTCTGTAACCGGGTGGGTGTCTACAACAAAAATAGACCCCTTCGTGACGCCAATTGTAAAAATTAGCGGTTCGCATGTGTAAGGCCCAATGCAGAATTTCTCCTTGGAGAGTATGGTAGACAATGCATGGACCAGGCTATTCCTTCCTTCCTCAGAGAAGACAAAGTCGGCGCTCATAATTTCTTCGGAAAAGTCGTATTCGTCGACTGCAGCTGAATCAATTCTCCTTATAAGCATGTATGCTGATTGGACATCGTAGAATTGTTCCAACTACCTGTATGGGTTTACTATGCGGGGGAACTCGTTTAAAATGGCTCGTTCTGCCTCATCACACATGCGTTTCCACAAAAGCTCGTCACTCCCGTTGGTCTCTTCTTGTAACCGGTGAATTTCATGAGCAATTTTTACACTTAAGAAGGCACATGCATTAGTTCCATCATTATCAAGAACTTCACCAGGAACTTCGCCGCCCCTCGATACAATCTGTGCTACCTTTCTGTCGTACTCTTCCAGATACGAAGCTTGGCTGACCTGCGAGTGAATACACGGCGACATTCAACTTTCATTTTTTCTTCTGCTTGTTTCGACAATAATTGTAACTTAATCACAAACACTTTCTAACAGATACCGAACCGAGTACGAAAGAATGTGGTCTGAAAATGGGTATAAATTTTGACCATTATGGTCTGAAATCGGGTATGGTTTTCAAGGGAAACTCGAGAGCGTATAAACGTATTTGTCTTTTCAACTGCAAATGAATAAGTGAGAAAGAGAAGTAACCAAAATATAACATTCAAGCTGAGTTTTACCAATTATTTTGTTGGCGTTCACTTCATTTGACTTCAGCCAGGTCTGAAAGTGGGTATGGATTTTAGAGGCAAGGTCTGAAAATGAGAGCGGAAAATGGATGTTTTGAAAACTAAGACCTCAGGATTTGGAGAACTGGGCGGCCCATCTCACCAAAAATTCCGAGGAGTACCTCCCCCTCCCCCCTCGGGGATACTCCTCCCGCCATGTAACATCATAAGGAAATAGACACGGGGTGTATTGAACAATCTTTTTTGTTTTGGTAACTCTTGAATAGTGCAGGTACCACTTGTACAAACAGCAGCAAAGTTTAGCCGGATCTTTGTGTAGATCAGGATCAGCAATGTTGAATAAAACGTAAAATTAAATGCAAGGCTGATCGGACAGCTAAAATAAAATAAAATTATTTTAGCTGTCCGATCAGCCTTGCATTTAATTTTATATTTTGTTATGGCTGAATATGGGGCGATCAAATCGAAACTTCAACATCCCCCCCGGGCAAACCCCCGGCATTTGACTATTTTCTGTGCCCGGGAGTGGGGAATTTGACGGGTAAGGTGGGGAATTTGACCTTGCCTGGGTGGGGTCGGGAAAATTGAACCGGAAGTGTCAGGTTTCAAATCGCTTTTATGGGGGGAGGCGGGGGTGGCGAAGTCGCTAACTGCTATAAACACGTGTTTGGACGAGATGGAAGAGTTTAAAGGAAGAGATACAGCATTACTGTCGAATGAAAAACCGCTTTGGCTTAAATTGCAGAATATCCTGCCACTCGAACAACATTCTACGTGGCCGGCTAACTAATTAATATGTGTTTCTAGTTCTTTAAACGATGTAGTCTTTTATGCAATGAGTCAAGCTGCGCCTTTCTCCAGAGATTTTATTAGGATAGCCATAAAACAGCAGTGAACAGTTAAAGAAAAAAACAACATTGTCGAATGAAAAACCGCCGCTCTGGCTTAAACTGCAGAATACCCTTCCACTCGAACAGTCTACGTAGCCGGCTAACTCGTTTTAAATATGTTATTATGTATTTCTCGTAAAACAACCTTTGCCTTGTTTCGGAGTTAGAACAGCTTACACTTGCTGATTGACATTGTCCGACTTAATCATTAGTCTCAATGTTAAAGTTGTGGTTTTTGTAGTAACTCATGACAGGAGCCGACGACGATTGTTCTTTTAGGAGGGGCATTTGACAGACAAATCCGACGATAAGGTAGGCATATGCATTTGAACACCATTTTGGCACGAGGGGGCGGGAATTTGAACGATCCGGGGGGGGGGGAGGGGATGTTGAAGTTTCGAGTTGATCGGCGCATTACACATGTACACCATAATCGAGATAATACGGCCCCGAGTGTCATTCTAATCTCCCAACATCCCCCATCTACCATGAAGCAAGAAAGTTTTACTCACCTTTAAGTGCATTTGAAGGGAAGATACAGTAGGTGCCTGGTTTACCATAGCAATTACGCCGTCAATCTTAGGTCTAGCCTCTGGGTCAAACCGAATACATTTGTGTAGGATCCCTTGAATTGTATACCAATTGGTGGCATGCTTCTCTTGGTACTTTAAAGTCTCGGTTGGCGCTTTTCGTGCGTGAAATAAATTCTCAAGAGCTTCAAGAGCTGTTTGCCCTCTGCTTAAGGCATCTTGAACCTCCTGGAAATAGGGGTACTTGGAACAGGGATTCAAAAGAACAAACAAAGTCATTCCAAGAGCCCAAATGTCAGCCCTCTTTAAATCCTCAGTTGTTGCCACAGCCAAACGCGTTGCCCCGACCAGGATTTCTGGAGCCATATAGACCGGTGTGCCACGATTGACACGGCTTGTTTGAGATTGCAGTACTGTGTTCGTTTGGATTTCTCTGGAGCGGCTTTCGCCGAAGTCCGCTAGCTTACAAATCACAGGGCACTGTTCCCAAGCTGTTTGAATGTCCCGTGCGCTCAAATCACAATAATGCTGGTTACTCACTAAGATATTAGCGGGTTTCAAATCCCGGTGAGCAATGTCTTTATCGTGGAGGAACTTCAGTCCTTTCGCAACGTCCTCGCAGATGGTCGAAAAGACATGCGGGCTGTCGAAGTCTTCGCAGTCGAAGCTGCCAAGCGTGCCCAGGAAATCTGCAAGCGAGCTTACTCGGGTCTAATCGAAAAAAACATATTCGAGAATAAGGGCAAAAGGATTGCTACAAATCCCTTTAAATTTTACAATGTTAGGGTGGTTGAGATTCTTCAGCATTCTTGCCTCTTTAACAAAGTTTTTCTTGTCCGTAATATCTTCACCCAACATTTTCTTCACTACTAATTTCTCTGCTTGTGCATTACCATTTCCAGGCCAGTCTGCTGTAAACACGGCTCCATAACCACCTTTTCCGATTTCCTCTTTGTTTGTAAAGAGCTTCAAGTCAAAAATAGGTAGACCTGAGCAGTCAACGGCTCTAGGTTTGATAGATGGCAATTTAAACGCCATAGTTGCTCGCCACGTAATTCGAACTCTCACCGCGTGAGTGAATCACGTGGTGTGAAATATTGATAAGAAAACGGATTTACCGCCACGTACGTACACGATAGCATCACATTCCTTTATAAAGTTTAAAAAGGGTTATTGTTTCATACGACTATTCATCGGTGGTATACGCTGCTAGAACTTCAACGTATCTAGCTCAGTTGTTATCTCGTACCCAGATCTCCCACGGTCAGGCGGAGGGGAGATCTGGTAAAGTTCGATTTGAGGCCCGGAATACGGGCCTGCCCATCATCCTTTGTCCACCGTGCTGCTCGTAACTGTGATCATTCCTGGTGAGGTTTTCGCTTTCGAGGGTGCTCTTCGGAACGTTCTTCGGTCGAGAGGACAACAAAACTTGAAACTTAAACCAAAACGAAAAAGGCAACAGGAGAGATTGCAATCAACAAGCGCGGTAAATCACTTTTTTACTAAGATTAGTTCCTACCCTTTGTGACCATCTAGATCATCTTTGTAATGAAAACTGTTCCAAGAACAAATCCATCGTAATTGTGCTTTCTCCACTCAAGATCAACGTGCTTATCGACGATCAATTAAATAGACTTAAGTCAACCGGAGTAAGCTGTACCAGTTTTCGCCCTAGATGGTAACTGTATTGAAGATACTGTAATTTACAGGCAGGGAAATGTCACATAATTTTTGTTCACCCCAAGGTAAAGGTAGCAACAGACAGTGCAGAGAGTTTTTGTTGTCGAAGCTTTATCAGAAAAATTTTGTGGTCGTTGTTGTAGATGAGGCACAATAGAGTTACTGATTGGCATCTTGGTGTTAAATTTCGCATTGGAAAGTCAAATGGTTCATGTCATATTTTCATTTGCAAAGTTTCAGAAATTGTGGTCTACCAGTGATACGTAAAAATTATTTCTTCTCTTTGTAGTCTGTCAGCTGATTTGGTCACACAAATTCTCCTTCTTCCATAAGTTAATGGTTTAAATTTCCAAACCAAATGGATTGTGTAAATGCGGCAGGTTTTTTTTACAGGCCGAAGGACACAACTCAAGGTCACTGTAATAATATAATTTTATATGAACCAGCTAAACAGGGCCTCCTCCTACCTACAACAACTGTCCACTCCTATAACACCAGAAATTCTGCCAAGCTTAATTTCCACCGACCACAAGTTAGAACTAACATAGGAAAATTTACTTTTAAGTACTCTGCTTCTGTCATATGGGAATTAACTGTCCCCATGGCATTGAAAAAAAACAAAAACTTTTAACAGGTTTAAGAAATTTTATAAGGCCCACCTGATCTCTTGTCAATCAAATAATATATGTTCTGTTTAATGATCAAATATAATAGTATGTAACTATCTAATAATAATAATAGAGTTAAAAATAATAATAATAATAATAATAATAATAATAATAATAATTGTCTGCTTATATTTTGATCTTTGTTGTCGCTGCTGTTGCTGCTGATGATGTGTTGTCCTTTTCCTTTTTTTTTGTTTGTTGTTGTTGTTGTTTGTTTGTTTGTATGTTGTTTTTTTGCTTTTTTTTTTTGTTTTTATTTATTTATTATTTTGTTCTTCTTTTATTAAGCTTGTCCTGTTTAGATTTCTTGCTCGGTTCAGTATATCTCGAACATACCTTAATTTACACAAATGTAATTCTCTCTAGCTTGTACATCCTAGGCTCTACAAACATTTCCTACATTTTCTAATATCTCAATAAAGCTCAGTGTCATTTCTTTGTTTACTTAAAAGTAGGTGGTGGTCAGCTAGAAAGCCTTTGCTACTTTGACCACCACACACATTTTATAATTTGTACCGTATTTATTTTTATCTTGTAATCATTTGTTGTAATACTTTTCTTTCTATGTTAATGTTGTGTAAATAGTGTGAAATAAATGAACCATGAACCATCCTAGCCCTAACACCATGCTACTGTCTTGGTTATATACCAGCAAACCAGAAAGACCTGTCCGTGTAAATGGTAGGCGCCCAATTATGTCCAACATTAAAATACCGAGTACACCCTTGCTGTTTTAAAGGGTTTTTTTTTTTCTCAAAAATGGAAGTTTGAATTTCTTTTGGGAAATGGAGGTACCACCTCTGGATTTGGGATCTGAAGAATGTTTGGTTACTTGCAACATGTGAGCAAACAGAGCAAGTCTCTATGAGTTTCCCATTAGAGTTTTATTTGGTAGTGATGAGCTTTCCATTTCAGTGGTTCTTGATTCACCTTTATCACATAACACTTGAAAAGTTTTCACATGAAATTTATGTTAAGTTTAGGGGACATGCCCTCTCGACTGCTTCTTTGATGACAAGTTAATAAAGGTTATAATTTTACACAAAGGAGTCCACAGACTCGAAAATTAGAACCACATAATACACAAGTCCAATAATATTTGACTGTTGATATGAAGAACAAAGGTCATTATCTGCATTTGATTTGCAAGGCACAATGAGCTGCTTAAATAATCATTGTTGTACTGAGGATTGCATTATTTGTACGTGCATAGAGGATGATACACTAAGAATAATACAAGGTTCTTTATGTCCAAAGCAGCTATCTTGGTGCCTGGACACTCACCTATGATGGGATCCTTGATTTCAGCAAAAAAAAAATAATAACAATAATAATAGGAAGGTGTGAAGGTCTTTTGGGCTCATAAAAGTAGCAAATGGCAGATAAATAGAAAACAAATAAAAAAAAATATTTCCACTATTTGTTTTCCTGTGCATGTCTGTGTGTTCTAATGAACTGTCACCCATTTCTGCAGCAAAACAACAGCTTTCACAGTAAGCTGATCTTCAGTAACCATGAATTCCTAAGTATTCCTTAACCATGGCCTTCCATAGCCAGGAAACAACATTTAATCAAACTGTCAGACACAAACCCACTGCAGAGAAGTGGTGGGGAAAAGAAACTTTGAAAACATTGTCTGTCTTGGATGAAAATTCCTTGTTGATGCCAATTCCTTGAGCAAAAAAAAATTTCTTGTATTGATATTTGCACCCATGTCAGGTCCTAACTTTTCTTGATATTAAGACCAGCAACACAAAATTATGTTCAAGGACTTTTCACACAAGTACACAAAAAATATCAGAACAGTGAACCGTGAACCTTTAAGCCCCAGTAGTGATCAGTATCAAAATTTCTCCTAATATTTGTCAATACACAATCAAGGAGAGGTCATGAGATCACCAGTGGTGAAATTTCTTGATATTTCAACAACCTCCCTATAATGCTACTATGAAAAATGGACATGTAGAGACCAGTAAGGAGAAACTGTATGTTGACACTGAGGCTTAAAGGTTAAAAGCTAATAAACACAGAGCCATATTGTTGGTGATTATCGCAGCTTCTTTTATGCTTCGTCCTTCCACCACCCCATGCGTCAAAAAGGGCTTAGTTACTTGAGAATCCCTTTTTATTCAGCCTTCTCATTATCCATTTTCTGGTAACAACATCCCAGTGAATGACTACAGTTTTTTCTTAATTAATTGCATCTTTGTTCAGGGGGCACAACTTCAGAGTACAGCAAACGAGGAACACTTTCCTCAGTATTCCCTACAGCGAAGATTGTTGTCATGACAACAACAGCAACAGAAAAACAACCAAACTACAATCAAACAAAGTTTGAATATGAAAGATTTATGGAGTACTACAAAGGCTCTCCTATCTTAACACAAAGTAATGTTGACCAGTTTGATTACATATTTTCGCCCATAGCAGATGAACTTATCACCACCAATGTCAAAAATTAAGCCCGTCAGCCTATTATTTACTCATCATTAGTACTGTGTGGATTTGGGGGTGCCTTTTTGGGTGGAAAGCTTGGGGATCACTAGTTCTACCTTACTCCCCAAATTCCTCAAAATGCACTTTTGGCTCAGTCTCATTCTCTACAGACTGACAATGAATATTATTTGCCACAATCTTTGGGAATGGGGTTTGATTCTCATTGTGTTGGAAGGATAATAATTCATTCATTTTGGTCTTCCGCAAACCATGGAAAGCTTTTTCCAAGAAAGTGGAAGAGATGGGAAGCCTGCTACATCAAAACTTTACTTTAACAACAATCATATTGGTGCAAATATTGAAGAAATGCAACCCATCATGACAGATTAGTGTAAATACCCCAGAAATCTGTGCAGGGGGGAAATTTTTTGCTTATAACCACTTTGGTTTTGGCTTCTGTGTGAGAAATGCAGCTGTTGTGATATCTGTTGTCCGAAATGACTGTCATTGCTCTTAATTATGTGTTGAGCTGTGTCCAGCTGTTTTAGCCCTTGAAGATATTCACATCACTGATAGGAACTTTAGGAACTTGCTTCTCCCTAGAAATCAGGTGGAAGAAATTAAGGCAGAGTTAACAAGAAATAAAGGAGAAACTGAGGCCAGTGATAACTATTTGTATCAGAGAATGTGCTAAGGATTAACAATGGAAGTAGTAAATGAAGTGTGTTTAGTACTTCAAGGACTCCATACTAATGATAAAATAATGGAGAAATTCCCCTATCTTGAAGAAAAGAACAATGGCAAAAAGATTCTAAAAACTATAAGTGATGTCAAATCCAAAGAGGCATGTCCTCCTTTTAAAACTACTTCTTTTCTAAAGCCTATCACAAGCATAGACCTGCAAAACATTAGGTGGTGCAGACATGTAAACCAATGTCCCCATTTTTATTTTAGAGGAAGGCTAGTTTTATATTTTGGATCCAAATTTTTTTTAACTCAGTAGGTGGGAGAGAGGGGATAAAATTAAACTAACTACACTTACATAAAGAGCCCTAATCGGTTCGGACAAGGTGTTCTCTGTTGTAGTGCGGGTTTCATTACTATTATTTTGGCGGTCATAAGTCGGACATTTTTCATTTCTCTTAGCTGAGGGGTGGGAGGGATATTGATCTCATCAGCAGATGAATAATAACATTGTGTGGACACTCTATCAATTTCTCCAAAGTCCTATGAGAGAAGTTGTATGGATCTTGAAGGAATAAGCACACTGGTCTGAAAGGACTAATATTATATTATGAAGTCTCTTACTCAAAGTTCAGTTCAATTTATAGAAGGAAAATAGTCTTTTAGCAGAAGACAAAAACTGAAAATATGCTAGCAAATGCGGCGCGCGTGTTCAGGAACTCAAGGTAAAGTATTTTTTGGGAAATTAATTTGCGTTTACTTAATAAAAAATCATTTTAAAAAAAATCATTTTTTGTCAAGAAATACCAAAAAAAAAATATATGACCTACCTCCATTTTATCCCCAAAGGTAAGCAAGCTTATATCCATCGTGTTGGAAACTTGTGTAATTTGGCAAGGCCGTTTGAACGTTACTGCAAACTCTTTTCGGCTAAAGTCGCTGTTGTCTTCCGATAAAACAATTTCTCACTGTTCTCTCCCCACACAAAGGGCATGTATGTATTAAAACGTCGCATGACAATCTTAATCGGAGCGAAAACTTTTCCGTGTTTTTGTTTCTTCCCCGGCCGAACTGAGCGAAAACCAAACACAGAAGGAAAGAGCCAATCACAGAGCAGATTAGAATGAGGCTTTCTTAATTCTGGTAACCAACCAGAAATGGCGTTGTATCGAACTTTACCAGATCTCACATTTCGACATTCCCGAACCGACGACTGAGATCGGGGTACGAGATTAGCTCAGTTGTTCACAGCTATTGGATAAAAATGGATTGCTAAAAAACTGAAACACTTGGGATTAAAATATTTGACTCAGAATATTCAACCGCAACACATGTTCACATCGGAAATATTCTCGGTTTTCAGATGACGTCATTAGATTATGCAAATTAGGTTTCCGCCATGTTGGTGTCCATGTGCGGTGTGAAATTGTATGCAAATCTATGCCATTTCTAAGCGCTCACGTTCAAAGTCTTCGAGTAATTCATCTTTCTAGTTTAACCGAACCTCCTACGCAGACGTTATTTGGTGGGGTGGAATGCGCGACAAGCGCACAAAACGTCTGTTTAGGAGGCTAGACAACTGCCCGTCGCCAACATGTGTCATGCCGCCGAACAATGACACACAACATAACCTCCCTTGAGATTCTAGACAAAGGGAAAATGTCATTCAAGTCGTCTCAATACGTAGGTCGCGATTTATCTTACTGTGATCGACAGTGCTAGTCAACCAAGTGCTAGTGAAAGTATCTTCGTCTTCGATCAAAGGGTCTTCGTTTTCGACGAGGGGGTCTTCGTTTTCGACGAGGGGGTCTTCGTTTTCGATCAGGGGGTCTTCGTTTTCGACGAGGGGGTCTTCGTTTTCGATCAGGGGGTCTTCGTTTTCGACGAGAGGGTCTTCGTTTTCGATGAGGGGGTCTTCGTTTTCGATCAGGGGGTCTTCGTTTTCGACGAGAGGGTCTTCGTTTTCGATGAGGGGGTCTTCGTTTTCGATCAGGGGGTCTTCGTTTTCGACGAGAGGGTCTTCGTTTTCGATGAGGGGGTCTTCGTTTTCGATGAGGGGGTCTTCGTTTTCGATGAGGGGGTCTTCGTTTTCGACGAGAGGGTCTTCGTTTTCGATGAGGGGGTCTTCGTTTTCGATGAGGGGGTCTTCGTTTTCGACGAGAGGGTCTTCGTTTTCGATCAGGGGGTCTTAGGTCTTCGGTCTTCGGTTTTGGGGTCTTCGTTTTCGAAACACCCCCGGCATTTCGAGTAGCGCAATTACATTGTACATTTGCATTTACTCTAATTTCACATCACGTTTTTATTTCTTGGCACTTCTTGATGTGACATGTAGTCTAGATCATATTCCTATACCCTGCCTGGTTTGTTTTCGATTTAATTACATCCTCCATGACATAAAAACAGATTACGACACCTTGCAAGTCCCAAAAGAAAAGAAACCGGGTGAGTCTTAATTTGAGGAATGTTAGGAATGCTAGTAGATTCTACTAGCATTCCTTTGCGGAACTTACAGTCGAGCCCGCCTGCGTCCTGTCATGTTATTTCTATTGGCTGAGGTCATATCTAAATTCTGATTGGCTTAGTCGTGCTACAGTTTCCAAAGTCACCTACAAGATGATGAAGCTTGTTAAAAGTTTCAAACAACGTGCAAGTCCAGAATTAAAAAGTGAAAACAAGACACATTGAAAAGCACGAACATTTGGCTTGCTTTATAAACAAGTTGATCCGAAATTAAGGAGAAAGAATGAAATTTATTTTAAGAAGAGAAGCTAAGATCTATTTTATTTCGCTGCAAAGACTCAATCAGAAAAAAACCCCCGCAAAAACCCAAGTTACAAGCGACAGGGAATGCGAGTATAGACGGTATTATGTTCTCCACGAAGCCCAAGGCACTCTAGGGAAAAGTATTTCTGTGCATGTGATTAAAAGAAGTATTCTTTCAAGAGAAAAAACTTTATGAACTTGCCCTTGCCTCTAGAAAGGTGGTAGGTAGTGAATGAAAAGAAAACATTTGCCCAACGATAAAGAGAACCTCCACTCTTACAACCAATTGACTTCAGATTGTTAGATTGTTAAATGGTGTCTAAATTTCATGGCCTACTTTAAAATGTGGAAATGATCATTGCCCATTCTTCGGTAAAATTCCGCGCATAGGATTTTACGACGTCATAAGCTCTTCGATGTAATAACCTACATGTAAAGTTACAGGACTACTAAAGGTACTCGGTTGAGTGTTAATTGTAAATGCTGTAGGACTTCACATGGGAATCGTTCAATTTTTAATTTTCGGATACCATACCTCTGTCTTGTACTACTATAAACTAAATTCGATTTTGAGACGACATTGCGGCTTTATAACGACGGCTAGTATTCTGCGGAATCGCGAAGCGAACGAGCCTAATACGGAAATGGCGAATATATTTTCTGCCAACTAGGCGTCATTATAAAGCCGTAATGTCGTCTCCAAATTTTTAATCGCGATACAAACATTTTGATGGAGAGAGTATTACTAAACGGATAAAGTACAAATCGTGCACTGATTGAAAGAGAAATTCTTACTTCAGTCAAGCTATAGCCATGGTAATATCCGTACGCAAAATTTTTTATCGCGGCGGGTTATTTGAATTTTTGGCTTTAATTTTCAGGTCAAAACAAAGAAAAAGCAAAAAATTTACAGTCCATAAAGAACCTACCCTTGATGAAATAGACGAGCTATTAGGTTTAAACATATTACCAGCAAATTTTTATTGAAAATATGTTGCCGCCACGAGATAAACAACAAAATGAAAACAGCGATGAATAAAACCAGAAGCAAGAATTAATAAAGCAACAATACTAGTACCCAAAAACGAAAAAGGAGCATTGTTATCCTAGGTTATTTTAAATTCCGTGGAGATTTAAAAAAAATTGAAAGAGACCAAGCGGCGAAGAATACTGTAAAAATTACCGAGTTTGCCGTTTGGCGCATGCCGGCTACGACAAGGAGATCAAATTGACAGACCTGAGCCATGAAAGACAACGCAGCAGAGCTCTTGAAGCTTTTTTTTTCTATTAAAACTGAAGAGACACCAGAAAAGAACTTCCAGGGAAGAATATAAGCGAGTAACGTTGACAGCCTACCGAAATGACTTGAGAATATAATTCCTGGAGAGTCGCGAAGGTGAAAATTTCGACATTTCGGCATTGATGCTAATTTAAACAAAAAACTTTGAGCAAAGCGAAAGCATCTCAATGCGGCTGAGAAAGGAAGTAGTAAAAAAAATCAGATCCTTTTACTTTGAAAATGCCATAATTTATCACAATTTAAGCTCATTGTTGTTTACCGTGGCCGTTTTCACATTAAAGCACAGTATTTTAAATCAATTTCTCTTCATCTAATTTATAATCACTTTTTTTCGCGTACCTTCAAGAAAAAGTTTCATCCGCTGTATAGGGTACATGTTCACCACAAAACAGATGTTATTAGAGTTTCTTGAACTGTGTCAGAAGCTATGTATTAAAACGCAAATGAAAAATAAATAAATAGATAAAATAGAGAACACCATCCAACGTGGCATGTTCATTCACAGGTATTAAAATTTTGATCTGTGCTCGCCGAACCCATTTAAGTGCCGGGCTGCCGTGCTTGCATGAAAGCTTTGGAGCCAATCAGAAACCGTCATTTTGAGACGACATTATCGCAAAATAACGACGCCTCAATTCAATTAGAATTATCCCCACGATCGCGATGATAAGATAACAAAACGGGTCACATCATTCTGGACAGGTTATAAAGATTCTGTGTCAGTTTTATAGTTTTTATTTTAATCTAATACAAATGAATAAACCAAAAAGCTGACATCGTTTCACCTACAATTGCAATTTTGTACAATTACAACTACGCAAAATGGGCTAAAATCTTGCTCTAGTAAAGAAATTTCTAGCTTAATAAGCGTCTCTCAATTGAGTTAGTTTCAATCTTTTAACCGAAGTGATCATTCCAATTAATCACAATAATCGTAAACAGCACAATCAAACAATGAAAACCCCAAGCGAGTAAATGTCGACCATTAAGCTGTTGGCTTCAAATGCTTCAAGGCTTCAAAAAAAGGTTAAGGAAAACCTTAATATAGTACAGCACAGTAGCATTCATTCTCATACTGAAACCATGTCCAGTAAAATAAACAGACGCTAAACAATATACTGCACAGAGTTCATCGCACCTTAATTGGTGACTGCAAGGAAGATCATTCCATTTTCCTGTTGAAACTTCACCTTAAGGCTGGTTTCCATATGATCGCGGATCGCAGATCGCAGATCGCAGATCGCAATAAGGTCTGCGACATATGGAAACTACTTCTGCGATCGCGATCGCAGACGATCGCAGAAGATAGAACCATGTTCTATCTAAAGGCTGGTTTCCATATGATCGCAGACGATCACAGACCTTATTGCGATCTGCGATCTGCGATCCGCGATCATATGGAAACCAGCCTTTAGCATAATTAAAATACAACAGAAGAGAAGGGGTAGATGCATCAGTTTTCATCTAAATTGTCACACTTTTAAGATTACATCGTATAAGTTAATACTTGGAAGGAACTTGTAATTTACATGTAATGATAATTACCTTATAAAAACGAAACTGTTTTCACCAACACTAATTCACTCAGACTAATCTTTCACAGCATAACAAACAACACCTGATCACTAATTTTCATTTCAATGGCACACTTCAAGGCTTTAACTGCCGGTTCAGAGTCAAACGCACACCCATTTTGTACAGCGCCGTAAATAGCTGTATGGTCACACTTCAGGGTTTCATCCACAGACTCAAAAATTGGAGCAACATCTACTTAAGCTTTCCCTCTAGCTGTGAAAGTAATAAGTACACAAATTAGACGGAAAGCGCAGGTTCAATTGGAAGTTAAATGGCAAATAAAGCGGTATTGATTTTCGCAAGAAATGTCATTCCATTTTCCTATATTATACATGTGAACACATCGCTCAGAATCGACGTTGCTTGGTTCTCCAGTTTCCCACCAAGAAAACTCTCCTGCTAGTGGAGTATCATCAACCCAGTACCAGTTCTGGTCGACATCGCTTCGATACAGCCCAATCCAAACTTCCAATAGTGGTGCGGCCATGGCCACGCTTCTTATAAAGTCATTTTCCTTGCTTGATCTGATTATTGCGAGGTCTGCACCGAGATTCTGGCACGTAGCTCGAGCTACAGACCAGCTGGTAATGTGGTTGTAGTCAATGAAGAAACACGACGTTTCATACTTGATCCAGCCTGGCGGACAAAAACACGAAAAGAAAAACAAAAATGTAGTTCAGCCGAAGTTTGTTGTTGACATGACTGAGAGCTAGTCTACAATAGCTTTTTTCAACGAGAATTCACACTTGGTGTAATAACTGTAAGTTAGCTGGCACAGGCTTGTTACGAGAAAAGGTCTACAACGATAGATGTCCATTCCAAGTTTTCAGCGGTCAAAGGACTGAGAAAGTGCGCAACCTAGTAACCTCCGGTAACTACGAGGAGATTAATTTTTGAATGTAATATATTTGAGAGCCTATACTTATCTCGCCCTATTATCGCCGTTATACAACTAATTTAATAAGAAAGAAAAAGGCAAAACAACCTGATAAGACAAGTGCAGTGGTAAAGTAAGAGGTAGACAAAAACAAATTCCAGCAGACCAAAATTGTTAAGATCTATACCCATTTTAGACCAAAACAGCTCAAAAAATTTAAGCTTTTGCCCCGCACACACATATTGCTTATAAAAGGGAGAATTCCCTTCCCCCAGCTCATCTCTAGTAACGGAGATAATTGCTACTTCAACTGCGAGAATGAGGTGATAACATAATGTATGTATGAAGCTATAAACCACGCCTCAGGACCCTGTCAACTCTCTTAGTGCAAGAACTTTTCGCGGCATAGAGTTGCCTCTGATAATTTTTATCTCATGAAGTCTTTTCCTATCCAACTCTACGAATACGCTGAAACTTGTCACGACAGCTATTTTTCCATTATCAAATCACCCATGCTTTACATTTCACTTTAACCCTTACAATGTTGAGTCTGCACTTAGAGGGGGCTGGAGTATGCAAGCTGTATTTATGTCTGACGTCATCAATTGTGATCGGAAAGATGCTTTTAGAACGCAACTTGAGCAGGAGAAAGAGATTCCGGATATTCCGGAGATTTTTAGAGTTTCTTCTATGAATTTTGATTCTGTGCATGCCCAAATTTTTCAAGTTTAGGTCTGGGCTATGGAGGATGGTTAGTACCCATGCCATAAAAAACGATTTAAGGAAGTTCAGCTGTAATTTTATGAAATGACGCTCATAAAAAGGTTCTTTTTACCCTTAAATTGGATTTCTGGGAAAGGTTTAACAGCAAAAGTCCAAGCCGTCAAAGTTAGAAAAGAAGTGGTTGTTAAATGGTGAACTAAACTGTGTTTCTTCTTGTTTGTTTTAAAGTTTATGTGGCAAAAACTAAATTCTCCGTGAGCATATTGTTATGTGACACTGTGATTTTTGCATTTCTACGAAATAGAAGATGGTTTTCAAGTTCTTTAAGTGGAAATTGCACCCTTAAGTCCTGGAAAAAAATGCTAGTCAGTGTTGTTTTACTGGCTTTAAATGTGATACTGACCGTAGTCACAATGCCGTCCATTAACAAAAATGCCCCCTTAAGACCTGAACAAGGCCGCTGATGGTGTTTTACTGAAGTTAAATGTGATACTGACCGTCCTCGCAATGCCGACCATGAAATCCTTTGACACAGCTGCAGTCATATCCGCTAATATGGTCAATGCACGTTCCTCCGTTTAAACAAGGGCTGCTGGAACACTCATCTATATCTAAAAATTGTACATGAAATTGATACACCATAGGAATTCCTTCCCGAGCCTCATTTATTATAACTTTAACTATGCAAATGACAGACGATAGTAAAGAGGGCTGGTCGAGGGGTACTATACGACACTTTACCTACACTAGTCTTGGCCCTCTTGGCTAACTCTGCCTGGATTTTACGTATTTGGACTATTATTGAAGAAGGTGTCTCAACAAACTCGGCAGTTGTAGGAATAGTTTATGCCGTGATCAATGGCTGCGTATTTGTTTTCACGATTATACAATGGGGTGTGTGAAACTCGCGTTTTGCTTGGTCTAGAAGACTTTTTGGTTAAAGTACAGAAGTACGAATGATGTCATGAGTCACACAAAGTTGACAGATGGTTAGCTAATCCAATAAGCTTTGCTAGTCTTGTATTTGCAAATAGACGTGCTGTTAAAGATCATAAATGACGTAATAAAAGCTAAACAGTTCCCTTGGTTTCCATGCAAATCATCACTACGATGATCCAAAACATTTCTAATTTTGTGTTGATAACCGACATCAAGAAAATGTATGAAACAAATAGATTCCATTTGGTCGTGGTTGTGTACTCTGACAGCGCACAGAGGTTGTCAAAACATGGTGAGAACATCTACTTTCCTGCAGCTCGTTACAGCACGCTATGACGTCGCCCGTAAGAAAGATTTAGAATTATGGTTCCAGTAAACGGCAGAAATGACCACGTGACCATGTTTACCCTATATTTGCCGCTCCCTGTTTCAGTTTCTCAGCTAAAATTTAGTACGTTTGCGTTAGCATCAAAAGGCAGAATTAATTTACCTTAGTATATTCCGCACAAGTGAATAATACTTTTCGCGCGCGCTGATTGGCTAGCTCGGAGGTGATTAGCCAAGTACTATATATTCACCTTTGAGCAGCCGAAGAGAAACAAGATGGCTTCCCGTTTCGCCACGGTAGCTCAAGAGCAAATGATTTCAATAAACGAGGCGCATAACCAGAAATCCTGGACAGCAAGCGGTTTGTATCGCAGGCGCGGATTTAAAATGGCGGCGAGATCGAATAGAAGAGTAAGTGGGGCATTTTACAAAGCTTTAAAAGATGTGAGTGCTGCTGATTTTTTAAAGAATCGACCAGCAACAAAGAAAGGTCCTTTTTATGAGGTAGAAAGGGTACTGAGCACAGAATAAAATGAAATTTGAGCGAATTTGTGATTAAAGCCGTTATCGGCTTGTTGATACACGGAACCTTTCCGTTTCTTCCCGCTTTTTTTTCGAAATTCGGCTAGTTCTTATGTTCAGCGGCTCCGCTATTTTAACAGGGAATACAACTGACCAAGAAAACGAGAAAAACCAAAATGGCTGCCAAAGCTGAACAAAAACAAACCAGTTTAAGGAGCATTTTTGCTTCACTAATGGCTCCAACATGCCGTATGTCCCATTCACAAAACTCCTGCTTTTCGGTCAAAAAAGGCACTGCCTTAGTGGACGTTTTTTGGGGAGAAAAACATTCGTTTTGGTAGCCTAACATCACGTCTTTCGAATGGGAAGCTGGGGAAACGTATCGGAGAAACTATTTTCTCTCCGCGCACGAAGGAAGGCATGAATATCAACACTACTTTAAGAGGTTAGTAAGATGATATTGTGTTCATTTATGAGTTGATTTCGATCCAAAAAGACACTGCCTAGAACGATTTTATCCTCACGTTTCCTTCGATTGAAGTGCTGTTCGATCGTTGCTTTATCGATTTTTGAGCTGGGGAAAGTTGCATTTTCGGTGACAAGGAAAAAAATGCAATAGTTTATAATTTCCCCCTCATTCTCTTTATGATCTGCCGCCATATTTAATCCGTATATGTGTCCTTTGCGCATGCTTGCAGCTTAGTTGGCAGCCATGTTGTATAATATTTCTGGCTATGCGGCTGTTAAAGAAAAAATACATCGCGCAGAATGCTTATTGTTCTTGGGACATTTACTTACTGCACGGCAAAAGTTATAGATCTGTAATTTTAGCGGTGAAGCGTAAACTGAATGACTGTCATTGGTCCAAATTTACGCGCGCACCGCTCCGCAGGGAATACCGTTTAGTTCATCAACTTGTCGGAGCGGAGCTAAAAGACAAAGGCCTGATGAGCTTATGCTCTTTCTATTGTTTTCTAATATCGCACCTTCGCACTGTGTATTTTGACTTTCATTAGTCTAACAGATGGAGGGGTTTTTCAAGACCGATTGATCAGCTTCACACTATTTTTGCATGGGGCGACTCGTACCTTCCGCTAAGCCACGGCAAAAAAAAAATCATTCGAACCTACGATAACTTGAATGCCGCCTGGTCGTGCAAAAATCTTGAGTTACTTATTATTGAAAAAAGTTAGCGCGCGCGTGCACTCGTATACCATTCTCTTTGTTGTGAAAAAAAGAGAAGCCGCTTTAACTAGAACATTCTGCTGAGAAACGTTAAAAGCTACAAGCTATTGATGGTACCAGTGTTACAGAACAACGCACTTCCAACACGCTCCCGAGCAGATTGCGCTAATCGGTAGCCGAGAGACAGAATCAGTTTGATTGTGGAATTGCAAACACTTTGCTGGGTTGTCCACAAACTTCTCTCCATCTCCAAACTGCCTCGCTGTTTAGGTCGAAGTGAAACATAGGGCTGTTTTCGTTTACAAAAGGAGGTACAATATTGATTAACAGCGGGTGGAACGGGTTTTCGAAGTAGCTCTGAAAAGAGCTCCCGATCGCTTACGTTTTCGCTTTCCTGGTTCTTTGCTTGACGGGTTTTCGAATGAACCAGCTGTGCCAACATGAACACTTTTAAAATTCGCGTTAGTTGGAATATTTTACAGTCAACTGGTTTTCTTGAATAGGCTATTTTTAGTTTTGACATCTATTGTTATGCAGACCTGTGCTTATGACAATAGCTCTTCGACCCAAGACGCGCCATTTTCAAACGCAACTCCAACAGCTAGTTTTCAAACTCAAAAGGCGAATGGTTCCTGTTGACCTATTTTCAAAGTTGAAACGGGTTTTGTTTCAGAAAAGACCCATCTTTCATTTGCCGTGCGCGAAAATTTGAAAGGCCGTTTGGATTGTCAGAAAATCGCTTCTGAAAACGGCCCCCATACAAAAAATGGCCTATTTTTGTCCATTTTTAAACGCAAAAAGCGAATCCTTACAACTTCTATATCCACTTACTTTTCGGCTTAAATTGAAGATACAACCTTCTTCGTGAAAGTCAAAGTTCTAACTCCAGGAAATCCGAAAAGTAAGTTTTATCAACCCTAGTGGGCTAATTTGGGCCCTTTCTTCTCTTATTCAGGCCATTTCACGGCACGCACGCATTCAAATTTGCCGCTTCACCGGTTATGAATAATTAGTGATGTCCAGGCATTCTGCGCGATGAGATAAATGGCAACAAAGTTTGGTTTGACGGCATTAAATGGTAAGTTATTTAATCTTTTCAACCTCATATTCTAAGGCGAAAAATGAAAACACGATCCCTTGTTTACGAAAACTGCCGAGCACTAAGAGAAACTCGCGGGGCAGGGGCAGCCGAAGAGAAACAAGATGGCTTCCCGTTTCGCCACGGTTACTCAAGAGCAAATTATTTCGATAAACGAGGCGGCTGTTAAAGAAAAAATAGATAAATGGCAAAACAGTTTGGTTTGACGGCATTAAATGGTAAGTTATTTAATCTTTTCAACCTCATATTTTAAGGCGAAAAATGAAAACACGATCCCTTGTTTACGAAAACTGCCGAGCACTAAAATTACAACGAAAGCAATGAAGCATCTGATATTTTTCACCATGGTTTCAACAACAAGACGTATTTCACGAAAAATTGTAGAAATTACATTGTAGGAACTAGACAAGTGTCTCGAAAAGTTTTATTTGTCTGCAGGAAAGCGAGACGGAACTTTCTACAATACTGAAGTCGCTTGCCGTGTGGCGTGGGAGATTTGAAAATTTGATACCATTTGTCGGTATATTGTCAGTAATAAAAAAAATTTGGGGTTCACTAGTCATTCAGCTTGTATGGTATATACTAAAACAATTCTTCACCTCAGTGTCGGTGAAAATGATGGATATTTACCTCGTCGCCCTGTGGCTCAGTAAATATCCACCATTACTATTCACCTCCACTTTGGTGAGTAATTGTTAACTGTTCTCATCTGTGTAAACGCGATTCTAAATCATCTAAATCATCATCAGTTTGTTGAATTGCGAACGTTTATATCTTTGATACAATTTATTGTTATTTTAATTTTGTAAATTTTTTGGAATTATTTTTTATTGTAATTCTCTTCTCCCAAAATCAAATGTGAGTTTTGGTATCGAAAGAATTGTTTACCGTGATTTCGCCACGTGCCCACCAAAAGCCATTTGTTTCCAGATGAAGGAAAAATGTGAAGACCGATGGAAGATCCTATGGAAAAAAAGATGAATATTTTTCACTTCGGTTCCAAAAACTCATTAATAATTCATAAGCTCATTCACTTATCAAATGGTTAATAAAACGTCACGTGCAGTGGTTTTATATCCGATAAAACCTCCTCCTTATTAGAATGCAGTGTTTAATGTTTTCCTCGTAAACTAATTCTCAACGTTCACAAAAGCATCATTGTTATGAACTCTCTTGATACACGCTTTTCCAGGAATGTTTTTAAGCCGTTCAAAAAACTGGCAGCACGTGTTTTATCGGATCTAAAACCACTCGTGGTTTTTAGTCCCGATAAAACACTGCCGCCAGTGTTTTAAACTTTACGTAAATTCATGGGAACTTTGTTTCACCAAAACAACAGTAATCCCTTTGAGAGCTAACCTAGGGTATTTTACACTACAAGACTGCTCATGGAGATATTATGACGCTTATATAGATAGGTGGCTAAGGTAAATACAGTCGTCTTCTTTGAATAAATAAACCTGGAGAAATCACAGAGTTAGATTGATGAAGCTGAATACTGTGCGTTAATTGAAATGATGCATAATTTGTAGACGTTAACACCCAAGATATTTTCTGACGACTTTCTTTCTTGTCCATAGAGTTACCAGCCATCGCTTATGTGAAGAATCACGTTTTAAGTATTAGCCTCAACACCTCTTCTAGACCTTTAATCTTATTTCAAAAATTTTAAATCTTTTAAAAATGACCGGGAGAGAGACTGCAATATCCGTGGCTTACCTCCCCAAATATTTCTATCGTTGTCAGTATCTTGGATTTCTGGAGCTGGGTTCCTGGTAAAGCGAGTTTCAGGTACAAAAGGAACCTCCTGGACAAATTTAATTCCAGGCGTCTGTCTGATTTTCGCCCACGTCGTTTGATGTATCACGTGCCAATTAAGTCCATAAACATCGGTGCTTTCCATGTACTGCCTGCCACGTTTGCTTACACCGTAAAGACGTGTTCTCTGAGAATCGAATGCCAGAATTGTAAACAAACGAGGATCAAGACCTAAAAAAAATAACGTTTCCTATTAACACAGTGGTACAGGAAGATGTAACACATTTATTTTAAACAAATCGAAAAGCGTAAAGCAATGAAAAGGAAAAATAACGGGCGCCATTTGTAAAGGTCTGGTCTGCCGAGGTTATCCACTTTAAGAGAAAAAGAGAAAAAAAATATAAACTGTGTGTTAGTAGAAATGAATGAGAGTCATATGTTGCATTTCATTCTGCATTATAGAATAAAAACATCAATCGTGACGGTCAGATATTTTGAAGTTTTAGCTGTCATTACAATGGAATTAAATGTGAAAAGGCGAAAATGGAAATTTGAAGAAATCTTGTTATCGTCTACGGGATTCTTCCAAGACGTCGAAATTTCTTAATCAAGGAACACGAAGTGAAAAAGTTATCATTAATTCAAAGCGGAAATTAAATTTTCTTTATTCTTTACTATGGGAAACATTGAGTTAGTGCATGACATTTTTGTCATCGTAATGGCTATACCCTGCTTGCAAACATGTTTTAGGATCTTTATCCTCTAAATCCTCTTTGAAAAATTGTTTCCTCTTTTATTCCTACCTGTGCTGGAAACACCATGATTAACTGACCGAAAACATGTGCTTCTTGGAAACCTGATGAGATAATCACCTCCGCCATTACACCTTCACGTTATTAGCATCTGTTATATTATTGTCGCTACTAGAAGAAATGTATGATCCATGCAGATTAAATGCATAATTTCAAAAACAAAGAAATATACACGATTTTTAGGTTCTAGAAAAAAAGCTGACTTTGAGAGTTCAATGTTTCAATTCGTAACAATCTTAGGCGAGAATTATCTTATTGCAGCGGTATTTCAAGCGAAGAGATATTTTGTTCTTTTGTTTAGTAGGTTGATAACAACCAGTATATCTACGTTTTCTTAAGTCTTCTTACCCCTCCTCTTGATATTCACCAAAGCAAAAGAAGACAATTGATTGGCTGCTGACATTTATACACAGAAACCCACGCTTCATGATTGCTACACTTTCTGAAAAAATTAAATAGAAGTGAATTAAGGTATAAACTACCTTACGTGGATGAAATCCCAGCTCTTACGAGTTTACTTTATCCGTCAATGACTGGCATTAAATGCAATACATTCAAAGTCAATTGTTTTACAAACAATGGTGGCGGGTTTTGACGGCAATAGGGACATACAGCGTCTTTTGATCACAGATGTTGACCATGTCATTCATTTGGTGTAGGAGAATCTTTGCTGATGTCATTGCTTACAGTTTTCGCTCATTAGCATGTATTTAAGGACGGTGTATCTTTTTGTTACTGTGCATATGTTCTGCGCACATCTGGATGGTCCGAAAAGCCCGGGTTTCGTAAGTGGCTACCTCGTAAAACAAAGTATTTTGAGGCGGTTTATAACTACGCAAGAAAAGCAGTCTTGGAAACAGTTGTTAGAATCTGAAAAGAACATGAGAGATAACCACGCATTTATCAGAGATGATTAAGCTTCAATTTGGGAAAAATTTCGTGCATTATTTTGTATTTGAACGCTGTTTGGTATAGGACATTTACAGTGTCTGCTGGTTTTAAGTGTAAACGGGACATTTTCACTATGTCGTCTTTGACTACAACTACCAGAATCCTTCAGTTTTTTGTTTTCATTTCTGTGCTCTCCACCGGGATTACAAAATTTGAATTTGAAATGGAAAACGAAATGAATTCTGACTCGTAGTTTTAGTCAAATGACGCCATCACGAAAAAAGTTGTTGTATTAATAACAATCAAACAGTATTGCTAGATCTTCCTGATTTCGCTTTGCAAAACCAACTAGAAGACAATTTAATGGTCGCTATTTCTCGGTCATGGTATAATGGCTCATATGCCATAGCTGTTGAGCGAATCAAATTCTTTGAACTGCATTAGCAATGATCCAGTTTATAGTAACAAACAATACACTACGACGAAATGGACACCATGGATTATTAGAGACTATGTGACACTTTATAATCAGGGTTTATAGCGGAGCTCGGCGCACGCGGAGCCCCATTGATAAGAGAGATTGGTAAGCCCATGAAAAATTTGGTTGTTCAGGTTATGACGTCACTTCCGTCCCGTGTCCACCCGTACGCCCGCCCCTCTATGTAGGCCATTGTGAAATCCCACACTCAAGTCAACCCATGTTTTTTGGGCGAGAATTCAAGTTGCATGGCCAAATGCTTTTTAGAAAAAACGGCAATTTTGAAGTAAGCTATAAATTTAGCTACTCATTGAATATGTCGACAAATGTGAAAACGAGAAAAAGGGAAAGTAAACGAAAACGCAGGCGATGAATAAGCAATGTGCAAGGTAAAAGACAGCGTATGACGAACGACATCCGTAACGACAGTGTATTCTGCCATTTTAATCGGATCGATGCACCTTGTGGAAGCGGAGATATTTTAATATTGCTCTGCCTCTGTTTGTCAGCGGGAGGTATCCTTAAAATTTTACAATCTGGGAGCGGCAGAGTTTTCCTATCTCTGACCACGGTAACCAGGAAGAGAAATCATTTTACTCCGATCCGGCGCGAAGAAACTTTGATTTTTTTCCCTTGAAGTGGAACTTTACGCCCACTAAACGTTGTAAAACGAACGAATGGAATGGAATAAAAGGATCAGTTGTTCTCCAAAGAGGCGAGTGTTGATTTGATTTTGTTAACAAAACTTGTCTTGTTTGCGGAGAGCACTTTTTCCTGCAGTGTTGACACGTCATTTAACTTAAGCGTAATAACATTGCTTACTTCAGAGCAGTCTTTTGAGCTCAGACTTACGTTCCATGTTTGTTATTTCCCTTGTTTTTTTATTTGTAATCTCGTCTCATTTTACTGCAATTTACGGAAAATTTCATCAAGTTCTTCTTGCACATTTATCTAATTGTAGCATTGATTTGAGAGAATGTTGACAAAGAACAAACACAAATACTTTACAGTGTAACAGTTAACAGTATATTATTTTGTTCATACGGAAGCAATAATCGGAAATGCTAGGAAAAAGTAATTTTAGAGCTATGCTTTAAGGCTTGGCTAAATATCACAAATTATCAGTGCGAGTTGCTGAATATTCTTTGTGGAGAAAAAAGCTTTAAATAACTGTTAAGTCTAAAAAGAGGATGTATGTCTGCCAACACGCCATACATACTTTGTACAATCTCGATACTGTGAATGTTCTTTTCTAAAAAGGCTATTTAACATATCATGCTCAAATTTTAAGAAAGTACTAAGTTTCCTTAGCTCTTTCAATTGACAGAGTGAATTGTAGCTAGTTTTGTCATTTGTGCTATTTAATGCTAATTAGTTAAAAATGTAACCAAAGATCTGCCTTTAACGACCACCTTGCCACAGACGCAAGGTTTTCTTATTCCAACGGCCATAACAACCTCACTGCACGGCAGCCAGCAAATTCTGTTCACATGTTGTCTTGATGTTTGACAACAGTTTCCTAGTTAATTATTCTTTACCTACAGGGTACCTTTTTCTTCGACAGGTTTTCCATAAAGCTCTACACGCATACATCTCTCGCCTTGAGTACCGCTGAGGTCAAAAGTCACTCTTAAGGCTTTTTGAGGAACGACAAGTGTGTGTGTAATTACGTGGTCAACTGGGTTTCCTTGGAAGCGCTACAAAAAAAAAAGCAATAATGAACAGTTGTGTTGAATGTTTTGCACTGCATGTTATCAATCCACTTAAAGAACTCTTCTCAGGCAACCACCATTTCCCTTACCCTGGGGATTTCTCTTCTAAAGCCCCTCGATTCGACCTTGATCGCCAATCTACTTTTCTTTTATGTTTTTCAATTATTCCTCATACTTTCTGTTTCCAACCCACATTCCTTTTATAACAGCATCACTCTGATCACACAGCATGTGGACTCCTTGCATCGCGCATTCTTCATCTTTTATTTTAATAAGCATTGTTCTTTCTGAGTGAGTGGCAAGGTTAAGTATGAAAGCTGCAGCTAAAATGATCATGCTGTCATTTACTTTTTAGGAAGATGACCAAAATTACTGACAAAAAATAGCTAGGCTTGCCTTAATAATTTCCGGCATTTTCTTTTTTTTGCTGCAGCAACTATATTAGATTTGTGAAATGTCACAACTCACCAAAAAAATTCCTGTTCAAATCGGCAATCATTAAGAAGCCTGTAGACTACACTGTGGTAACATCCCAAATATTCATTTTCTGTCTTTTCAATAAACCTTCCTCTTTCCATTCTCTTCATAGTTAACCCCATCAAATGCCAGGTAGACGAATTCAGGAGGCATCTCGCATTCTTTGCTAAGCTGGCACATTTTTCCCTGAATTGAAACCTGTTGAAGTAAAAATTGCAGTTAGGCTAGTACACTTCAGTGGCAGAAAATTGCAAAACTCCTTGTAGAAAGCCTACCAAAAACTCCTACAGCCGACAGACGACTTGGTATATTAATAGATTTTTAATACAATTATGTAGATAGAAAAGATACAAAGTTTCAACCTGACGGAAATGCCAATGAAACAGTTCTTAATTTCAATGAAGCGCGATGAAACGTACTAACACTCAACTGCTTAAGATAAATCTAAATTTACTTTCAAGGCAATGATAAAACAAATGAAGTAATGATCAATGTTGAGGAATCGTTCGTTACTTTTACAGTGAAGGACTGCTG
Organism: Pavona decussata; assembly: GCF_977016875.1. NCBI lineage: Eukaryota > Metazoa > Cnidaria > Anthozoa > Scleractinia > Agariciidae > Pavona > Pavona decussata. Next base: position 417,610 of record NW_028145460.1, read on the forward strand.
TTTGGAAATTGTTGCCATTTATAGTACTTCTCGAATTCCGTAACGTTATCATTCTAATAACAGCTAATCATCTGTAATTTACTTTACGGTGGCTTTAAACAGGGTGTGGATTTGTCTACGACTTACTTAGACATTGTTCGGAATACATGGTAAAGAAACAGTCACGTTTTAAACCTTTCACCTTAGTTATTGAATACTCTTTCTGTAGGTCAATCGTCAATGTCCTGACGGAATCCGTCTCATTAACACACCACGCTTTTTCTGGTCCCGCGTTAAGACGGGACTGATCCCGTGTCCCGCCCGCTGTTTCACTAGAAGCGGTTATCTGAGAATCTTTAATGGCGCCAGACTCCATACCCAGGGGGCTTGGTACTATAAAGCGTAAATTAGCATAATTAACTAAAATAAGAGGAATACCAAAAACTAATTTACACTCCGTAATAAATTTCAACGAAGTATTATTGTCCGAAAGAATAAAGAAAACATAAAAATTAATAAAATCCATTTGCAAAAGAAATTCGACATGTTTGTCGAGTCATCCATATGTTAAAAGGCAATGTTATGTATTTGTAATATCACTTTCTAGAATAGCCACAACCATTCTTTTATCAGTTGAAAAAGTTGTTCGATTTCGTTATCCATCTAGCACACAGGATCGAACTAGTGTTGACTATTTTTGGCTGCAGATGGCTGAGATGGAAATGGATTGCAACTTGAAATCAAGTTCTTCGAGTGTATTTTTGACAATTCCTTGAAACTAATTATAGTCTGTTCTTGCTGAGAAAAATCACTTAATTTTTCCTCCCATTGTTTTACGAGGAATGATATTTTAGAAAAAAAAGTTTTTTTGAAATTTTATTTGAAAAATATTTGAATAGTTTTTATGCTTTCCAAGCTCTAGCTGTGGATGGTTACGATGGAAATGGATTGCAACTTTAAAAAATAGAATTGGCCAATTTTTTTTCATATTGTTTCTCTAATTTGTAGAAATCGCTGATAAGTTGATTGTAGTTTCTTTTTCCCCACGAGAAATCAGTTAATATATCCTCTAAGTGTTCTTTAAGAGTAATTTAATGTTATCGGAAAAGTACCTTGTTAAACATTTCGACAGTATTGACCAAAACAGAGAATTTTCGGTGACAGTGCAACTTTTATGATGTACTGCAAATGCTGTTTAGTGCTAAAAGGGCAGATAAAGATAAAATTTTGCTACTGTTTACCATTTCGTTTTTCCTGAAGGTAACATCCATAAAACTCCACCGCCATTATTGACACGTTAGCGATCCACGAGCGCGGATTGATTCGCAAAAACTGGCTGACGATTGGTGGATTGAAAATCATTACTTTTTCCAGATTAGACTTGTCGTTACCTGAGAATTCCTAAAGAAGGAGAAAATAAGAATTAGTTTTACAGGTTTTATATTAAAAAAGCATCACTCTTACAGATGCCTTCAACGTAATAAGATGGGTGTCGACATTTTGATGGGGTAGGGAAAACTACCAGAGGATATTTGAGTTGTCTAGGTTTTAACTTTCTTTGCGAACTGAAGAGTTTTGTAAAGTTGAGAGTTCTGTGCTTGTTTCCGATTTTGCTATTGGGGTTCAGAATGTATAGAGAAGCTCAAGTGGCTATTGATAATAAAAATAGAAAAGCGTTTATGAGAGTCAACTGCTATACATTTGTGTCACGGCGTTTTCACAGCCTCAGCTATTGTTAGATTGAAGTTCCCACCTTCCGCGCTAGCTTTCATAACTAACCAATCAAGGGCTCAAGCGGACCGGCATTTAAAGTTGAGGGAAAAAGTAATCTAAAAATAGACTAGTCTGCGAATGCAGATCGGCATAACATTGGCTTAGTGTGGGAATTGTATGCTATGACGAATTGATGTTTCTGTGGAAATCGCAATTTGACAACCATTTTTGTCCCAAATTTCTATTTCTATACCATTTTGCCGTTTTTCTATTGTGCTTTAATTCATTTTACTTTAGTTTGGACGTTTTGGAAAATTCCAAAATCGCTGATGTTCAGATATAATGTCGTAGTTCCCTCGTTATTTGGTATCATCGTCTCATTTTGTGGAATGTAACAGTTAACATTTTTGGACTTATCCCCTTTTATTACCACAGCATAAATGCTCCTGCAGGAATGTAGAGGGAGGGGGGATCTACTTGTCTTACTTAGAAACACAAGGAACCCCGAACTTCCACTTCATAGCGTGGTTGTCCTAGATGAATATTGCAGTTCATAGGGTCCATTTGAATAGCGATGTATGCTAGACCTCAAGTTATGAGTTACTTTTGCCTTTCCAGTTCTTTTGTCTTTTAAAATCTTCCAGATTATGTCGTCATCACTGGAGGACACTTGGAATGAACTCACATAAGTGTTACGTGATCCCTCGATGGACAACTGGAAGAAATAAAACTTTCAGCATCAATTAAGGTGTTAGTCAAAAGAGGCCCGAAATATAAACGCTTACGCAATTTGAAAAGAAAAAAGGTTGCAAAATGTGCTAACATTAATGTTAGAATGCCAACTAAAAAGATATAAACAAGGGCGTTATTTTATCTTATAATTTATCTTAGAATTTGTAACTAGCCGGTTGTAATTTTAAATTAGCTGTATTTTTTTACTATGTAAAAAACCTGTTGTAAAGCGCTATTAGCGCTATAATATAAATTTATTATTATTATTATTATTATTATTATTATTATTATTAGTAGTAGTAGTAGTAGTAGTAGTAGTAGTAGTACTATTACTATAATTTATCTAAGTTATGACTTCTTAGCCAAGAAAAGAATTGATTCGTGTATGCAGAATGTAAAACGGCTAATTAGAAAATAGAAAATCAGATTGGTATTCTCGTGGACTATTTGCATATGCAGGAAAGGTAGGCTGTCGCTAATGAAAATATGCTTTTTCATCATTTTTCTTTCTTCGTTTGTTTTCTCGTTATTTCAGTCTTCACAACGGTCCTGATTGGCTCATTAACCTACCGCCTCAACTTTAGCCCTGGAGCGGAAGTCGATTTGCAGGAAGTGATTCCGGTCAAACTGAAGAAATCCTTCTTCCACCGCGAACACACCAATAAAGCCAGGTCTGGAATAGTAAGGAGCATTTCCTACTTTATTCAGTTGGGTCTTCATGTAAGACGAAGAAGATAGCTGACTTTCCTTGATCCGACCGTCTCTCATTCCCAATGGACGAAATGTAGAGCACGCTAGACAAAGCAGAATAAGATGTTTTTATACTCCGGTCGTCTATCCAATTGAAAAAAACCTTTAAACTCGATATTTCTTCATTCATTAAAACTTTCGTGTCTGCCCTGATCGCTCTGGTCCCTAAGAAACCCTCGTTTACACTTAATACTGAGCAAGAGGTGAAAAGGGTAAAGTTCATATAGGATATCCCCGGGTATATGATCTATTCGGTAAGTGATTCATACTTTAAGATACCCTTAAAAGTTATTTCTGATTCAGTCACAGCCATTTGGTAAAAATTATTTTGTCTGTAAAGTATGCTCTGCATCAAACACGTCATGATGAAGCATTGCCTAATGAAAGTTATAATGTCTGCCGCTAATCATAACACGGTGTCTAAGGCAATGTTTAGACTTACAATTAGTGGAGATATCTTTTAATTACAATTCAAATGAAAGCTTTCCAATAGTACTAGTACTTGTTCCTCATTTGCTTCCTTAATTCCAAGGTTTGATATTTTTTGTCTGCCTCCTTTCTTATTAAGTTAAGGTAACAGCTACTAACTTGGTGCGTAGTACACAAAAGAAGTGTATGCTCTTTCAGTTTGTCGCGCTGCATCGAGATTTTCATCTTCCAAAGTGTACTCTACTGTTACAAAGATCGACGTTTCTTCAGTCTTTCCAGATGGGGTTATCTTCTGATGGTCAACTTGGAATTTGACGACGAGGGAAATTTTGTCACAAGAAGCCAGTTTTGCAAACTGAAATTGATAAATGTTAATGAATGCAAAAGGACCATTATCAGCTACTTATTTATTTATATACATTATTTAAACAGAAATTCCAGTTCAGCGTAGCTGGTTTAAATGGAGATCTGTATAAGATAATAAGAATAAATAATCAAATATAGAAATGAAAGCAAAAATCATTCAAAGAGTTCATGAAGGTGAGAAATTAACTAAGGTGATTTAGATGTTTCTTGACTCTCAGTTTAAAACTAGTGAGAGACTGATCATGACGTAAGTTACGAGGAAGAGTGTTCCAGGATTTGGCGGCATAGTACTTAAAAGATGTTTGAAATTTAGTAGTCTTGGCAAGAGGCAGGCGAATAAGGTCTTTGTTCCTACATCCGTCATTAGAGTGACACTTATTAAACATTAATTTTTTTTAAATTTTATATAATCTACAGTAAAGAGGTTTAAAATCACGGGTAAATCTAACATAGAAGAAAAACGTCAGTGATGTTGTTACATTAATAATTTCAGTGAGAGGATCGGTTTAAGATAAGCCTTCAATGCACAGCACCTGAAAGGCTTTCGAAAGATATTCTTTGTATTTCTACCTTAGGTTGAAAGTCCAGTTGAACGAAGTGAAGTGTGGTTTTACCTTTACAATTAAGGCCGATTCCTGGTCAACCAAGCCAGTGTATTGCGGTCCATTTACGACTTGAGCAGAGCTGAATTTGTGTTTTGTGGGAAAGGACCAGCTCACAACAATGTTGGCGACTGCCCCTCGAGAGCTTGGTTTGTGAGCTATGGTAAGGTGATTGGTGACTAAACCACTGTGGAAAAATGACAACATTATAAACAAAACTTGTTCTTGTTTAAGGTTTAAAAACCTGCAAAGAAAAGTTCGAAAAGTGACTAATAAATCTTTTGTTAAACAAACAATGTTAAACCAAAAGTTGCATTGGCTACACCCGATAATTGCTATCCTTTGAATGGTCTTCTGAAAAAAGCTTTAAAGTTAAGGATAAGGCGCATACTAATGTTGGAGAGAATCTGTTTTCTTTCCAAAAAACGAAACCTACCTTTGCACAATGGGCTCAGCAAGATTAGCTAACGTCAAGGCCACGTCAAGCTTAGGTTGTCCTCCGCTTCTAGCCACACAAGGCTCTTGGGAAACAGCCTAAAAGTGGTGATAAAGTCAAAGAACTGCTTTCAGGTAAACTAAGAATTTTCTAGGTAGTTTCACTTAAAAGTAGATATAATTTGATCTCTCATTAGACGTCAAACAATTTTTTTGTTATTTAAAATTGCTTGAAAAGAGAAAATTATTTCGCCGACATGATAGGAAGATCAGAGACAGTTAACTTGGGAACAGAAATCAACACAACTAGAGAAATGAGTGAAAATGTGGTTTCCGCGGTTATGTCGATTTCGATTTCTGTTCCCAAATTAATTGTTGTATGTATATCTTTCTAAAAAATACCGGTGAATCACCATCTCAAGGATATGGGATGATGATCCTAAGAAAATGACGCAATCAGTTGCAAAGAATACCTCCCCTCCCTTACTGACTAGAAATTTCAAATTTCCTTTGGGGGACGCGGTCGTGTATCACTGATCGATCGGCGGGAGTAGTGAGGTGATATTGATTAATCGATTCATCCAGCTTATTCAAAAGGGAACAAAGGTTGTTTCACTACTTAGATGACTGTTTGCAGCGTTCCCGAAGGGAGTGGCAATTTTTCTTAAGCACGTGTGAGTTGCCCTTTTCATGCACACTAAAGCTTACATGCTTATTATTAGTTTTGGACCTACCATCCCTTGTCTCCAAATTAATAGTATTAAAAGAAGTGTCATCGTAATCTTTCAGATGAGACTAGAAGTTTTACTCCCTAAGTGAAAAGACAGAACGCAAGAAATCGTTATTTTTTCATGTACTGAAAACAAGCAGGGCATTATTTACAAGTCATCTAGCGAGGTAAACATAAGAAAACATGAAAAATAAAGTTAAGTATTGGAAAAATCCAAAACTGTAATACAACTTATGTTTTTCCAGCTCCCGGTTGGCTTGATAGCTCAGTTGGCAGAGCACTGCACCAGTATCGCAGAGGTCATATACAAGCATACAAGCATGAATATTTTTTCAGGCTATTTTTGTCCAACTGTTAAGTTGTGTAAATAAGTTGCGTTAATAACTGTGGGGGTTTTCTTATTTAATCTTCCACCCGCTGTTAATTTTTTCATGATATTTATATTCATATTCATGTAATCGATAGAAATAGCCGAAATTTTAATTACATGCAATTGCAAGAATCGAAAGTAAAACTTACATTCAGAATCGATTCAGAACAAGTTCAACCATGTGCAAGTAAGTTAGTAAAATAACCTTAAAGAGCTAGAAGAGCAGTTTTTTTTTATTTTTGTCATCTGGCGGTGCAAACATTTAAAGTCATCAGAAGTGCTTTATTTGCTACCAGTCTCCAATTTAAGTCTCAGTAGATATATTAACTATAAATAAGTTTTAGGATCAACTGGAGTCACTTCTTACACACTATAACTAGAAATACGTAACTCGCAAAACCACGCGAAGCTGGGGCTGGGTGGAAAGCCCTCTTTACTCGTACCAGTACGGCATCAAATGAGGAGATTAAAAGGTTTCTGAAAATAGCAACTATTTTGATGAGCATGGTCTTTTCGTAGTTCCACAGGCTAGTTTGCGGTTGAAAATCTATTTCTGAGGCGACGAAATGTATAACAGGCGTGCAGCGCTGTCGTGTTCGATGAATTTATTTCCCACGGAAAATTATTTTACCGCGGCCACAAAACGTGTAATTTCTTCAATGCAATCTTTCACCAATGGATTTCTGGAAAAAAGGGAAACGTTTCTGGAGAGATAGTTCTGTATCCAGTGAATATAATATTGATGAACATTGCAGTTGAAATTTGATCCCGCACGCAAACTTTCGCGATGTATACAAATTTTGCTCCAGACGACGCCAGACAGTCCGACGTCATTCATACTTTGTTTTTCACTGTTGCTAGGCAACAGTGTGGACACCTTCAACGAAACATATATACATTTTCGCTCGAATTCGCGCGGCTTAGCTCCGCTCGGGCCGACACGGCCCGACAAATTTATTAACCTCGCTACGCTCGGGCCTTCGGCCCTCGCTTCGCGAGGAATCAAACCTTCCCAAGGTAACCGATAGATCAAGTGGCTGAAATTTTAACTACATGTTTACAATTGGAAGAACCGAGAATATCAAATACTTACATTGGGAACCCATCGAAACTAATGTGTTGTAGGATCCTTCTGCGAAAACAGGAAAATAAAAAATAAATAACTAAATAAATGAACTTCTTTTCTCGATAAAATTCCTCAGCATGCAAAACAAACTCACTGTCGGACGTGCTACTCATTTCAATGTGGATATACTTAGGGACTCGCAAACCCGGCAAGGAGTCTACAACATGTTATCAGGTAAATAGGGCGTGTTTGCGACACAGCAAATCACCTGAGATTGTCTGACGTGAGGACAAGAAAGCGCATTTAAAAGGCATTTGCGATAACAGGCCACAGCAGCCAACATACACTAACAATATGCCATATTTAATAATCATTATAAAAGTAATAATAATAATAATGATTATAATATAAGAACTTCCCCAGAATTCTTTGTACTTAAAAATTGCAAATGCCAAATAACTTTGTCAGTTTAGAGCCAACGAGAATGCCACACCACATGGAAATAACAGTTACCATAAAATATCACTCATAGGAAATTTAGAGTGATGGCGTCATCAGTCACGTGACCACGCCCAAGAAAGCGTTTAAAGTCATTGCGTAAACGGACATCTATCATTTCATAAGAAACCAATGTAGTCAGAAAGACAGTGGTGTCAGGCATATAGAAATGGTCATTAACGGCCTTGCAAAGACTCAAAAACTGAAAATCTAGAGGACTGAGTCGAGAGGCATATCTTCCTAGGTTCAAGGCGCATTGCAACATAAATTTGCATGTGCATAGACTTTTGCTTGGAGTACCTTTCAGACATTGTTACTGTGATGACGTGATCGGTCACGTCACTAGGACGGTTAAAATTTTTCGAGGGTTTGGTAAAACAACAATAAGTCTAATTCAACATGGACTGGTGGGACTGGACTGGTATTTAAAAGGGGCATTGTTATTTTTGGATGAAAACATACACGGGATCGGATATCTGCTTATGTCAATTCGTTGAATGTCTCCCGTTCAGGTACTTATCAAGTAAAAAATTTAAGGCAAACTCGAATATGAGGTTTGAACGCATGCTCTTTGTAATGGCATCGACGATATCCCTCCATTCTGACTCCTTCATGGCTGCAATATATACAATTTTTCAATTTATGGTATCCTGGTAACGTAGGTTCCGATCGGATCAGATCACAATGAGTTTACTTTAACTTCAAAAGGGTGTTACGGCCCACTTGGAACACCCGTAGCAGGGAAAACGCCATTGGGGTGGACCTGTGTTGGACGCTTACCCGGATTGTCTACGCCAGAACCTTTCGAACCCAGACCTTGTACGAGATACACCTTGACGAACAATTGCGAGGGATGCGAGGGATTGACTCTCTTGGAGTTTGAATTTCGGACAACATTCAGTTAAATCAGGAGGAACTTTTAGCAATGTCGAAAGTGGAAAAGTCAAGCGATGGATCGGCGGCCGTTACGAATAACGATAACAATAATTATAATTTATATAGCGCACATATCCAAAGTTGAAGGCGCTTTACAATCAAAAAACAAAACTAAAAAAAACTTGCGTCAATTTCAACAGTAAATTTAAGAAATAATCTTATACCGAGAGCGAATTCCCATTTTAGAGAGCGAATTTGTATTTCACATAACTATAACGTTAAAGTGGGAACACTTCTTTTGCTTATGGAGTATTATCAATCCTTTCGGTAAAAATGCCCGAAATTTCAACTTCGTGCAATTTTAAGAACCCATTGGAAAAATAAAACTCGCTTTCACAACAAGTTGAAACATCTGCAAGTGCAAAAAAAAAAAAACACCTGAGATACATTAACAAATGCATGTAAATTAAGAGCCTGAAAATGTTTATTTTAAAACAACCGTCAGGCCATATTCAGTGATAACGAGCTATGTACCTCAAACATACCTTTTCAGGGGTGTCTTCCCTCCTCGATCTTCAAATTAACACTGTTGTAGCCGAACGCAGTTGATTTACCAACAATTTTATAGGCCTGTAAAATCGTAAGAAGGCTCAAATTTTGTTAAATTGAGTGGATAATTTGTTAAGGAGCACAGCTTGGAATTAACTAAACTTCAATGGGTAACCCAGAATTACGCATTTAAGGACCAAGCGTGACCATGGAGATCGAACATCCAATAGGAGTTTGAGTATATGGAGGATAGCTTATAAGAAACTCACTTTTATCGCTGTTTAATTTTACAGAAATACTGAATGTAAGTTAATTAAAACGCTTCTGAGTTATGGGAGAATTCGATTGGATATTGATTGAATGTTAATTGAACTGAATTCATCACAATTTTACCGCTTCACGCTGTGAATAGCCTGCTGAGTACTTAGCGCCATGGAGGGTTTCTAAAGCAACTCCCACTCAGCGTTGTTGACCTGCAGATAACATATATCTCACGACTATGTGGAGTAGCTCACCAAAGAAACACTGCCGTTGCAAAGTCAACAAATCCATATCTAAGAAGTAAGATAATACGGCGGTCTCGAAATTAACCGTAATTTAAACCGTTCAAGAAGATTTTTGTTTTTTACTGTATTTTTAGTAAGTATTTTTTCGATAGCAGTCATCACGGGGTTTATTAGGAATATTGGGGAAGAGTGCATTCTCTGTGTAGCCTCATTCTCTTAACGTTTGATGTCAAGATAAGTTTCCTTACATGATATGGGGGAATAAAATGATATCCAGCTGGATAATGTTTAAGTATGGCATAGTTTCAGTAATGGCAATCTCAAAAACAGGAACTCATTATAAATAATTGAAGTGGGTCATTTTTAACCCTGTTTGTATGTATATGTTGTATTTTCACTACTCTTATTATCTTTATGCATAATAAAGATAAATTGGACACACTTATTGTCACGAAACCTTTCCATGAACAAGGTTACCTCTAGAAATGTCCGAAATTCCAACCACATGTAATTTTCAGAAAAAAGTTCAAATTCAGAGCATGTTCAAAAAAGGGGTAGTGCAAAAAGTTATCACGCGAGATAGCTTCACGTGATAACTAAGTTCATCTGTATTTAAATGTTAAAGGTTTTGGTCAACTCATGAAATAATGCATGGAAAAAAGTTCTATCTGTTTAAAAAAAGGCGATATTCAACGACATCAACCTATTTTTAACATATATCGGAAACGGACATTACCTGTTTAGAGCGTCTTCATTCCTCTGGATTCAGATTGCAATTGTTAAAACTGGACGCAGTGGGTCTATCACGCGTTTAAAACCGTAGGAAAGATTACGTTGCATTAGATTTGCCAGGTGATTTGTCAAGATCCACAACTTGAAACTGACTTCAAGCTCAACAGGAGGCTTTTTTGAAAACCGAGAATGGCGATATATAGGGTACAGAGTAAAAGAGTGACCTTGGATATCGAACATCTCATAGCAAATAGGAATTCGAAGATAGCATATCTTTGCAAATACAGAAACACCAACTTAGGCTTACTTCTACAATCAAACACAAAAGGATTGGGACAAATTCGTTGTCGTTGTTTCCTTACACACTCGACAGAAACATGGTACGCTTAAACGATGTGTCCGTTCCCCGGCCCCTACTCCCCTGACAATGTTGAGCCCGTGTAACAAAAATCACTTGTGGATTTCAACATTGTCTCGGGGGAGGGGTGTAATTAATTCCATGGGCTTTAAACGTAAAACATGGCTTCATTGGTCAGTCACACTAAATTACCAGTTAATAGGATGACTATTGTAACATTTGTACAAAGACCTTTTGTTCTTCATTGTAGCTTTAGGTTGCTTTCTTCCTTCTTTAAGTTATCCCCGAATTCCGATTGTATATTAGTAGTAGACCTTCAGCAAAATTAACCCCCGTTTAGGATTAGGTGATTAGGTGATTAGGTAGTGTCTTCCTGCATACTAATTAAGTGCTTAGTCAGTGTCTTCCTGCATACTGATAAGTGCCGAGGTTTACTAATGAGCGTCACTCTTGCACAAAGGAAACAATTGACATGCCCAGGCTTGCCCGCTCTATACCCACCCTGATTGGAGCTTAAGATTTGTATGGTCAGTTTGAATAAAAGCGCGCTTTCTGTTGATAGCGTAACTCCTGGGAAAATTTATCTCCGAGATTTCAGGTTATTCGTTACGATTATCGCTATCATTATTGTGAACATGGCTTTCTTGAACGTTGATGATTTTCAAGCTGCTTTGAGACAAAACTGTTTTCTCCTATCTATCTCGAGGAAATGAAAAACTATTAAAGTCACGCACCGTTAGTCAGTTAATTATGCGGGTTCACGAGCCCAAAGTTGCATACAAATCAGTTCAGCTCTGCTGAAAAACCCCAAGGGAGTATCTTGACGCATTAATATATAATCGATTTTATATAACTTAACAAAGATCAATGGAAACACGCGACTTATAATTGCTAGCAATAGAACCAGACAAGAGATACTGTTTTAAAAACTTTATTAAAAAGCAATGACAAAAAGAGTCAAGTACACAGCGATTTCAAGCGGATGAAATTTAATCTTCATCTCCGTTCTCATTTCCCTCCACCACCACCACCACCACCACCACATTTCTATTTCTTTCCCTCCACCACCACCACCACCACATTTCTATTGCTTTCCCTCCACCACCACCACCACCACCACCACATTTCTATTGCTTTCCCACCACCACCACCACATTTCTATTGCTTTCCCACCACCACAACCACCACATTTCTATTGCTTTCCCTCCACCACCACAACCACCACATTTCTATTTCTTTCTCTCCACCACCACCATCACCACATTTCTATTGCTTTCTCACCACCACCACCACCACATTTCTATTGCTTTCCCACCACCACCACCACATTTCTATTATTTCCCTCCACCACCACCACCACATTTCTATTATTTTCCCTCCACCACCACCACCACATTTCTATTATTTTCCCTCCACCACCACCACCACATTTCTATTATTTCCCTCCTCCACCACCACCACCACCACATTTCTATTATTTCTCTCCACCACCACCACCACCACCACATTTCTATTGCATTCCCACCACCACCACCACATTTCTATTATTTCCCTCTACCACCACCACCACATTTCTATTATTTTCCCTCCACCACCACCACCACATTTCTATTATTTCCCTCTACCACCACCACCACATTTTTATTATTATCCCTCCACCACCACCACCACATTTCTATTATTTTCCCTCCACCACCACCACCACATTTCTATTATTTCCCTCCTCCACCACCACCACCACCACATTTCTATTATTTCTCTCCACCACCACCACCACATTTCTATTATTTTCTCTCCACCACCACCACCACCACCACATTTCTATTGCTTTCCCACCACCACCACCACCACATTTCTATTGCTTTCCCACCACCACCACCACATTTCTATTATTTCCCTCCACCACCACCACCACATTTCTATTATTTTCCTTCCACCACCACCACCACATTTCTATTATTTCCCTCCACCACCACCACCACCACCACCACCACATTTCTATTATTTTCCCTCCACCACCACCACCACATTTCTTTTATTTTCCCTCTACCACCACCACCACATTTCTATTATTTTCCCTCCACCACCACCACCACCACATTTCTATTGTTTTCCCTCCACCACAAAACTCTACACGAACCACTCAAGCAAACCATACCGTAAATTTGGATGTGTTTCTGGCTTTCAGACCAGAGACAAAAGCTTTTGCGTAATCTCCTTTTTCACGGTTTGTTAGCCACTAATTATGAAAGCAAGCAGTATGCACAATAGACAGCTTAAGTCTATAGAAATAATCAATTAAAACATCAATTAAAACACCCGAATGATAAATACTTGCTATTAAACAAGACATTCTTTTTGAGAGGCCTTAAAAAATTACTCTATTGCTACCAAAAATATAAAATTATTTAACTACGGGAGATTTTAAATGAATTAAAGTAATTTTCCTTCAAAAAAATGTCATCTTTTTACACCCGCTCGAGTGGGATCTAAAAATAATTAGAAATGTGAAGTTTTGTGGTGGAGGGAAAATAATAGAAATGTGGTGGTGGTGGTGGAGGGAAAATGATAGAAATGTGGTGGTGGTGGTGGTGGTGGTGAAGGGAAAATAATACAAATGTGGTGGCAGTGGTGGAGGGAAAACAATACAAATGTGGTGGCGGTGGTGGAGGGAAAACAATTCAAATGTGGTGGTGGTGGAGGGAAAGCAATAGAAATGTGGTGGTGGTGGTGGTGGAGGAAAAGAAATAGAAATATATTAATGTGGTGGTTGTGGTGGTTGAGGGAAAACAATAGAAAAGAGAACGGAGATGAAGATTAAATTCCATCCGCTTGAAATTGCTGTGTATTTGACTCTTTTTGTCATTCCTTTTTAATAAAGTTTTTAAAACAGTATCTCTTGTCTGGTTCTATTGCTAGCAATTATAAGTCGCGTGTTTCCATTGATCTTTGTTAAGTTATATAAAATCGATTATATACTAATGCGTCAAGATACTCCCTTGGGGTTTTTCAGCAGAGCTGAACTGATTTGTATGCAACTTTGGGCTCGTGAACCCGCATAATTAACTGACTAACGGTGCGTGACTTTAATAGTTTTTCATTTCCTCGAGATAGATAGGAGAAAACAGTTTTGTCTCAAAGCAGCTTGAAAATCATCAACGTTCAAGAAAGCCATGTTCACAATAATGATAGCGATAATCGTAACGAATAACCTGAAATCTCGGAGATAAATTTTCCCAGGAGTTACGCTATCAAGAGAAAGCGCGCTTTTACTCAAACTGACCATGCAAATCTTAAAATCCAATCAGGGTGGGTATAGAGCGGGCAAGCCTGGGCATGTCTATTGTTTCCTTTGTGCAAGAGTGACGCTCATTAGTAAACCTCGGCACTTGAGCGCAAAAAAATACTCCTGAGATACATTAACGAATGCATGTAAATTAATGGCCTGAAAATATTTTTTTTAAAACAACTGTCAGGCCATATTCAGTGATAACGAGCTATGTACCTTAAACACTAACGATATCTTTTCAGGGGTGTCTTCCTTCCACGATCTTTAAATTAACACTGTTGTAGCCGAACGCAGTTGATTTACAAACGACTTTAAGGGCCTGAAAAATCGTAAGAAGGATCAATTTTTTTTAATTGAGTAGATAAATTGTCAAGGAGCACAGCTTGAAATTAACTAAACTTCAATGGGGACCCAGAATTACCAAGCGTGACCATGGAGATCGAACATCCAATAGGAGTTTGAGTATATGGAGGATAGCTTATAAGAAACTCACTTTTATCGCTATTTAATTTTACAGAAATACTGAATATAAGTTAATTAAAACCTTTCTGAGTTATGGGAGAATTCGATTGGATATTGATTGAATGTTAATTGAACTGAATTCATAGCAATTTTAAAGCCTCACGCTGTGAATAGCCTGCTGAGTACTTAGCGCCGTGGAGGGTTTCTAAAGCAACTCCCACCTAGCTTCATTGACCTGCTGATAACATATATCTCACGACTATGTAGAGTCGCTCACCAAAGAAACACTGCCGTTGCAAAGTCAAAAAATCCATATCTAAGAAATAGTTTAATACGGCGGTATCGAAATTTACCGTAATATAAACCGTTCAAGAAGGTGTTTGTTTTTTGCTGTATTTTTAGTAAGTATTTTTTCGATAGCAGGCATCACGGCTTTTATTAGGAATATTGGGGAAGGGTGAATTCTCTGTGTAGCCTCATTCTCTTAACTTTTGATGTCAAGATAAGTTTCCTCACATGATATGGGGGAATAAAATGATATCCAGTGAACCCGCATAATTAACTGACTAACGGTGCGTGACTTTAATAGTTTTTCATTTCCTCGAGATAGATAGGAGAAAACAGTTTTGTCTCAAAGCAGCTTGAAAATCATCAACGTTCAAGAAAGCCATGTTCACAATAATGATAGCGATAATCGTAACGAATAACCTGAAATCTCGGAGATAAATTTTCCCAGGAGTTACGCAATCAAGAGAAAGCGCGCTTTTATTCAAACTGACCATACAAATCTTAAGCTCCAATCAGGGTGGGTATAGAGCGGACAAGCCTGGGCATGTCAATTGTTCCCTTTGTGCAAAAGTGACGCTCATTAGTAAAGCTCGGCATTTATTAGTATGCAGGAAGACACTGACTAAGCACTTAATTAGTATGCAGGAAGACACTACCTAATCACCTAATCCTAAACGGGGGTTAATTTTGCTGAAGGCCTACTACTTGTATTAACTGAAATTTGTCACAAATTTGAAGCTTCTAGCAGTGAATTGCTTAAAATGGAGCCTTAGAGGGTTCCTTCAGGAACTCAGCTAGTGCTTTTCCGCTGAGCGGAACAGTTTATAGGTGGTTATCCTGTTGATAACTTTGCATGTAGCCCGAAGGTTATTCCATCAAAGAGTTTATGACGTCATAAATCCAAAATGGCGAAGTGGGGGAACAACAAAAAAATGGCTCTAGTTTTGCTATAAACAACAGTGTGTTAAAATTGTCCTGATCGTCTGTAACCATTGATGGACTGGCCGGGTCGGTTAGGTTGACATTTTTCAATGAATATGAATGTTATTCTAAGCTCATACAAATATAAACCGCTGGAGCTTTGATTATTGCTATCGGCCACCTTCTTCATGGAGATTTTTCAAGATTACCTACAATATTAAGCGTGTCAGATGTGTCGAGTTCATTCCATTCTCCTTTCTCTAAAATATACTCATATTTCTACTGAAAGGTAGATTAAGCGACTTAAATAATGCACACCATATTTTAATAGTCTTTGCATCTACTAAACGACTGAACAAGGCAGTGCGAGATATTTTCTTTGCCATTACGTTGTAAATTTTCTAACATCAAAATAGTCATTAGAACGTGGATTTATCTTCGTTTGAACTTTGGACCTAGAGAAATTAAACAGGCCGTAGCGACCGCCTATTTTCTTTCCTCACATTTAGTCAAACACTTTGCAATATGATAACAAATATCAACGGGGAGTCGAGATTCAACTGCAAGTTTGTATAAAGCATATTTGATGAGTCCAGCAGTAAGCCGCGAAGACAAAACATCGTGATAGGTGTCGTAATGTTTGGAAGTTCTACTTATAGTATTTTTTCAGGTAATTTTGTGATAAATGATGACCCATAAAACGTTATTCTGGTTAGAGAAAATGTAAACTAAATGTTTAAAAACCCAACGTTTCGGCTAAAACTTCAGCCTTTGTAAGGAGGAGGTTATAAGAATTTTTAAAACGAGCACGATACATATAATGAAAAATGCAGATGTTTAGCTAATTAAGTCTTGTCTTAAATACTTTTCCGAGAAGTGAATGGCGTCGTCATTCATATATATTTGTCATCAAGAATCCACCTTGTTAGGGGTCTATTTTGATATTTTTAGGTCCTACTTATCGTAATTTTCAGGTAATTTTGTTCCTGCCCTATTCGAATGATAAGCACGGTTGTGCGGTTGATATCTGTTACTTGGTTATCAGTAATAAGTCATGAAGTTAACCCCGAAATACAAGACACGCGGACCACTTTTGAAGAAAAAATCATCCAGGGTTAACAAACGCTGCATATTATCCGAATTTGAATGAAACTTGTAGAATTTGATGTAGACTTCGTTTCATGATAAATATGTTAAATTTGCGGAATAAATTGATGCAAAACAACAGGGGAAAGCGATGGCAATTGGCAATTTTCAATGTTGTTCGTCCTGGTGTCTGAAAAATTCATGAATACCTTGGAATAATATTTAAAAACCAGACCAAAGTGAATGTTGTACGACTCTTAAAGGGAGTGTTATTTTAAAACATCAAAGACGTTTTGTATTGATAGAAACCTACAAATGATGCTCCAGTTTGGCTATAAACTACCACCAGTCTACTAAAATTGTCCTTATCGTCTGTAACCATTGATGGACTGAGTCGGAATGGAATGCAGCTTATAGAAGGTTATGTGGACATTTTTCAATGAATGTGTTATTCTACTGAAGTTCATACACTGAAGCTTTGGTTATTACTATCGGTTACCTTGTTCATGTAGAGTTTTGATAATAGCTTACAATATTAAGTGCTTCAGATGTGTCGAGTTCACTCTTTTCTGAAAAATATACTCATATTTCTACTGAAAGGTAGATTAAGCGACTAAAATAATGCACAGTGTTTGCATCCACCAGACGACGGAAAAAAGCAGTTCGAGATATTTTCTTTGCCATTACGTTGCAAATTTCCTTACATCAAAATATCCATCAGAAAGTAGATTGAACTTTATTTGAACTTTATTTTACATTGATTAATTGTTCTATGGAGCTAGAGAAGTTAAACAGGCTGTGACGACACCCTATTTTCTTTCGAAGCGTTTAGTTAAACGCTTTACAATACAATAATAAAAATCAACGGGAGATTAGGGATCAATGGAACGTTTTTGTAGAGCATATTTGATGCGCCCAGCTGTAAACCGAGAAGACAAAACATCGTCGTGATAAATGTTGTAATTTTTGAAGGTCCTACTTATAGTAATTTTCAGGTAATTTTGTGAAAAATGACAAATAAAACGTTATTCTGGTTAAAAAAAAGTCAACTAAATTTTTTAAAAAACCAACGTTATGGCTAAAACTTCAGTTTTTGTCATGAGGAAGTAATAAGAATTTTCACAACGAGGACGATATATATAAAGAAAAATGCAGATGTTTAGCTAATTAGGTCTTGTCTCAAATACTCATGCGGCAACTGAATGCCGTCGTCATTCATATGATAAATTTGTCATCATGAATCCACCTGGTTAGAGGTCTATTTTGATATTTGAAGGTTCTACTGCTCATAGTTTTCAGATAATTTTTTCCGGCCAAATTGGATGAAAAGAACGGTTGTTCGGGTGATATCTGTTAGTTAGTTACGGTAATAAGTCTTGAAGTTAACCCCGAAATGAAGAGAGCGTCAATTACAAATCACGCAGACATCTTTGAAATGGAAAGTCAGCCGGGGCATACAGATGCTTCATATTATTCGAATTTAAATGAAACTTGTAGAATGTGATGTAGACCTCGTTTCATGATTAATATCTTATATTTGCGGAATAAATTGATGCTAAACAACAAAGGAAATCGTTAAAAAGAAAGTCTCAGTCATAACGCTATTTGGCAATTTTCAATATTGTTTGTCTTGGTGTCTGAAAAATTCATGAATACCTTGGAATGATATATAAAAAGCAGATTAAAGTGACGGTTGTCTGACGCTCAAAGGCAAAGTGTCATTTCAAAACATCAAAAACGTTTTGGTCCAGTTTTGCTTTAAACTATCACCAGTGTGCTAAAATTGTCCTGATCGTCTATAACCATTGATGGACTGGGTCGGAATGGAATGTAGCTTATAAAAGGTTAGGTGGACATTTTCAATGAATATGAATATTATTCTAAGTTCATACAAATATAAA
Organism: Pavona decussata; assembly: GCF_977016875.1. Taxonomy (NCBI): domain Eukaryota; kingdom Metazoa; phylum Cnidaria; class Anthozoa; order Scleractinia; family Agariciidae; genus Pavona; species Pavona decussata. Next base: position 436,248 of record NW_028145460.1, read on the forward strand.
CCGCTGAAGCTTTGGTTATTGCTATCGGTTACCTTGTTCATGGAGAGTTTTGATGATAGCTTACAATATTAAGTGTGTCAGATGTATCAAGTTCATGCCCTTTCCCTTTCTGTAAAATGTACTCATTTTTCTACTGAAAGGTAGATTAAGCGAGTAAAATAATTCACATCATATTTTAAAAGTGTTTGCATCCACCCGGCTGAAAATAGCAGTGCGAGATATGTTCTTTGCCATAACGTTGCAAATTTCCTTACATCAAAATATCCACCAGGAAGTAGATTGAACTTCATTTGAACTTTATTTTATATTGATCAATTTTTTTTTTCTATGGAGGTAGGGAAATTAAACAGGCTGTAACGACACCCTATTTTCTTGCGAAGCGTTTAGTTAAAGCTTTACAATACAATAATGAAAATCAAAGGGGAATTGGGGTTTAATGGAACGTTTTTGTGGAGCATATTTGATGAGTCCAGCTGTAAACCGAGAAAACAAAACGTCGTGATAAATGTCGTAATATTTGGAGGTCCTACTTATACTTATATACTCATATTTCTACTGAACGGTAGATTAAGCGACTAAAATAACGCACGCCATATTTTAAAAGTGTTTGCATCTACGAAACGGCTGAACAAGGCAGTGCGAGATTTTTTCTTTGCTATTACGTTGCAAATTTCCTAACATCAAAATATCCATCAGAACATGGAATTAACTTCATTTGAACTATGTACCTAGAGAGATTAAACAGGCTGTAGCGACCGCCTATTTTGTTTCCAAACATTTAGTCAAACATTTTACAATATGATAATAAATATCAACGGGGAGTCGAGATTCAATGGCAATTTTGTATAAAGCATATTTGATGAGTCCAGTAGTAAACTGCGAAGACAAAACATCGTAATAAATGTCGCAATGTTTGAAGGTCCTACCTATAGTATTTTTTCACGTAATTTTGTGATAAATTATGACCCATAAAACGTTATGAGGGTTAGAGAAAATGTAAACTAAATGTTTAAAACCCAACGTTTCGGCTAAAACTTTCAGGGGGAAGTGATAAGAATTTTTACAACGAGCACGATATATATAAAGAAATATGCAGATGTTTTGCTAATTAAGTCCTGTCCTTAGAGCTTTTTTAAAAGCTCTAAAATTCAAATTCAAATACTCATGCGGCACGTGAATGCCGTCGTCATTCATATATATTTCTTATCATGAATCCACCTTGTTAGAGGTCTATTTTGATATTTGTAGGTTCTACTGATGGTAATTTTCAGGTAATTTTGTTTCCGCCCTATTCGAATGATATGAACGGTTGTGCGGTTGATATTTGTTAGTTGGTTATCAGTAATAAGTCTTGAAGTTAATCTCGAAACGAAGAGTACGTCATTTACAAGACACGCAGACCACTTTGGAATAAAAATTCAGTCAGGCTTAACATACGCTGCATATTATTCGAATTTAAATAAAACTTGCTATAGCTACAACGCTATTTTCAATATTATTTGTCCTGGTGTCCGAAAAATTCATGAATACCTTGGAATAATATATAAAAAGCAAACCAAAGTGACTATTGTACGACTATTGTACGACTCTAAAACGTTTTGATATTGATAGAAACCTGCAAATGATGTTCCAGTTTTGCTGTGAACTACCACCAGTGTAATAAAATTATCCTGATTGTCTGTAACCATAGATGGACTGGGTCGGAATGGAATGCAGCTTATAGATGGTTAGGTTGCCATTTTTCAACTCTGCATTTTTGTCTCCAAAATGTTGATTAGAGCACATGAGTTATTGCTTCAAGAATTTATTTGATCTCTTTCTCCTTGTGTTGTAGCTATGGTAAGGTATTTTTAAGGTACATGCCGTGTAGTAACATTTTTTACCTTTTCAACATTTATGTTTTTTCTTTTCTGCCTTTTTTTTGGATTTTTTTCTAAGTATTTACCACGCTAGTTGAATGACTTGTAAAAATCCACAGTCTTAAGCAAAGCATCTATAGTCCTTGGAAACTTATCTAACTGTCCCAGATGGGTAAGGTTAACGGCGTACAAGACCTTAGTCCGACCAACCCTCGAATATGGAAGTGCCGAATGGGGATCCGTACTACAAGAAGGACATCGAAAAGTTGTAGAGAGTTCAGAGAAAGGCAGTACGATTCTTCACTGGCAACTACAACCCATATGCAAGGATGACTGAAATGCTGCAGGAACTTAATTCGGGAAAACCCTAACCACTAGAAGTAAAACCGCCAGACTATCTTTTATATATAAACTCTCCCAAAAACTGACAGATTTTCCAGTAGCTGCCCACCTGAAACCAAACAGTGAAAGAAGAACCAGAGGGAGCTACTCTTTTACTGTGTATAAACTCTCCCACAAATTGACCGATTTTTCAGTAGCTACCCACCACTCTTTTAAGTTTGCAGTTCCTCGGCGAACAATCAGCGAATGGAACTCCCTCCCCAAAGACATTGTAAATATAACGTCCTTAGATAGTTTTAGATCTGAGTTGCTCGATAGCTTTTAATACTCTGCCGTAATAATTTTATTCAGTTTTCATATTATTGCATGCTTTTAAACTCTTGGATTTTAACATTATTATTGTTATTATTATTTTATCAGTTGGTGTGATATCTTGCGATTTTACAAACTTAAATTGATTGTAAATGTAGAAATGGCCTCCTTGTTTTAAGTACATAAAACAATAACTGTTTCTTGCGTTCCCTCTATTCTCTTAGGGAGTGAAACCACTAGTTTCATCTGAAAGACTACGATGGCACTGCTTTTACTACTATTAATTTGGAGACAAGGGATGGTAGGTCCAAACCATAATGCAAGCTTTAGTACTGGTGGTGTAATGGCTATCACTCCCGACCAGTTTGCTGGGGGATGTAGGTTAAAATCTAACTCAGAGCGAATTTTCTTTCAAACATTTATTCAGAAAGGATATGATTTCATAATTTGGGTTGTTTAGTGCTAGTGGCTCTCTCATATACAATATTTATCAATTGAAAATAACCTGTTTCCTTCACTGGATCCTGCCCTGTTACCCACTTGAATTGGTAGTCTTTGGGTTGTATATCATTGACGTGATCCTCAAATGAATTGCAAATGTGGAGGCTTCCACTACCCTGTCAACTGGAAAGAGAATTTCCCCGGGAGACCCGCATCCTTAAAGCGCACAATGACCCCTTTGATTACTGCGTTACCAGCATGGTTGTCTTGGTGGCGTAGTGGTTATCTCATTCGTCTGGTATGAAGGAGGACGTGGCCTTAAATCGCAGTCTTTCAAACAATTATTCAGTAGAAATATGATTCGTTGTGGTATATAGGGTTAGCGGTTCTCTTAAATACAGTATTTATATATGCGTATTAGGAACGAGGAATAAAACAATATCTACTTAAAAGTGAAACTACAGCAAAAATTCTTCGTCTGCATGAAAGTTTATCATTGACTTTTCCACCACTTTTAGGCTGTTTCCCAAGAGAATTGTGTTGCTAGAAGCGGAGGAAAACCTAAACTTGACGTGACGGTGTCGTTGGCCAATCTCTCTGAACCCATTCTGCAAAGGTGGGTGTCGTTTTTTCTAAGTTGGATTGCAAACATAAGATCACGTTAGAGATACAAATCTCTTTGATGTTAGAATACGCCTCATCCTCAACCTGAAAGCTTTTTCAAAAGACTATTCAAAGGATAGCAATATATTATGTATAACCAATGCAACTTTTGGTTTTTAACATTATTAACGATATTTTACATATAGTAGTTGGTCTTTAACATTTCATAACATGCCAAGAAATAAATGGTTTATCTAACAAACGATTTATTACTCTCTTTTTCTAGCTTTTCTTTGCAATTTTTTTTATCTTAACCAGGAGTTATTTTTTTATGACGTTTTCATTATTCGACAGTGGCTTAGTCACCAATCACCTTATCATTGCTCACAAACCAAGTTCTCGAGGGGCAGCCGCTAACATTGTTGTGAGGTGGTCATTTCCTTCAACACTCAAATTCAACTCTGCTCAAGCAATACATGGACCTCAATACACTGGCTTGGTTGACCAAGAATCGGCCTTAATTGTGAAGGTAACATCACACTTGAATGGAAGTGTAGTTCATTCTGAACTGCCAGCAAAGTTAAACTGGACTGTTAACCTAACGTAGTAATACTAAAAAATCTTGCGTCGCTTTCGAAGGCCTTTCAAGCTCTGTGTATTGGAAGGATAATTTGGATCCGATTTTCTCACTGAAATTGATAACCTAACAACATAACTGACTTTGTTCTTTAATTTCGGACTTACCCATGAGAAGAGACCTCTTTTCTTTAGATTATAATTTAAAAAGTGTTTAATAAAGTGTCATCCCAATTAAGGATGCAGCTGATAATGGTCCTTTTGCATTCTAGTTTGTGCAACTGGCTCCGTGTGAAAATATTTTCCTCGCTGTCAAGTTCCATGTTGATCAGCAGAAGATAACCTCATCTGGGAAGACTGCAGAAACGTCGATCTTTGTTACAGTAGAGTACACTTGGGAAGATGAAAGTCCCGATGCAGCGCCACAAACTGAACAAGCATACTCGTCCTTTGTGCACTACGCACCAGGTTAGTAGCTTCTACCTTGACGTAATAAAAAAGGAAACAAACAAAAGAACACAAGCACAATAAAATAAAGTTTACTTTGTAGAGGTGTGGATAAAGACAAGCCAACCAAATCTGGCTACCTGAAGCAACTTAAAAGCAAAGAGCAAAGTTAGAAAAGTAGTATTGGAAAATTTTCGTTCAATTCTTCAAAAACAAAACGACATGACATGTTTTGAAGGTACATTTGTCATCGTCAGTGTGACGGTTATGAAACAAGTGTTGAATTTTATAGCGTGCAAGTCACAATGCGTACATTACATGATGTTACAGAATATTACGTTGCGTTGATTCAAAGTTACAACAGAGCTAGAATGCACGTGCACTAAAATGGTTGTTAGTCAAGGTGCCTACAAGGAAAGCCTCAATTACAACCTGGCAAAATTTGTAAGCAACCTTCTCCAACCACACATTCCATCTGAGCACGTTGCTTCGGATACTACTTCACATTTTTTCGTGATATGCACAGGTTTTCCATGGAGGGGAATTATATGGTCTCGTTTGATGTGGAGAGTATATTTGCCAACATTCCCTTGGTTGAACGTATTGACCTGGCGGACAATTACATCAACAAAGGAAATCCAGGCTTCAAACTCATCGCCTCTGATCTGAAAAGACTTTTCTCTTTTGCGACCACCGAAACCCATTTTTGGTTTAAAGTGCCCCTGGGACGAAAATCTCATTTTCCATCTTTTTGCATTTTCGTATAGAATATGACCTTCTTACTGATGTAACCAAATTTCAATCCTTTACGGCGATTAGAAGTAATTTTTTAGCCTTTTATTCGAGATTTTACGGCCGCCATTACTTGGCCTTGTTCCAGAAGTTAACAAGGCCGCTTGGCTCAAATGACAGGAAGTGACGTCATTGGCTCAACACGAAAAATTTCACATGGCTAATTTTCATATGGATTCTACTTGATAAACTGTATTCTGTTGTTATTTAGTTCGCAACAGTCAACACCCAAATATTCATTTCACTATGGAGAAGGAAATTAACCATGATCTACCCTACTCGATGAGCTATTAGACAATAAAGCCCCAAACTTCCCTGTCACAATCACTTATCGCAAAAAGACCTTCACGGGTGTGCTTATCAATTTTCGGTGTTTTACACCTCTTTGCTACAAAATAGGGCTTGCCAAAACCCCTTACTTGACAAGTCGTTTAAGATCAGTAACACAATGATATTCAGAAATTAATTGAAATCTTACGTAAGAATCTATATCATGAACATGTCTTAATTAAGTAGGTTAATCCAACGTTACATATCCAAAGCCGGAGAAGGGGATGGCAAGATCCCCTACATTGGCCGTTTGACGGGTATAACACAGAATAATGTTCGTAAACTCATCAATCGATTCTGTGAAACTTTTGATATCAACCTTATTTTTTTCTTCGTTCAAATTCAAGCACTTGTTCCACGGGAAAGATCCTCTCCCTGAGAGGCTCCGTACGCTTATCGTGTATAAATTTTCTTGTGCAAGTTGTAATGCATGTTACGTTGGTGAAACCAGCCGACATTTTCTACGCGCGTCCACGAGCACTTATACTCAGACGGCTCTTCTCACACCTTCAAACATTTGCAGAATTCAGAGTCTTGTCGTGCCTCCTGTTCAACAGATTGTTTCAATTTGATTCTGCAGCTTCTAAATTTCAAGTTAAGCTTAAACAACCTATGTACATAGAATGGGAAATGCACGACCTCAATCAGCAGTTCAAACACATTAATGTGACCCTTTCCTTGTAAGCACCTTGACCTACAGTCATTTTGGTCAGGTGCACGTGCATTCTAGGTCCGTTGTAACTTTGAATCCATGTACCGTAATATTCTGTAGGGTAATGTAACGTATGCATTGTTACTTAATAATACGCGCTATAAAATTCAACACTTGTTTTCGTAATAATGACGATGACGGATGAACCGTCAAAACATGTCTCGAAAATTTAAAAAAGTCGTTTGGTTTTTGAAGATTTCAACATTGTTGCTGTTGTCTCGACCATATCTTCAATTGTTAAAAGTCTATACAGTGCCTTAAAAAGAGCTTTTGTGATTATCGGGAGACATTATCATTTTCATTAGACCATGTTTCATAATGACGTGTTTGATGTCAGGGCTTACCTTTAAGACAAAATAACTGGTACTCACTGCCTGTGACTGAAGCAGTAAGAACTTAAGATGAAACTCTTATCAAATTGGGCACATACCTAGGGATATCCTCTCTGAATCTAAAACTTTCCTCTCTCTTTCGGTATCAAGTGTAAACTTAGGTTTCTAAGCCACCAAACTGAGCAGGCCACACACCAAGGTTTCTGTGGATGAAAAAATATTGAGTTCCAAGGTTTGTTCCATTGCATAGATCCTCAGAGTATCGATTCATTCTGCTTTGTCTAGTGTGTTCCAGTTTTCGTCCGTTGGGGATGAGAGACGGTAGGATCAAGGAAAGTCAGCTATCTTCTTCGTCTTACATGAAGACCCAACCAAACAGAGTAGGAAATGCTCCTTACTATTCCAGACCTGGCTCTGTGGGTGTGTTCATGGTGGAAGAAGGATTTCTTCAGTTTGATCGGAATCACTTCCTGCAAATCGACTTCCGCTCCAGGGTTCAAGTTGAAGCGGTAAGTTAGTGAAAGTTTCGAATCCTGCAATGACAACGAAAAAACAAGCAAGTAAGCGAAGCAAAACGAATGAAAAGACCTTTCTTCATTTGCGACAGCCTACCTTTAGAAGGGACACTAAAAATGGGGAATACCTACACTGCGAGAATAACTCGCTTCAGATGTTGCGTGAAACAATCTATTCTTCTCATGAAGGTAATGTTTACAAATCATTAATCAGATAAATAACGCTATTGTCTATATCTATTAGATAAAAAATATCAGCGATGATTTTAGCGTGCATCACCCGATTTTGCATTTAGCACTTCTGTAACCTTTTTTCTAAATAGCGACAGCCTTTATTTCGTGGTCACATGTACACTGCTACCTCAGTAAATGTTTAAGAAAAAGTCTTCCTTCTTCCAGCTTTCCATCAAGGGATCACGTGACGGTCGTGTTAGTTCGTTCCAAGTGTCCTTTAGCGATGACGAGATAATCTGGAAAGTTTTAAAGGAAAAAAGAACTGGCAAGGCAAAGGTAATTATAAAGGTCTAGCGTAGATCGCTATTTAAATTAGCACTTTGACCCTTAATGTTCATCTAAGGCAACTGCACTGTGTAGTGGAAGCTTGGGCTTTATGTTTTTAAGTATGGTCAATAGATTCGTCCTCCCTTCCTCTCCATTTCTTCTTTTGCATTTATGCTGCGTACTCAGAAACTTCAGAAATAAAGTAAATTAATAAAACTCAACATAAAAATAACAAAATGATATGAAAATAAAAATGTGCGATAACCTATCTGCTTACAAGGCTATTTCCTCGGCAGTTTAAATATTGGTCAACATTAGGTCTTAATTGGTTACAAAGGCTACAGTGGAGGGAACTTCAATGTTACAATACCTAAGGCTATGAAAACGCAGTGACATGAATATACATCAGTCGTACACTCCAGGTAATGACTTTCTGGTCTCCACAGGCTGTATAGGACTAAATGGCGATAAATAATATTTGTGACTCATAAACACTTTTCTATATTTATTGCCAACAGCCATTAATTTGAACACTTTCATACATTGTAAGCCACAGTAGTAAGATGGGAAACAAGCACAGAGTACTCAACTTTAGAAGTCCCTTTTGCCCAAAACGTTAAACACCTAAACGAGTCAAATATCCTCTCGCAGTTTTCCCCACGACATCAAACTTTCCTCGCAAAATAAATTGCTACACTCATAATATTCAGTTGAATTCCTGTGTAAAAATTGATGCTGCTTTCATCTAAAATCAATACAAGTAATTCTCTTTTTCTCCTTCATTAGGAATTTACAGCTAATGACAAGTCTATTGCCGCAAAAATAGTAATTTTCAAGCCACCAATCGTCAGCCAGTTTTTACGAATCAATCCGCGCTCGTGGGTCACTAACGTGTCAATAATGGCGGTCGAGTTTTATGGATGTTACCTTCAGGACAAAAGAAATGGTAGGAAGTAACTGTATGTTGTTTGCACAGAAGTAAAACTTTATCTTGCTCCATGTTCTTAGCAATAAACAGCAATTTTAGACCATCATAAAAGGGGCACTGTCACCGAGATATCTCTGCGTTTTGGTCAACACTGTCGAAATGTTTAACAAGATCCTTCTCCGCTAACACTAAAGTTCTTCTGTAGAACGCCAAGAGGAAATGTAAAGTGATTTCTCGTTAGAAAATCAAACTATAATCAGGTTTTTTACTCTTCATTCAGAAATACGCAGGATAAACATGAAAACATCGCCAATTTTTTCAAGTTGCAATCTATTTCCATCTTAGCCATCCACAGCCAAACATTGGAAAGTGACGGTTAAAGGTGCACTGTCACAGACACTGTTCAAATATTTTACAAAGAACCTTTTTTTTTTCTAATATTACATTGCTCGTAGAACACTGGGAGGAAAATAGTAAGTTATTCTCTAGGCAAGAACAGAGTATAATACGTTTTTAGCAATTTATTATATACGGACACAAAGAATTTGATTTCAAGTTGCAACCATTTACATTTTAGTCATCTGCAGCCAAGAATAGTTAATGATACTTTCTATGTACTAGAAGGGTACTTGATAACCGAACGGGACCATTGTTCTGTTTTAATTGACAAGAATATGTTTTTGCTTATTCAGAGAGAGTGAAATTACAAATAGATAACATGTAGAATCCATATCTCAAGTCACAAGTACTCAATCCCACACAGATTCATAAACGGCACAGGAAGCCGCCATGTTTTATTACGTGCACAACATATTGCAAAGACGCCACTTAAGACTGGGTTGAACATTGCAATCGACTCCTAACAGGGGTAGACACTGGTCTGCTTCACTTTCCCCAACCCCCCCCCCCCCGCCCCCTCGTTTAAGATTACACTGCCTTCCGCGTAAGGACACCCCAAAAAATTTTAATATGAACAAATACATGGTATTATAATTGTGACAAATGCTGTTTAAAATAGAAATGTTTGAGAATGCAGTAAACTGTTAAATTTACAGGCTAATTAAAGAGTTATACCCAATCCCCATAACGCTTTGGTGCTCTTTTTCTCTTCTGTAACTTAACGGCTCTGTGCATTCTATGGAGAGTGTTCACCAAAAAGGAGTCCTTTGGTCCCTCTCCGTATCACCGTACTGCGTGGGCCAACAGCTGGTGTAGCTAGCTGACCGGGCTCGAGGAGGTGTTTGAACATCTGCATCACTTCTCATATCGACCACAGATTCAGTACTCTCCACATAAGATTCTGATTCATGGAACAGTGTCGTCGGTGGACTGCTGCCACAGACAGGAGTAAGATACTCCGGAGCCACCAAGAACAACAGGCTCAAGTCAACAGCATTCACCTCTTGAGATACAACAGGTGTAACTTAAAACGATGCAAACTCACCCACTAACTTCTCAGCTACTGTGACAGTTTCTTGATTTGGAACGGCATAGCTTTTAGTGCACTTTGTAAAATAGTCCTTGACAATAAGAACAAATCTATTACCTCCGGTAGTCAGAGGAATTGGTCCTAGTATGTCAGTGGCAAAGGACGGTCATAAGTAAACACATCTAACCTCCTCAATCTGAAAAAGCTTGCGTCTTTCATACTAGACTAAATATCAACTTCAGGCTTGGATCTGCAAATTGCTGGTCATGCAGGTACTCTCGTGTCCAGGTCGGTTCCAATTGAATTGTCTGGTACATGGAGTTAAGTGATTGGCTGAGAAATGTTCAGTACTAACTGAAGACAGTTCTTGCTATCTTTAGGAATTTCTGTATACTGCAGCAGAAATTCGCCACTCTCACCAGGTGAAACATCACTTTGAAAAGCAACTCTAACCATTTGCACAATCTTCCTTTACAAAGTCTTCATGACATGGCGTCATCATTTTGTTGCCGCTGGCTCTCTCGATACTCGATCTCATAGCTTAACGAACTCATTAACTCTATCCACCTTGCTAGCTGTCCCTTGCCCTCTTTAACTTTAAGTACTGAGTGAAGGGGGGCGTGATTAGTTCTTATGTGAGACTTCCGGCCTTGCAAGCAGTGACGAAAATGCTTCACAAATTCCACAATAATAAGCAGCTCTTTTCGTGTAATACAATAGTTTCTCTCAGTCTTGGTCAATGTCCTGCTGCCATAGGCAACAGGATGTCCCACTCCATTTTTTGACTTACTTAAGACAGCTCCATACTGACGATGAACGAAATGAACTGGTATCAGAGCCTCGCAAAAAAATGCCTTCTCTTCCTCACTCCAGCATCAACGATCGCGCAGCGCTTTGAAAGCATTAAGTTTTCCTTGAACGGTTGTTTGCCATCGACGTCTTCCGGAAGTGTGACCGGTTTTCTGACTTTTCACCTAGCTGTGGGTGCAATGGCTGACGGCGTGGTTTTCTATGCTGCTGTCAGCGCTGGTGTTTTCACGAACAGCCAACGTTGTCACTTTGAAATGGATTTACAGACTTAACTGGCTTAATATGTGGTACCTCGACGAGTGTGTTTTCTCCGTTCGTACAAGAAACGGGCCGAGGCTCTCTAAATCTGACCCTAACGGTTTTTCTCCCATTTCCCCCGTTGGCAGCAATGTGAAGAATCCTTATGTCGGGTCTCGAGGCACTTAAGCTCAAACAGATTCATAAACACAACAAGCCGCCATGTTTTATCACTCACACTACACATTGCAAAGACTCCGTAGAAGGCGGGGTCGGACGTTGCAATCGATTCCTAACAAGGGTAGATTCAAGTCCGCTACAATAGCATTGTCCTCTCAACATATGGATGAATGCATCAATATGTCGAATATGTTTAAAGAATGGATTATACAAGTTTTGATGTCTTCTGTTTTTTGGACGATGAACCTCTAAAACATATTATGGAATGTAAATTAGTTCTTTGTATTCGTTTTATTTTAGTTGATTGCACTAATTTACGCTTTATAGTACCCCGTCCCCTGGGTATGGAGTCTGGTGCCATCAAAGATTCTCAGATAACTGCTTCCAGTGAAACAGCGGGCGGGACACGGGATCAGTCCCGTCTTAACGCGGGACCAGAAAAAGCGTGGTGTGTTAATGAGACGGATTTCATCAGGAAATTGACCATTGACCTTCAGAGAGAGTATTCAATCACTAAGGTAAAAGGTTTAACATACGTATCTTTTAACATGTCCTCCGAACAGCGTCTAAGTACCCTGCACAAGTCAAGTCGACACAGTTTTCAACCACTGAAAAGTAAATTGCAGACAATTAGCTATTGTGTCAATGATAATGTTACGGTATTCGATAAATACTATAAACCCCGGTCTTTGAATGATTCCCAAACAGCAGTTCTTCACATTCAAACAAAAGAATGAGTAACAGGTAAACGGACAAAGTACTTAAATCGATTACTACTTCACGTGTTTCATTATTGCTTTTATAGAAAACACAATTTATTTTTACTTTTGCAGTGAGCCCTCTTGATGAGTTCTTTTTTCTCTCGAGGCAAACTTCGAATAAAATATGTTTTAAATAAAAAAAAAAATTATTTTAAGCGGTTGAGTGTTAGTATGTTTCGGCGTATTTTACTGAAATTGGGACCTGTAACACTTGTATTTCCGTCAGGTTTAATATTTGTATCGTTTCTATCTACACATGTTTTTTTTAAATCTATTAAAACCTAGCTCTCTTTTAGTTGTAAGATGTTTTTCGCAGGCTATATGCTCTGAATTTTGCTTAAAATCAGAATGTTGCCATTTACCGTCAAGTGTAATTACATAAAGGCTTTTTTTTACTTCAACAGGTTTCAATCCAGGGGAAAATGTGCCAGCCTGGCAAAGAATGCGAGATGCCTCCTGAATTCGTCTACCTTGCATTTGATGGGGTCAACTATGAAGAGAATGGAAAGAGGAAGGTATATTGAAAAGACAAAAAAGTAACATTTGGGATATTACTACAGCGTGTCTGCTGCTCAACAATAGGGCTCTCTAAATTCTGAGCTACACGCCTAGCTTATTTACAGACCATTTTTCTCATAGGATTGCTAACTAGATGGGAGAAATGTGCAGTCGCTCTTTACCTCTACCAGTCAAGGTCGTTTTACTTGGTACAGTCAAAAAATCCTTCCGTTGGCGATTTTTTTTAGAATTATACTAGGAGGCTGTTCATTAATTTTAAAATTGGTTGAGTTTGACAATAAAAAAAACTTGAATCACTAAGGTAACAATTTTGTTCTAGCTCCAGCTCTCATAACAAACCTGGCCACTCTCCCAGAAACAACAACGCTAATTAAAAGAAACGATGATGAACAAATGAATCGTTCCATGGTGTACTGAGCGCATATGCTGTGTGATCAGAGAATACTGTTATGAAAGTAACTTGGGCTGCGAACGTGGTAACTATGAGGAGTAATTCCATGGAAAATTGTCGGACACAGCAGAAAAGAATATTGGCGATCAATACGAAGTCGAGGGACTTTAGAGGAGACGTATCCGGGGTATGGCAACGTGCAACAGCAACGTAAAAATTCAACACAAATGTTAATTATTGTTTCTGTTGTTATTGGCTTTTATTGTAGCGTTTCCAAGGAAACCCAGTTGGCCACGTAATTACACACACCCTTGTCGTTCCTCAAAAAGCCTCAAGAGTGACCTTTGACCTCAGCGGTACTCAAGGCGAGAGATGTATGCGAGTAGAGCTTTATGGGAAACCCGTCGAAGAAACAGGTAATTGATGTGTAACATCCATACTACGTGTGAACAGAATTTGCTGGCTGTGGCATTGAGGTTGCCTTTATGGAAAGATTTTAACAAAATCATTTGAGAAAAAGATTGGCCGTTGGAATAAGAAAACCTGGCCTCTGTAGCGGGGTGGTTGTTATAGACAGATCTTTAGTGCTTAGATGTTTAACAAATTCTTATATGGACTACATATATCTTAGCCTTATTAGCATTAATTTAGCATAAATGACAAAATTCGCTACAAGTTAATGCACTCTATCAATTAAAAATGGTTAGGAAACTTAGTGCTCTCCGAAACTTTGAGAATGATATGTTCCATTGCTTATTCAAGAAAATAAAATTCAAAGTATCAAGATTGTACAAAGTATGTATGACGGGTTGGCAACTCTTGCCATCCAGACATACATTCCTTGCAAATTTCAGAATTTTAGAAAGCTAAATTATTAAATTAAGAATATTTAACAAATCGTACTGATATTCGCCTTGTTTAGCAAGTCTGACATGCTCTCCGCTGATTCTGTGGTGTCCATTTGTTTGTGCTATATAGTTTGATACATGCTAATGGGACAAACTGTAAACAATGACGTCAGCAAAGATTCTCCTATTCCACATGAATAACATGGTCTACACCCGTGATCCGGAAGGCACTAGATGTTTCTATTGCCGTCAAAACCAGCCACCAGTATTTTATCAAATCAGTGTAAAAGATTGACTTTGGGTGTATTGCATTTAATGCCAGTCATCGAAGAATAAAGTAAACACGAGAGAGCTGAGATTTCTTCTAAGTTTAATCCTCGTAACGTAATTTAAACCTCAATTCATTTCAATTTTATTTTTTCAGAAAGTGTGGCAGTCGTGAAGCGCGGGTTTTTGTGTGTAAATGACAGCAGCCAAACAATTGTTTTTCTGTGCTTTGGCGAATATGAAGAGGAGGGGTAAGGAGACTTAGGAAAACGTTTTCATAGGTCCTTACCAACCAATTGAACAAAAACCAAAATGTTTCTTCACTTAGAAAGCCGCTTCAAGAAGATAATTCACGCCTAAGATTGTTACATTGTTCATTAAACTCACAACATCAGCTTAGATCATTCTCTTCTTTTTTAATAATGTAACAGTTGCTAATAAAGTGAAGGTGTAATGGCTGGAATGTTTATCTCATCAGGATTCCAAGAAGCACGTGTTTTCGGTTAGTTAATCATGGTGTGTCCAGCACAGGTAGGAATTTCAGTAAGAGACAGACTAAACAGTTTTCAAAATAGGATTCAGAGGATAAGGATCCTAAAAAACTTGATTGTCAGCTGGTTATAGTCAAAGACGACAAAAATGTCATACACTAACTTGATATTTCCCATTTGGAAACTATAAAAAAATTTAACCTCTGGTTTCAATTTATAATAGTTTTTTTCGTGTTACGTTCGCTGACTGCGAAAGAAGATTCAACGTCTAAGAACAATTCCAGACACTGCTACAAGGTTTCTTCAAATTTCCATTTTCGCCTTTTTCAATTTAATGCCACCACTCCCCAACATCTTCTAACTATTCAAAATAAAATGATTTACAATTAGTCGTCTTAAGTTTCCGAGCTCGGAAGTGTTTCACGTTCAAGACATATCTTGACGATTGCTAACGAAAATTATGACCCTCACGGTAGCTGTTCTTATCTTATATTCTTATTATATATACAAAATGAAACGCAACATATGACTCTCATTAATTGCGTTTTAAACACAGGTTACATTTTTCTGTCCCTCTCTCTATGCGGATTAAGCTTCGGCAGACACTATCTTTACAAAAGGCTACTATTTTTCCTTTTCGTTAGTTTAGGCCTCTCGGTTTAATAAATGTAATGTAATGTAAATAAATGTGTGACATCTGCTTGTACCACTGTATTAACAGGAAACGTTGTTTTTTCTAGGTCTTGATCCTCGTTTGTTTGCAATTCTGGCATTCGATTCTCAGAGAAAGCGTCTTTACGGTGTAAGCAAAAGTGGCAGGCAGTACATGGAAAGCACAGATATTTATGGACTTAATTGGCACGTGATACATCCAACGACGTGGGCAAAAATCAGACAGACGCCTGGAATTAAATTTGTCCAGGAAGTTCCTTTTATACCTGAAACTCGCTTTACCAGGAAACCAGCTCCAAAAATCAACGATACTGACAACGAAGGAAATATTTGGGGAGGTAAGCTACGGATATTGCAGTCTCTCTCCTGGCCTTTGAAATCTGAAATAAGATTAAAGGTCGAGAAGGGAATTTCAATGACTGATATTTGAAAAATGTGATTTTGCACAGAAGTGGTGGCTGACAACTCTGTGTAAAAGGACAAAAGTCGTGGGAAAATGTCTTGGGGGTTAATGTTTACAATGTACCCTTTTAATTAACGCACAGTATTCAGCTACATCAGTCTAACTTTTCCCTAGTTGGAAAGAAGAAGACGGTATTCATCTTTACCACTTACCTATAAAAGCATGAAAATATCTCCATGATTTACTGGAGGATACCCTAGGTTATCTCTCAAAGGGATTGCTATGGTGTTTTTTTTTTCTTCATAGGATCATCCCTGGGTCTTCACATTTATCCTTCATCTGGCAACAAATGGCTTTTGGTTAGCACATGGCGAAATCACGGTAAATAAAACTTTGAACACTTAAAACCAAAATATTAATAAAATAAAAACTAAGCGTTTGGGACAATTGAATTACGCTAAAAATAATTGCAGGAAATTTTTTTTTCAAAATTTGAATTATAGTTACAGTACGTAAGATCGTACAATAAATTGTTTCAAGCATATACACGAGCGTTATTCAATAAATAGATTGCATTTAGCCGTGCGTGTGTTCTCTGATAATAACGCACGAGTGACGCCAAAATGTGGTAAAAACAAAGAAATAAGTAGCGAGCTGTAGGAAAGTAGCAAAACTGATGTTCTTGCCATGTTTTGATATCCGATACGCGTTTTCAGAGTACACACCCACGACTAAAAGGGGTCTTTTTGTTTTTGTGATTATTTTCGTGAAAACTGAAGGGAAATATTTGGCTTTTATTATGTCAAGAAACGCGCACATGTAAAAAGACAAGGATGGAAAAGGTTATGATTAGCTAACAATTCTTACCTTAATCCCAAAGTCCCTTACACCAATCACAAGGAGAGTCTTACACAGCCCATTACATAAAGGCGCTGTTACACTTGGCAATATTTCTTACAATTGTCCTGCAATTTCGTTGCGCCGTTGTGACAAAAGTTGGATGGATCGTTGCCTAGTGTAACATGCCCTGAAATGAACATGCCTCGCAACGTTTTTGTTGTAGTTACCGTTGCACAAAGTAGAACCGACTTCATCTTCTTGCAACGATTGCGACAACAAAAATATTGCGAGACATGTTTCGTTTCAGGGCATGTTACACTAGGCAACGATTCGTGCAATTCGTGTCGCAACAAAATTGCGAGAGAAGTTGCAAGAAAAATTGCCTAGTGTAACAGCGTCTTAATGGTGCTTATAAATACTCAGCCATTGATCAAGGCATAAACTATTCTCATAAATGCCGACTTTGTTGAGACACCTTTCTGTATAATACCCCAACTACGCCAAATATAGACGAACTACAAACTAGCAAAGAGGGCTGAGAGTAGTGGGGGTAAAATGTCCTAGTGCCCCTAGACTCTCCCTCTTGACTATCTTCTGTAGCATGCGTTCAAGCATAATTAGCTGATACGTCAGGGAAGAATTTCTATGGTATTTTTTTATTGTACAATTCTTAGACATAGATGAGTGTTCCAGCAGCCCATGTTTAAACGGAGGAACGTGCGTTGACCATATTACCGGATATGACTGCAGCTGTGTCAAAGGATTTCATGGGCGGCATTGCGAGGACGGTCAGTATCATATTTAAAGCCAGTAAGACACGCCTAGCGATCTTTATTGGTATGGAAGGGACCGTTTCCGCTTCTTCTTTTTTAGGGGGACTTAATTTAAGGGGGAACAAATTAATGTAGATGACGTCATAGGCTTTTGTCTTGATCTCTTGAATGAAATGCGTTGGATTCTCATTAACGTTGTATTTATAATAATAGGATGATGTCATGTTCTCTGTTTGGCGTACCAACAGGTTATTAACCAGTATAAGGACGGTGCCTACTTTTGCTACTGCGTATACATTCGGCGCGTCTGGAAATATTCGGGTTTCCTATGGGTGGTGCTTACTAATACAGGAATATTTTGGCGCGGTTTAAAACCTAAGCGGAGAAATTAGAACCCAGCAAGCGCTCTTTGTAACCAAAATGAAAATTTGGGGTAACCACGCTTTTTTCAGAGATAGTAAAGCTTCAATTTGGAAAAAAAAGCCATTCATTGCTTTGTATTTTACGGCTTTTTAGATTAATTGTTGCTTAGTTATCCCTAAAAAATGCGTGGTTTCCCCCAATGTTATTTTTGGATTCCAATAGCCCAATAACTAAGAACTGCTTATCTCGCATAGTCATAAACCGCGCAAAAAATAGTTCTGTATTAGTAAGCACCACCTATAGGAAACCCGAATACTTCCAGATGCGCAGAATGTATTATCTTATGCCATTCATGGACGGTATCACCGATTTTAAAGTTATTTTTTGTAGTTATTTTTTTATTTTTGGGTACATGATTTCATAGTTCAGGTTTTCGCAATCTTTTTTTCCAATCCAGCTTTATCGCTACCGCCTAGTTTGCAAGAAATATAAATATTCCTACTGGTGAAATAAATTCAATGGTGAAAACAGTTTGCTGCCGACCCGTGTCTAGTCTTTTCAAGTTGAAAAATCTTCACTCAGAAGTCTTTACGAAAGTACATTAGATTATTGGTATTTTTCAGTTTTGCGGAACAGCCAGGATTGACCAAAGCGGAATGGGAGCGATTATTTTAATTCTCGGGTTCCCACCCTTACTCGGATTCAACTTTGAGTATAATGTGTACAGGTAAGAGTTTGACGCAATGTTTTGGTGTAATAGTCTTAGGCGCATTACATTATGTTTCCATTTTTACAATCTTTGCTTACTGCCAATCCTTATACAATGAAAGGAAATTGCTTTTTTAAAGCTACTCCCAAGAATCCAGAATGATAAAAATTTCCAGTTGCAATCATAGAACTGTAAAAATAATAGCATCTACACCGTATAATGAGTCACTCTTTGTTTCCATTGACTTTTGTGACGCTTCGTTGCTCCTGAACGAGCCGTTTGGGTTTCTTTGGTGTTCTATTGCTGAATAGTTGAGCGTAGTACATCCATAAGGACTGCTATAGTCTCCTCTTGTTCCGCAATCCTCTCTAGAAGAAGCAACTCCTTAGAATGGCTGATATGGCGAGCATCAACGCTTGCCATAAAGGTTTTGTTTAGTTTAACACGAATTTACCTTACAGTAACAGAGGGAAGTGGGGTGGAATCCACAAATTCCTCTCGACCTCCGACAGTGCCTTTTACATCCACAGTTGGGTTTCTTCTTTGACGTCCACGACAGGAATGAAATGATTAATAACTAAACTAATTATTTTTCTATAACCTTCAGAATATTCTACAAACCACCAAGGACCAAAAGTACCAATCACTGTGTTCCACATGTAAAAATAGGGCCAATCTGAAAAAGGATCTATTAGTATTTCGCAATTTTTCTTCCCGCCAGAGAATCAGAAACGAGTTTACAATTGTGTAATGGCTTTTGTCCAAAGCACACTATCGTTGCTTTCTCTGTGATATAAATCACCATTTGCCGATCTCAGCGGAGCTAATTGAAGTAACAGTGCTGAATTCCTGGGTCGCTGCCTTGATCGCCCACATCGTATGATTAATACCAATGCAATAAGCATTGGTTTACGGTATTAAGGATCGATGAGAAAGGACTAAACCCTTTAAAACAAGAACTTTCTCGGGCCACAAGGGCCAACAGGACCATGAGGGCCACAATTTGATTTGTATTTTTTATCCCTTGGAGCGTGTGTGACACACAGAACGTGGTTCACGCATGGAGATAGCCCGTGCGTGCTATTCAGTTTATCAATAATGTCATATTCTATCTTTATCTTATGGCAGGGTGAGTATAACTGGTTTGACAGGTTACGCGTGCTCCGTTTCACGCACTGTTACCCAGGTTGAGCTTTCTTGGGGATTAACAGTTTTGTAAAACAACAAAACAGTATTTTGTCGTCTTTGTTTATTACAGTGCACCGAATAAGAATATTCCTGTTCATTGATTCCTTGCTGCTAAATTGTGCATGTTAATTATGTCGCGCACAAAATAAACACACAAAGATATTTATCAATTTCTATATCATAATAAAGTGGATTATGTTTGATGTTGATGACCGTGGGTCCACCTTCTGTTACGTTTTCAAGGGTCAGCGCGCTTTTAGCTTTTAAATCGGATACTAGAACTCTTGGGTAACCCCTCTGTTTTAACAATCCGCTAGCCACTAATTATGCAAGCATGCAGTGACCCGAATCCAAGCCTACATTTGCATACAAAATGCTATTAAACAAGACAAATTTCGTAAGAGACCTGAAAATAACTTTATTCCCTTTGATTAGCGAATATAGAAATTATTAAGATACTCGAGATTTGAATGAATGAAAGTAACTCTCAGGTCTATATCTGAATCGCCTTGTTTGCCTGCGAACAGCAGAGCGGAGCTTAGTATTTCTGTTTTTTTGAGAGATGGCCGCTTGCTTTAGGTTTGCTGTGTTGATGAAGTTAAGGAGAGTAGATAACAATTTTCCCTTCTGCTCCTTCTCCACTTTTTTTCTATTTTTAATCTCCATCATTTGTATTTCCCCCCTCCTCTACTACCATCACCACCACCACCAACACCACCCCAAACCACCACGTGAAATGGAACACGCGCAAACCTGTCAAACCGGGTATACCAACCATGACTGCCATAAGATAAAAATAAACATGACATCATTGATAAACTGAATTAGCACGTGTCAGCTATCCCCACGCGCGAACCACGTTGTGTCTCTTGACTAAAACTCAAATTCTGCCATTCTGACCCTGTTGGCCATTGTGGCCGAGAAAGGTCGTACGTTAGTTCGATTTAGTTCTTTCTAATTGATCCTTCATACCATAAACAGATGCTAATTGCATTACTATTCATCAGCAACCCAGGAATCCAGCACTGTTAGTTCAATTAGCTCCGCTGAGATCGGCAAATGGTGATTTATATCACAGAGACAGGGACGAGAGTGTTCTTTTAACACAAGCCACTAAACAATAGTAAGCTCATGTCTGTAAATGCAGTTACGTTTGAGGACACCTTGGTGTTAGAACATAAAATAATCCAGCCATTGTAAAGTAAATGTGTGGTGAAATATCTTATGGCAGGAAGAAAAATTGCGAAATACTAATAGACCCTTTTCCAGATAGGCCCATTTTTACATGTGCAATACACTGAGTGGTTTGTAGAATATTCTTAAGGCTATAGAAAAATATTTAGTTTAGTTATTAATCATTTCATTCCTGTCATGGACATCAAAGAAGAAACCCAACTGTGATTAAAAAAAAACACTGTTGGAGGTTGAGAGGAATTTAACCCTACCAAGAAACAGCCTGGTGGATTCCACCCCACGTCCCTCTGTTGCTATAAGGCAAATTACTGTTAAACTAAACAAAGGCTTTGTGGTGAGCGTTGATGCTCGCCACATCAACCATTCTAAGGAGACTATAGCAGTCCTTATGGATGTTCTACGCTCTACTATTCAGCAATAGAACTCCAAAGAAACCCAAACGGCTCGTTTAGGAACCACCAAATGTCATAAAAGTCAATGGCAACAAAAAGTGATTCATTTTAGATGCTATTTTGTTTACAATTATTTGATTGCAAATTCAAATTTATCATTCTGCATTCTTGAGAGTAGCTTTGAAAAAGCAATTTCCTTTCATTGTATAAGGGTTTGTAGTAAGCAAAGATGATAAAAATGGACACATGATGTAGCGCGCCAAAACTATTCCACCAAAAGCTAGCCTT
Organism: Pavona decussata; assembly: GCF_977016875.1. NCBI lineage: Eukaryota > Metazoa > Cnidaria > Anthozoa > Scleractinia > Agariciidae > Pavona > Pavona decussata. Next base: position 457,693 of record NW_028145460.1, read on the forward strand.
CACAATTGTTGCACCAAAACATTGCACCAAAACTCTTACCCCCATACAATTATACTCAAAGTTGAATCCGAGAATTCTTTGACTCCAAGTGGAAATTCTTGAGAGAAGCTTGGAAAAGCAGTTTGATCAATTTTCTTTTCATTGTATAAGGATTTGTGGTAAGCAAAGATTATTATAATGGACATATAATGTAGCGTGCCAAAACTATTGCACCAAAAGTAGGCGACCAAAATTATTACACCAAAATATTGTCTTTAAACTCTTACTGTACACATTATACTCAAAGTTGAATCCGAGTAAGAGTGGGGACAAGAAAGTAAAATATTCGCTCCCATCACGGTTCGGTCAATCCTAGCTGTTCCTCAAGCTGAAAAATAACAATAATCTACCCCAACAGACTTTTTAGTAAGGACTTAGGAGTAGAGATTTTTCAACTTTAAAAGATTATAGTCGGGCAGGCAGAAAACTGTTTTCACCATTGAATCTATTTCATTGGTAGCGAATATTTATATTTCTTGCAACTAGGCGGTTACAGTAAAACTGGATTCAAAACAAAGATTGAGAAAGGCCTAAACTACAAAATCGGTGATATTAACCATGACTGCCATAAAATAAAAATAGGACATGACATCGTTGATAAACCTGTCAACCCGGTTCATAAGCCTAAAATAGAACATGAAATCATCTCATTAAAATAAATGTCACGTTAGTAAGAATGCACCGCATTCTACTCATGAGATCAAGACAAAAGCTTATGACGTCATCGGCGTTAATTTATTTCCCCTAAAATTAAAAAGATTCCCCCTTAACAAAACAAGAGTTGTAAACGGTCCCTACCATACTACTCATACCTTCAATCCTGGCCAAAAATAACGGGACGATTTGCAAAATTAACCACGAACTGTTCCCCCACCCCCTCCCCCTCCCACCCCCAAGAAATGTTGTTACGATACTGAGTTTATCTACAGTCCGAATGATTCCAGTTGCGCTTAACATTGTTTGGGGGAAGGGGGGGCTTTCCAAAAATTGCAGAGACAGCTTAATAAAAATGTTGAAGACCGGCTTAAGATATGGAGAATGAAAATGTTTACTGACAACTTTTCTCCCAATGAAAGAAAGATTGTTTCCTCTTCTATTCTACCCCTTTTGATCATAGCACAAGTTTGTCTTAGTACTTTGGCAACATTTCTCACCCGTGTCGCAATAAAAAATCTAGGTTGATTTTGAATTATTTTTACGTAATGGGGTGAGAAATGTTCGAAAATAGATTTACTTTGTGCAATGCATTTAGAAAAGCATTTCAGCATGGCGATCAAATGATAAAGAAAGCCTTTACACGCTGCAAAAGGTAATAAAGTGCCAACAAACATCGCAAAATGACTTTATTAGTGGTGAGAAATGTAGCCGAGAAATGTTCGGACAAATGTTTTGATGACGTATTGTATCTGTTTTGAGTGGTCACGCAATACGCGCGATTTGGCAAAACAGCTACCGCTAAGAATTAAACGTTTCTGCTCTTAAAGTGATATTCGTCTCCAATGGTGGGAAAAGCGCCATGTCGTATTCTTGTAAAATCTGTGTTGGTGTCGTCAATGGCACCTGCCTAACGCAAAACTAAGAGGGCGTCGGAGGTCGCAAAAAGATGTTCGTCTTTACATCCAACATCTCTGCTCCTAACCTCTCTGGGAACAGGCAAGTGAACTGCATCTAACTACGGACCATCGCTGATAAGATATACCCGCTCCATTTGGCTACAGTTTTCGAAAGATTTTTTTATCTCTGTCAGTGCTTCTATGTGCATACTTTGCAAAATAACTACGCGGACGCATATCGACGTCTGAAAACAAATATCTGTTCCTCATCTCTTATTCCAATATTCGCGACTGTAACTAACTTTCACTTTATACGGCGAGGTGATGATGGGGATGGCCATAACACTCTTGACTTTAACAAAAGGAACCTCCAAATTGTCTTCAAAATGATATAATTTGCCAACTTAAAAGCATCGCTAAAATCAGACAATCCTGGCCAAAAATAATGGGACGATTTGCAAAATTAATCACGAACTGTTCCCCCGCCCCCCCACCCCCAAGCAATGTTGTTGCGATGCTGAGTTTATCTACAGTCCGAATGATTCCAGTTACGCTCACCATTGTTTGGGGGGAGGGGGGCTTTCCAAAATTGCAAAGACAGCTTAATAAAAATGTTGAAGACCGGCTTAAGATATGGAGAATGAAAATGTTTACTGACAATGCTATTTTGTGTTCCTGTCCCGAGAATTTTTGGCCAGGATTGTAGCTTGACCAAATGTTGGGTGATATTTTTTCACCGTCGAACCGATGATACTCGTTGATGAATTTCTTATTTAATTATTATTTCACACTTTATATTCTATAAATTACGAAGAAGATTATTTTACCCGATTTTTAAACACGAAAATACAAGGCACAGCCAACGTCGAAGTGTTCGGAAATTGGATTTTTTTATAACTTCTTAAACAATTAATAATTCTTGGAGAAATACAAAGCAAAATTTACCAAACATTTTTTATAATAATTAAGATCCTTTTTCCAAAAACCTTCCTCATGGAAGTGACTTTTTTTTGTTTTCTCTTCATGACTTATTAATGTATTAAGAAAACATGTGTTTAGGAGTTTAGTTTGCTGGAAACACCGATCCGGATGCGGTTGTTTCTCATGAGCTGGCCACAGTAAACAGGGCACGCTTCCGACGAACAGCGTGGCAAGGTCACATATCAATGAGAGTTGAACTCTATAGTTGCAAAGGTCAAATTAGTTTTGATAATCATAAATACCCTGCACATACTTTTCCACACTGTACTCTAACGGTGAACGTGCTTTTCATAGTGTACCTGTAATTTTTTTTCACTTTTTTCGTTCTAGTCGTTATTACATGGATAAAAAGGTTTCCAGCTAATTTTTTGCAAGACGTAATGTGTCCCACAAAACAAACAATAACAATTGTTTCCTTTTTAAAACACTCGACATGGTGTGCTGCTTTTCAGAATGTCAAGGTGCTCTGGGCGTGGAAAGCGGTGCCATTGCTGACGCTCAAATGAGTGCTTCGTCAGAGTATTCCGCTTATCATACAGCCACCCAAGGCAGATTGCACTCTCAGAAATATCTAGGAGCATGGTCAGCTGGCACCATTGATGCCAATCAGTGGCTGCAGATTGATCTTGGTAATCGGGTAACCAAAGTAACCGGTGTTGCAACGCAAGGAAGGCACTCAAGCAATCAGTGGGTAACCAGGTTCAAGCTACAGTATAGTGATGATGGTGTAAACTTCCACTATTACAGGGATCAACCTGATTATGCACCCAAGGTAAAATAGTCTTCTTCTGAAGAAATACTGACCCCGTAGTTGCAGTCTTAGCTATACTTCAACTGTGCATTATTTGTGAAGATAAATAACATGATTTCACTGATGATTTCTTGTTTCCAATGGAAATATTGAAAAAGTGCTGATATCAGTAGGCAATAATTCTCGAAATGAAGAGTCTTTTTTTTCTTGTCGAGAATCAGCATTATAACGCTCACCTGAGCTAAACCAAATATAGGGAAGACTTTTTCTCGCCGTCAAACCTATGATCTTTTTTGATGAATCCCACATGTGACCATTACTTTTCATTAAAGCTTTTTATTTCGTTCCTTTAGGAGTTTGCTGGAAACACAAATTCGAATGCGGTTGTTTCTCATAAGCTCACCACAGCAATCAGGGCACGCTACATCCGCTTCCGACCAACAGCTTCGTATGCTTACATGTCAATGAGAGTGGAACTCTACGGCTGTAAAGGTACAGTTTGTTTCTTTTCTCGAAATTTCTCTTTACAAACTTTTTCACATTTTACTTTAGTCACGATACCGCATTATATTGTGACTCTGTGTTGGAGCAACTTCATCCAGCATTTAAAGTGCTTATCACCCTTACACGATTTTAACAAATTTCGGAAATTTGTGTCTGTCTTAGACGCTTTGCGAAGAAATAAATCGTATCCCATGTTTCGTTTTGTTTTTATCAGACGAAAAAATTGCCCAAACTAGGCCGTTTTCCGCCACATTGAATACAAAAAGGAGCAGTTGAGAGACTGGAAACTAACAAACTTGTGACGTCGACCCGGTATCTCAGCCACAGAGCATTTGCTCATTTGTCGCTACATTCTCTATACTGAACTTGAAATGTGTTAGGAAGGTATGTGGTAGGTGAATGTGCTGCCTTCTCGGTCATGTAGAAGGGTATAGTTCTGCACGTTATACTGTTCAGGATAACGATGAAGCAAGGAAATTCAGAAAGAAATAGATCGATTTCATGAAACAAAAGCGTGCTAACCCGGAAAATCGTCAATATGCTCTAAGCACTTCACGAACGACGACTTCATGCGTCGATTCTGATTTATTGATGAAGTGAGTAACAAGCCAATCCTCTCAAGACGAAAACGAGACGATATCGGTATAAATGTGACGCCAACTGCCCATGCTAAAGCGGTGACAAACAAGTCCAGGTGTACTGATTTAAACTAGTGCCAAACACCTCGCCACGAACGAGTGGTAAGAAATGTTTCTATTTTTTTAAGTTCATAGGTGCTGCCAAATCAAACCTACTGAAATAGTAAACTTATTTAAATTTATAATTAGTCTAGACTCACAAGAATGCGAAGAAGCGAATGGAGTCTTTTACTTCTGACACTGCTGTCTGTTGGCTAGCGGATGAAAGGCCACAGTGATATGATAAAGCTAGTTCTCTTTTTTTGTCAATTCCACGTGTATAAATTTATAAATTTGGGGGTAGGCTTTCCAAGAGCAACGGATCGTTCTTTTTAAAAAAAGCTTCAGTCTTGAATTTGTCTGTGAAGAACGAGGTTATATAAGAGTCAATCGAACATGTCGGTCGATTGACATGTTCGAAATACTGCTCAAAAGGTCGGCTTTTCTTACCTGGAAATCGAGATATTTTGAAAAATAACACACGCAGCAGCGGCTTTCCAAACGTTGTGCGGTTTTACTTCTCTTACTACCAGACCAATTTCAGCTAATAAACAATTTAAAACTGATAAAAATATCAACTGAACAAGTATATATTTACGCCACGAAAAATGCGGATGTTTCCTCGGCGGTCCGCATGTTGCCGCGAAGTAAGTGCCACGAAGCCGTAACTAAACATACTTTAGCCCTAAATTTCACGCATTGCATAGCTCTTAAAGAAATCTACAGTGCTAGAGAAAGGATCAAAAAAGAAATAGCAATGATCAGAGACACAATATCTTGCCACAAAAACAAATGGTTGGGCCCCGCAATACAAAAACTTAAGATAAACTGATGTAATTACACAGTTGAATCCTAACAAAGATAACAAAAATAGCGGTCGCTTTCGGAGGTTAAAGATTATCACACGGTTCAATCGTAACTAGAAGCTGTACTGCCACCAGACCGCGAACTGAAACAAGCCAAACTTAAACCTAAATACTAGTAAAATGAAATGGCATAAGAACGACAGCCGCTAAACAGAAACAACAAGAGGTGAAATAAATACTAAACAGGCGCTAAACGTAGAACTCTATATAAAACCCAGAAATGTCCTTTGAGGTCAAAATACAAAGCATACTACAATTAAGCACATGGCTTTGTTCTATGATTATCATCAAATCCTTCAAATTGTCATGCCAACCCGTTGTAAGCATACAAGAAGCTAAATTGATCAAAAGACTGAGACAAAACCGCTAAACATGCGAGTAGGAGTTGTGTAGGCCTTCCATTCCTATTTTACGCGCTTGATCGTCGCGTCAATCACGTAGCCGGGGTTGGAGTTAAATTCTGAATCATCTGAGTTGTAGCTTAGCTCCGATTCGGTGTCATTGTTTGGCTTTTGGGCTAAAAAATCGGCCAGAAACCCAAATAGCTCGCGTATAATTCACTCCGAGTCACTGCTGTTTTGTTGTCTGCTTGTTATCGAGATACCGGGTCGACGTCACAACTCACTAGTGCCAGTCCTCTAATGGCGCGGTTTTAACTTCGGAAATTGTGATTTCGATCGCGTTTTAAAAATCGAGCATAACTTCAAATCTCCTTATTTTGCTTGTTTTGGCTTACTTTCTACCTCTACTTTTGAGAATGAAAGTAATTGGGTAGGAGTGATAAGCACTTTAAAGAAGAACTTGAACAGCTTAATACTTCTGTTAATTCTTTTCAGTCGTCTTTTAAGTATGTTTATGCAGTGATGACTCTGAGTTTTCTAGCAAATCAAAGGAAATGGGCCAATTCTTCAACATACGTGGCTATGTCGACTCACTTGTTAACATGGGCCAACGCCGCGCTAAAGACATTTATCCACAGTCAATACTGCAAACGTCACTGCAGGAAAAGAACTGGAGGATTCTACCCACCGTCACTTCCAGTTTCACCCGCATCACCATGAATTGAAGTCAAACGTATCACTGTACGAATTGCAAGTTTCGCCTAAATGACTCTGAAACTAGTACAATTTTTCACAACCTCCACTGGTTTCATTCAAAGGCGATAAAGCATGGGTAACTTTCTAGATAGAACGACAATCAACCTGGTAGTTGGCGGCGGCGCACGATGCAAATCACAACACAGATAAAATTTGAGGATTCAAGTGATCTACTAAAATCACTGATCGTTTCTTATCCATCTCCGCTAATGTTTTCAATTGCATAAAGTGTACTTTATTTTAAACGTTATACATTGGTGACACAGGTGGAGGTTAGGCGGCTGATTTTGCGAACATCATTGAGACGTTGAAAGAAATAACAAGAGGTACATGCCTCCAAACCACTCGCTCGACAATTTAACCTGCCTAACCCATTCTTACAGAAACACGACAGTCCGTGGCATTTATCTTTTCTTGCCTTTCCTGATATCCACGTAATTGCTTTTAACGCTCTCTCATTCTAATCCTTCGTATTCCTTTTGGAAAGAATACGAACGGACCACTCTTAGAAGTAGTTCCACTTCATCATCTGCCCAGCTAACGTTTTCTGTGGCATCTGAATCAGTTCTCTGCTTCTTTTTGGGCGGCAATGTGTTGATGTCCGCCAAGGATTAGCAAACGGCAAACTGCCTGGTAACCGTTCCTCCATCAATTTCCTCGGATTTATCGTTGTGTGTAAACGGTTGGGAATCTGAATACCCTTTAGAATAAACGCCTGCGAATCCAATTACCCTAAAAGGTAATAAGTCTGGAAAAATCTCCTCGAGTGTAAACGTAGTCTTTAACTGTACTCTTCAATGTCAGACGACAAAAAGTTTAACTCCTCGACTCCATCGCTACCAAACTACAACCCAAACATTGAACAACTGATTCATGCTCTTGCTTCAAGCTATCGAGTTATGTGCACTTGGGAAGTTTGGAGTGTAGACAGAAGCTTAAGAGTTTCCAAGAGCAACTCCAGTGGTCTCCAAACTTCCCAAGTGCATTATGACACGAGTTACTCACAACTAAATGCTTGAAACAATTGTTTTATAACATTGCTAGTGGAAATGAACACAGATGTACGACGAGCAACTTAACGAAATCTGGGACAAAAGTCGAAAACAGCACAAAAGAATCCATAAACTAAAAAAGGCCTTAGTTTCTTTTTTCTGATATTTTTTTTGTGCTTATGAAAATTAATTCCTTGCCTATTTTCTCGGCCGAAGAAGTTTTTTTCTGTCGCACTAAGCCGCTCGTGCAAGAAAAAACATTCCTGCAAGGCAATTTCCTTACTCCATTAATGAGTAATCAATGAATAATTAGATATTAGTAATTGAGTTTTGCCGATGACTAATGGTTAATCGATGACTAATCGATAATAACAGATTTTGCCTACACTTCGATCTCATTGATTAGTCATTAATGTCATTGACTACTCATTGGGAAAACATTTCCTATCAGCCAGCAGAACTATTACGAATCTCCTGGCCGCGTGTCAGGATATTTTCGAGAACTACCGTTCCGCTGAGTGAAAATGATACGTATCCGATATTTTTAATTTTTAATTAAAGTTTTACTTGTCAAACAAAACAACAGCTGTGCTCGGTTGTTCGAAAGCTGGTTACAATAATTTCATTAGGCATTGCGGTGCATTGCGGGCTAAAATATATTTTAGCCCGCTACTCTGAGCCAATCAGAAACAAGAAAATAACGTAGCTAGCCAATCAGGAATAGAAACCCTTCAAATGTTCGCGCCGTTTTCTTGTTTATTTACTCTCAGTCGTCTCAACTTGACGAAGAAGAGTTACAGAATCTCGTAGAAGAATCCATACCCAAAAAATGAAGTCTATTCAATAAAGGCTATTGTTAGAAAGTTTTTTTTTTTATTTCACAAGCGCTGGCACAAACTGTCAGGGGTACCCAAGGGTTCATTTCGTGGATATCTGTTCGGATAGCCCTAACTGCCTCTAAAATTCAATTTAGCCATAAAGAAAAGCTACATTTCTAAATGTAAGTTGGAAATTCGGAAGCTGATATCTTTCGTTATCGAAGGGGCAAATATATATCGTTGAAATTGCAAAAATAGTCACCAAGCATATTCGTAAAACTAACAACAGGGAATAAAATTCCGTTTTCTAAAACTTTCTGCAACTAAAATTAAGCATCCGGACAGATCAAACTATATTATCTTACACAGTTATGCATTTAAAAGAGACAAAATGATCATGGGAATACAGGAGACAACGTTTGAGTATTTTGTCTAAATGTTCTCGTTGGGTGCCTCTAAAAGGGAATCTACACTCCGACAACAAAGGGATGGTAAATTGTTGGAAATAGTGTCTAAATTCAAAATTTAAGTTTAAAGAGTAGAAATGACATTCAAGTGTGCTAAAAATTAGATATGAATGTCGCCTATTTTCGTTTTTGAATTTCCCGGGCGCCGCCATTTTGGATTTTATGACGTCATACGGTTGCCGCCATTGTTAGCAAGCAGAAGTTCTTTTGGGTGAGACAAGTGAGCAAACGTATTGCGTCATGAAATCCAAGATGGCCGCTCCCGAGAAATTTAAAAGGAAAATAGGTAGATAATCAAATCCAGTTTTTTCCGACACAAAAATCTTATTTCCATGTTTTCCAACGACATTTGAAATGAGATTGTATTTTCAACAATTTAACGTAAATTTATTTTAGACCGTACTGCCCTTCTATTATAACAAGCCCTTTGAAGAAAGATAATTGAATACCTTTTCGTGGAACTTATTTATATTTTGTAATTATTCAGTTGCAGAGGCATCTTTGTAACTGTCGTCACTTCAGCGTCTTCCCAGCGAAACTACAGCAAGATCTTCCAGTTTTGACTCACTTAGCTTTGAAACCTCAAGTCGACCATAAAGTACATGTTGCATTCATTAAAAGTGTCATAGGTATTTGTAGTAACAGTCGTATTGGAATCAATGTAATAAGGAATACTTTATTAAAGTAATGTGGATGGACAAAAATGTAGTTTGAGGTTAAGGTCGGTTAGGGGTAGTAACATAATGCTTTTTGGTTGATGCTGTAATGAGGAAAAAGACTTGGTTTATTACTATTTAATAATGGTTGACTTATTTATCAAGTATGTGCGGCCTGTTATATGTGCATATTGGGTATAACGGACCCTTCCAATCAATCTCGGCCCCGTATCCATTCTCACTGTCAGTTATTCTAACTGCTTACTGGGTTGTTCTAATTTGTCTAAACGGTATTACGTGTTCGAAATACTAATTTGGAATGACATAGCATTTCTTCACATGACCTGCCCCCCTGGATTGCCGCACTAGCTTGTTACAGTCACATGAACTTATTAGTTAAACATAAGGGAATAATCATCAATGGATTCATTCTCTAAATGATTTCAGGATTATATCGAGACGCCGTATGTTCTCGGCTTTTTTATTGTTAAATATCTGTTTAAAATAACAATTGTAAAAGGTAGAAGCATAATTTCGTTATTCTGTTGGTTGAGGTAATATCTAAATGGTGATTGGCTGAGTCGAGCTGCAAAAAATAACAGTTCCCAAAGTAACCAACAAGATGACGAAGCTTGCTGAAAAGTTTCAAACAATGACGGAGACATTTCCTGAATTTAACTTTTGTGCAAGTCTAGAATTAAAATGTGGAAGCAAGCCACATTGAAAAACACGAACAGTTAACTAGCTTTATAAAAAAAAAAACTAATCAGTTGACCGAAATTAGGAAGACAGAACGAAATATATCTAAGACCTATTTTATCTCGCTGCAAAGACTCAATCAGAGACACTAGTGTCGAAAATACCCAAGTACAAGAGACAGAGAATGCGAGTAGACGGTATAAAGTTCCCCACGAAGTCCAAGGCATTCTAGGGAAAAGTATTTCAGGGCATGTGATTAAAAAAGCATTTTTCAAGAGAAAAAAAACTGTATGAACTTGCCCTTGTCTCTAAAGCGGTGGTGGGTGATGAATGGAAAACAAACCTCCACTCTTACAGCCAATCGACACTAGATTTTTGGAAAAAGTGTCTACGTTTCAAAGCTGGCTAAAAAATGTGGAGATAATTATTGCCCATTTTCGTTTAAATTTCCCGCACGTCGCCATTGTGGATTTTATGACGTCATAATCCCTTTATACATACTTTATATCCCTTTTATAGACATAACAACCTTTATACAAAGTAATAGGATGTTAGTAATCATCAGGATAGCAACCTAACAATTGTTCGGCTCAGCGGAGACGCAGTGGCAGTTCCTCCAGGATCCAACGAAGGCTGCATTTTAAGCAATTCACTGCTAGAAAAAAATGTGACAACTTTCAATTAATATACAATCAGAATTTCGGAGATAACTTAAAAAAGAAGGAAAGAAAAATAGAAAGAAAGAAACCTAAAGCTACAATCTAGGACTAAAGAAAGAAAGAAAGCAACTTAAGACTACAATCAATTACAAATTAAAAGGTCTTGGTACAAATGTTACAATAATGATCCTATTAACTGCTGGTTTTGTGTGACTGACCAATGAAGCCATGTTTTACGTTTAAAGCCGATCTTACTAACCTCACCCTCCCCAATCCACAAGTCATTTTTATTACACGGGCTCAACATAGTTAGGGGGTGGGGGTCAAGGAACGTATCATGTTACTGTCACCTGTATAGGGAAACATCCTAAGTGGAAATTTCTCCCAGCCGTTTTGTCCTTGATCGTAGAAGTAAGCCTGACTTGGTGTTTTCTGTATTTGAAAATATATGCTATCTTCGAATTTCTATTTGTTATTAGATGTTCGATATCCGAGGTCACTCTTTTACTCGGTGCCCTATATTACGCCGTTCTCGCTTTACAATAATATTAATGCCTCCTGTTGTGTTTAAAATCAGCTTCAAGTTGTGGATCTTGAGTAATCACCTGGCAAATTCATTGCAATTTAATCTTTTCTATGGTTTGAAAACGCGTGACGCCCAACCGCGTGCAGTTTTAGCAATTGCAATCTGAATCCGGAGGAATGAGGACGCTCTAAACAGGTAATGTCAGTCTCAGATATGTGTTAAAAATAGCTAACGTACGTTCAAACAAACTAATAAAAATAAACAATCTGTTTGCTTAACCTTGAACGGCTTTGCTTTGACTTGACCCACTTCAATTATTTATAATGAGTTCCTGTTTTGGCGATTGCCATTACTGAAACCGAGATGCCATCCTTAAACGATATCCAGCTGGATATCATTTTATTCCTCCATATCATGTACGGAACTTATTTTGACATCAAACGTTAAGAGAATGAGGCTACACAGAGAATGTACTCTTCCCGAATATTCCTAATAAAACCCGTGATGAGTGTTATTGAAAAAATACTTACTAAAAGTACAGTAAAAAACACAAACCTTCTTCAACGTTTTACATTACGGCTAATTTCGAGACCGGTTCAGATGTATATTAAAAATAGCTTGATGTCGTTGAATATGGCCTTTTGTTAAATAGATAGAACTGTTTTCCATGCATTTTTCATGTGTCCCACAAAACCTTTAACATGTAAATACAGATGAACTTAGTTATCACGTGAAGTTATCTCGGGTGATAACCTTTTGCACTTGCACTTGTTTGAACATGCTTTGAATTTGAATTTTTTCTGAAAATTACATGTGGTTAGAATTTCGGCCAATTCTATAGGCAACCGTGTTCATAGAAAGGTTTCGTGATAATAAGTGTGTCCAATTTATCTTTATTATGCATACAGAAAATTAGAATAGCGAAAATACATGTACGTACAAACAGGGTTAAACAGCGTTTAATGTGGCATCTGACGTAAATTCAAACAAACTAATAAAAATAAACGATCTGTTTCTTAACCTTGGACACTAGGGTTTGCTTTGACTTAACCCACTTCAAATATTTATAATGCGTTCCTGTTTTTGCGATTGCCATTACTGAAACCGAGACGCCATCCTTAAACGATATCCAGCTAATTTCGAAACCGCCGTATTTAACTGTTTCTTAGCTATGGATTTGTTGACTTTTCAACGGCAGTGTTTCTTTGTTGAGCTACTCTACATAGTCATGAGATATATGTTCAGAGTCAGCAGCTCAACAACGTAAACTGTTTGCTAACAGGATAATAAGTGGTAGTTGCTTTAGAAACCCTCCACGGCGCTAAGTACTCAGCAAGCAATTCACGGTGAGGCAGCAAAATTGTGACCAATTCCATCAATATCCAATCGAATTCGCCCATAATTCAGAAGCGTTTTAATTGACACTTCAATTCAGTATTTCTGTAAAATTAAATAGCGTTAAAAGTGGGTTTCTTATAAGCTATCCTCCATATTCTCAAACTCCTATTGGATGTTCGATCTCCATGGTCACGCTTGGTCCTTAATTGCGTAATTCTGGGCCCCAATTGAAGTTAGTTGAGTTTCAAGCTGTACTCCTTGACAAATTATTCACTCAATTTAACAAGATGTGATCCTTCTTACGATTTAAAATCCCTGGAAAATCAACAGCGTTCGGGTACAACAGTGTTAATTTGAAGATCGAGGAAGGAACACACCGCCGAAAAGGTATCGTCAGTGTTTGAGGTACATAGCTCGTTATCACTGAATATGGCCTGGCGGTGGTTTTAAAATAAATATTTTTAGGCCATTAATTTACATGTATTGGGAGTATTTTTTATTTTTTTTTTTTTTTGCACTTGCAGATGTTTCAACCTCTTGTGAAAGCGAGTTTTATTCTCCCAATGGGTTCTTAAAATTGCGCGAAGTTGAAATTTCGGGCATTTTTATCGAAAGGATTGATAATACTCCATAGGCAAAAGAAGTGTTCCCAGTTTAACTTTATAGTTATGTGAAATGCAAATTCGTTTTAAAGTCAAAACATCTAAATACATCTGCTGTGTATAATAAATTTCGGAGATTAAATCACGTACTAGTTGACACTATTTCATAATTTTAATTTTTCCATCCCCTGAAAACGAAACAACAGAAGAAAAGGTCGAGCTATCACTGAGACATTTTGGAGATTGGTCAATCTTCAACAGGTTATAAATCAATCGATTTTTATTTCAGTTCTTGTAGTCAAATACAATTAAACTTGTGGCCATTAGTTACTTTGCCCATGGCAACTTGAATGGTAGCCCTTAATTGATAAGTATGCCCGATTCATCTTAACAGGCGCGTCTAGAGTAAAAAACAGTTTAATCAGTAAACAATACTTAAGGGGGGACGTAACCTAAACGCCATATTTAATGGAAATATCTCGTTCACGTTTCAAGCAATCTAAAAACTCTATGTCCATCCCGCGAATCTATGTTGTAGGGTGTTTTGTGAATGTTTGGGTATACTTGGGAGGAGATAGTTTTTCTAGAAGGATTGGTAAAATTAAGAGAAATAATAAATATTAAAGATTTTGTGAAGTTTTCAAATAAGAATTTGTAGTTAATAATTAATAGATGGACACCAAGTTAGTCCACTATCAGCCTAGGGTGCTCTTGCGTGGATATCAACTGTCTGTTGGTTTTCCAAAAATCATTTTCTTTCTTCTATCCCTTCTTAAAACCTCTTCAAATTTCATTCAAATTAAGGTTAAGTCCCACCTTAACATTTTTCTTTCGATGTTCACATTTTTTGGTGATTTTAAATGCTTGCATCTTCTGAAAAAAGGCATACCAATACATTTGCATTTGCAACAATTGCGCTTGCTGTAAAGGTAAGGGTAAAAGTTTTAGTATTGTGGGTCATGGTTTCAGAAATTAAGTGTAAGATTACGAACCTATGCAATTAGAAAAAAGTTACTTGTACCTACACCTGTGTTCCGCAATAGCTTTGAACACGAAAATTTAAGGGAGAATGAGTTCAAATCGTGACATATACCATATATGAAAAGGAACAACATTTGTTATTTGATTTCTTTCTCCCGGTGTTCTGGAATTGTTTTGTAACTATTGTAAGGTATTTTTGAAAGGTACAGGTCGTGTGGTAACATTTTTTACCTTTTGAATATTTATGTTTTTGCTTTTCTGCAGTTTTTTTATGTTTTCTAAGTATTTACCACGCTAGTTGAATGACTTGTAAAAAATCCACAGTCTCAAGCAAAGCATCTAAAGTCCTTGGCGTTGTGCGGCGAAACTTATCAAACTGTCCCAGATCGGTAAGGTAAACGGCGTATAAGACCTTACTCCGACCAACCCTCGAATATGGAAGTGCCGAATCAGATCCGTACCACGAGAAGGGCATCGAAAAGCTGTAGAGAGTTCATAGAAAGGCAGCACGATTCTGAGCTGGCAACTACAACCCATATGCAAGCGTGACTGAAATGCTGCAGGAACTTAATTCGGGGAAACCCTAACCACTAGAAGTAAAACCGCCAGACTATCTTTTATGTATAAAGGTCTATAAACTCTCCCACAAATTGACCGATTTTTCAGTAGCTACCCACCACTCTTTTAAGTTTATAGTACCCAGGGCAAAGAAAGATGTTTTCAAGTTTTCCTTCTTCCCGCGAACAATCAGCGAATGGAACTCCCTCCCCAAAGACATTGTAAATTTAACGTCCGTAGATAGTTTTAGATCTTTGTGGCTTGATAGCTTTTAATACTCTGCCGTATTAGTTTTATTCAGTTCTCGTTATTGCACGCTTTTAAACTCTTGGATTTTTAACATTATTATTGCTATTATTATTTATATTTTATCAGTTGGTGTGATATCTCGCGA
Organism: Pavona decussata; assembly: GCF_977016875.1. Classification (NCBI taxonomy): domain Eukaryota; kingdom Metazoa; phylum Cnidaria; class Anthozoa; order Scleractinia; family Agariciidae; genus Pavona; species Pavona decussata. The sequence goes on from NW_028145460.1 coordinate 472,851, forward strand.
TTTTACCAACTTAATTGATTGTAGATGCAGAAATGGCCTCCTTGTTTTGAGTACATGAAACAATAACTTTCTTGCGTTCCCTCTATTCTCTTAGGGAATGAAACTTCTAGTTTCATCTGAAAGTTTACGATGGCACTACTTTTACTACTATTAATTTGGAGACAAGGGATGGTAGGTGCAAACCATAATGCAAGCTTTAGTACTGGTGGTGTAATGGCTATCACCCCCGTCTAGTGTGCTGGGGGACGTTGGTTAAAATCTAACTCAGAGCGAATTTTCTTTCAAAAAAACATTCAGAAAAAATATGATTCCATAATTTGGGTTGTTAGCTAGTAGCTCTCTCATATGCAATATTTATCAATTAAAAATAACCTGTTTCCTTCACTGGATCTTGCCCTGTAACCCACTTAAATTAGTAGCCTTTGGGTTGTGCATCATTGACGTGATCCTCAGACGAATTGCAAATGTGGAGGCTTTCACTAACGTGTCACCTTGAAAGAGAATTTCCCCGAGAGACCCCATCCTTAAAGCACACAATGACCCCTTTGATTACTGCGTTACCAGCATGGTTGTCTTGGTGGCGTAGTGATTATCACATTCGTCTGGTATGAAGGAGGACGTGGCCTTAAATCCCACTCTTTCAAACAATTATTCAGTAGAAATATGATTCGTTGTGGTATATAGGGTTAGTGGTTCTCTCAAATACAGTATTTATATATGTATATTAGGAACGAGGAATACGGGGAATAAAACCATGTCTACTTATAAGTGAACCTACAGCAAAGATCCTTCGTCAACATGAAAGTTTATCTTTGACTTTACCACCACTTTTAGGCTGTTTCCCAAGAGAATTGTGTTGCTAGGAGCGGAGGGAAACCTAAACTTGACGTGACCTTGTCGTTGGCCAATCTCTCTGGACCCATTCTGCAAAGGTGGGTGTCGTTTTTTCAAAGTCTGATTGCAAAATAAGATTATAATGCGCCTTATTCTCAACATGAAAGCTCTCTTCAGGAGACCATTCAAAGGATAGCAATTATTACGTGTAACCAATGCAACTTTGGGTTTTTAACATTATTAAGGATATTTTACATATATCAGTTGGTCTGTAACATCTCATAACATGCCAGGACATAAATGGTTTATCTACCAAACGATTTATTACTCTCTTTTCTTGCTTTTCTTTGCATTTTTTTTTAAAATCTTATAACAAGGAGCTAGTTTTTGACGGTTTAATTTTTCGACAGTGGCTTAGTCACCAATCACCTTACCATTGCTCACAAACCAAGTTCCCGAGGGGCAGCCGCTAACATTGTTGTGAGTTGGTCCTTTCCTGCAACGCTCAAATTCAACTCTGCTCAAGCAATAAATGGACCACAATACACTGGCTTGGTTGACCACGAATCGGCCTTAATTGTAAAGGTAAAATCACACTTAACTGCAAGTCTAGTTCATTCTGAACTGCCGGCAAACGGTTAAACTGGACTATTAACCTAACGTAGAAATACCAAAGTATCTTTCGTCGCTTTCGAAGGCCTTTCAAGTTCTGTGTATTGGAAGGATAATTTGGATCCGATTTTCTCACTGAAATTGATAACCTAACAACATAACTGACTTTTTCGTTAATGTGGGATTTACCCATGGCAAGAAACCTCTTTTCTTTGGATCATAATTAAAAAAAAAAGTTTAATAAAGTGTCATCCCAATGATGGATGCAGCTGATAATGGTCCTTTTGCATTCATCAACATTTATCGATTTCAGTTTGTGCAACTGGCTCCCTGTGAAAATATTTTCCTCGCTGTCAAGTTCCATGTTGATCAGCAGAAGATAACCTCATCTGGGAAGACTGCAGAAACGTCGATCTTTGTAACAGTAGAGTACACTTGGGAAGATGAAAGTCCTGATGCAGCGCCACAAACTGAACAAGCATACTCGTCTTTTGCTTACTACGCACCAAGTTAGTACCTTTTACTTTAATGTAATTAAAAAAGCAAACAAACAAAAGACCACAAGTACAATAAAACAAAGTTTACTTTGTGGAGATGTGGATAAAGGCAAACCAACCAAATCTGGCTACCAAGCAACCAAAAAACCAAGAAGCAAAGTTAGACAAGTAGTATTGAAAAGTTTTCGGTTGAATTATCATTAAAAGATATCTTCAGTTCTTCAAAAACAAAACGGCATGACATGTTTTGACGGTAAATCTGTCATCGTCAGTATGACGGTTATGAAACAAGTGTTGAATTTCATAGCGCGCAAGTCACATTGCGAACGTTACTTGACGTTACAGAATATTACGTTGCGTGTATTCAAAGTAACAATGGAGCTAGAATGCACGTTCACCTAAATAAAATGACTGTTAGTCAAGGTGCCTACAAGGAAAGCCTCAATTACAACCCGGCAAAATTTGTAAGCAACTTCTTCAATCTCACATTCCATCTGAGCACGTTGCTTCGGATATCGCTTCACATTTGTTCGTGATATTAACAGGTTTACCATGAAGGGGAATTATATGGTGTCGTTTGATGTGGAGAGGCTATTTACCAACATTCCTTTGGATGAACGTATTGACCTGGCGGACAATTACATCAACAAAGGAAATCCAGGCTTCAAACTCAGCGCCTCTGACCTGAAAAGACTTTTCTCTTTTGCGACCACCGAAACCCATTTCTTGTTTAAGGGCACATTTTACGATCAGATTGATGGTGTAGCCATGGGCTCCCCCTTAGTCGCCGTTCTTGCCAATATTTTCATGGGACACCATGAGAAGCTGTGGCTGGAACAATACAAGGATTCTGTAGCATTATTCTACCGTCGTTATGTATAGGACACATTTTGCCTTGTCAGGATACTGACCTTATCTTTAATTTCATTAACAGTCAACACCCAAATATTTATTTCACAATGGAGAAGGAAATTAACCATGATCTACCCCACTCGATGGGCTATTAGACAATAAAGCCCCAAACTTCCCTGTCGCCACCACTTATCGTAAAAGACCTTCACGGGTGTGCTTACCAATTTTTCTCTGTTTTACACCCCTTTGCTACAAAATAGGGCTGATCAAAACCCTCACCCGACAAGACGTTTAAGATCAATAACATCTGGTTGGGTTTTCACAATGATATTCAGAAATTAATTGAAATCTTTCGTAAGAATCTATATCATGAACATGTCTTAAGTAGGTTAATCCATCGTTACATATCCAAAGCAGGAGAAGGGGAAGGCAAGATCCCCTACATTGGCCGTTATCACACAGAATAGAGTGCGTAAACTCATCAGTCGATTCTGTGAACCTATTGATATCAACCTTATTTTTTCTACGTTCAAATTTAAGCACTTGTTCTACGGGAAAGATCCTCTCCCTGAGACGCTCCGTACGCGCATCGTGTATAAATTTTCTTGTGCAAGTTGTAATGCTTGTTACGTTGGTGAAACCAGCAGACATTTTCTACGCGCGTCCACGAGCACTTATACCCAGACAGCTCGTCTTACATCTCCAAACATTTGCAGAATTCAACAGATTGTTTCAAATTTTAGATTCTGCAGCTACTAAATTTCAAGTTAAGCTTAAAGAATCTATGTACATAAAATGGGAAATGCCCGACCTCAATCAGCAGGTCAAACACATTAATTTGACACTTTCCTTGTGAGCACCTTGACTTACAGTCATTTTGGTCAGGTGCACGTGCATTCTAGGTCCGTTGTATCTTTGAATCCATGTACCGTAATATTCTGTAACGTAATGTAACGTATGCATTGTGACTTGCGCGCTATAAAATTCAACACTTGTTTTCGTAATACTGACGATGACGGCTGTACCGTCGAAACATGTTTGGAAAATTAAAAAAAGTCGTTTTGTTTTTAACGATTTCAACATTGTTGCTGCTGTCTGGACCATATCGTCAATTCTTTAAAGTCTATACAGTGCCTTAATTAACAAATAAAGAAGCCTCGACTGTGCTCTGTTCTGTTGTAAAGCACGCAGGAAGCGGCTAGAGCACGAAAGAAGTGTAGGGGGAAACACGAGACGTAGTCGAGTGTTTCTCCCTACTTCTTGAGTGCTCTAGCCGCTTCCTAAGTGCTTTACAACAGAACAGAGCACAGCCGAGGCTTCTTTATTTGTTTTATGATAAAGAATTCTTTTATTTCCCCCCGCATTCACCCTCATTTTCAAAACCAACTTCATTTTCCGAACGAACAGATCTGGCGTCAGCGTGCATCTGTACTCTGATAAAGCACGCTAAAATAAGCCAATCACAATCCTTGTTAGAATGTTTCAAATGATTTGATTGGTTGAACAACACGAAAGCTGTCAGACATGTTAAAACAAGGCATCAAAGTTTGCAAACTTTGCTCAGTTCGAATGTAACGCCACCTAGCGTCAGCGCTTCTTCAGTTGTCCCTTTCAAAAATCAGGATGGAAAAGTAAAATGTTCATTGAAATCAGGTGGATTTGTGGCTCGTGAAAATCTGGACGTCATCAACATGGCAATTCGAAAACAAACTGCTTTAAAGCTTGCGGCCGGTAATAAACCAACTGCTGCGCTGTGTTTTGTGAATGAACAACAGTCGAATTCACGGGAGCAAGAGGAGTGCTCGAACTGTTGACACCGTTAGGAAAAGGGCTGCTGTGACTGCTGTGGCTTCCCACTCAATGCTCCAGAGAGGATATCTGAACAAGCTGTAAGTTGTTCACTCGAAGGGCGAGCGTTGTAATTTCTGAGGCTTGCTTCACTGCGGTGAGCGGAGGTGGCTATGATGCGGCGTGATAGAACTTGCACCAAAAATGTAAGGATCTTGTAAGCTTATATATTTGTGTATTCGTTAGCTAATTAAATTTTCAGTTCTCTCAATTTTTTGTTTGATCTTTTTGTACGAGAATATAGCCAACGAGCGTTTACGGGACCTTTTAACACTTGTTTAAGCTTGTGACATTTTTACATCTTTCGTTCTAAAACTTGAGCTGTCCATTTTATGCTATCTTTGGTGTTTATCGTCTCTGCCTTCGATGTAATTTCGACCATTTCGTCGGTTGACATGTTTGCAAATCTCGGTTTGTTGATATTTCTACTTGGCTCTGTGTTTTAGTCGCTAACTTCTTCGGAAACTTCACTTTCAATCACCGTGTTATTTGTACTGTTTTTTTTTTTACCTTGTGTGCGCACAGGATGGTCTATGTCCAGCTCGTTTACGTTTTCTAGGTTACAAAAGACGTCTGGATCGAAAAATTATAATAATAATAAATAAATAAAACCGAGAGAGAAGTCCAGGAATTTCACAAACGGGTTGATGGCGTGACACCGTTGCTCCGTGCATCTGTACTCTGATAAAGCACGCTGTTTCAACCAATCAGCGCCCGCGTTATATCGAAATTTTATTATAAAAAGAGCTACGTGGTTAGCGGGAGACATTATCACTTTCATTGTATCATGTTTCATTATTACATGTTTGATGTCAGGGCTTACCTTAAAGACAAAGTAACTGGTACCAACTGCCTGTGACTGAAGCAGTAATAACTTAAGATGAATCTCTTATCAAATAGGGCATATACTCGGGGATATCCTCTCCCAATCTAAAACTTTCCTCTCTTTTTCGGTATCAAGTGTAAACTTAAGTTTCTAAGCCACCAAAATGAAGAAATATTGAGTTCCAAGGTTTGTTCCGCTGCATAAATTACCAGAGTATCGAAACAGCTCATTCTGTTTGTCTAGTGTGCTCCAGTTTTCGTCCGCTGGGGATGAGAGACGGTCGGATCAAGGAAAGTCAGCTATCTTCTTCGTCTCACATGAAGACCCAACTGAACAGAGTAGGAAATGCTCCTTACTATTCCAGACCTGGCTCTGTGGGTGTGTTCATGGTGGAAGAAGGATTTCTTCAGTTTGACCGCAATCACTTCCTGCAAATCGACTTCCGCTCCAGGGTTAAAGTTGAAGCGGTAAGTTAGTGAGCAAATCAGGACCGTTCCGAAGACTGAAATGACAATAAGTTAACGAACACACAAACGAGGAAAAACGAATGGAAAGACCTATCTCCGTTAGCGACAGCCTATACCTTTCGAAGGGACACTAAAAATGCGTACACTGCGATAATAACTCGCTTCAGATGTTGCATAAAAAAATCAATTCTTCTATGAAGGTAATGCATAGAAGTCATTACTCAGATATATAACGCTATTGTTTACATCTATTAGATAAACATTATAATTTTAAAAAAACTCAGTGATAATTTTAGCGAACATCACCTGATTTGCATTTAGCACTTTTGCAACCTTTTTTTGCTAAATAGCGTCAGCCTTTTTTTCGTGGTCACCTGTAGACTGCTAACTTAGTAAATGTTTAAGAAAAAGTCTTCCTTCTTCCAGCTGTCCATCAAGGGATCACGTGACGGTCGTGTTAGTTCGTTCCAAGTGTCCTTTAGCAATGATGAGATAATCTGGAAGGTTTTAAAAGAAAAAAGAACTGGGAAGGCAAAGGTAATTATGAATTAAGGTCTAGCGTAGATCGCCATTTAAATGAACACCATGACCTTTAATGTCCATCTAAGGAAACTGCACTGTGTAGTGGAAGCTTTGTTATGTTTCTAAGTATGGTCAGTAGATTCCTCCTCTCTTCCTCTCCATTTTTCTTTTGCTTTTATGCTGTGTACTCAGAAACTGCAGAAATAGAGTAAACTAATAAAACAACAGAAAAACGACAAAATGGTATAAAAATGAAAATGAGCGGTAACAATGGCCCTCAAAATGCGGTTACCATGGAAACTTCAATTGGGCTCCTGGGCAGGAGCATAGACCGACATGACAAGGAACCATCTGCTTTCAAGGCAATTTCCCTCGGCAGATAAATATCGGTCCACATTAGTTCTTGATAGGTTACAAAGGCTATAATGAGAGTCTGAGTTTTAGGGAACTTCAATCTTACAATACCCAAGGCTGTGAAAACGCAGTGACACGAATATATACCAGTCGTACACACTAGGTAATGGGTTTCTGGTCTCAACAGGCTGTATAGGACTAAACGAGGATAAATTATATGTGTGACTCATAAACACTTTTCTATATTTATTGCCAACAGCCATTTGAACATTTTTATACATTCTAGGCCACAGTGGTAAGATCGAAAACAAACACAGAGTTCTCAACTTTACAAGCCCCTTTTGCCAAAAAAATTCAACACCTAAACAAGTCAAATATCCTGTGGCAGTTTTCCCGACGACATCAAACTTTCCTGGAAAAATAAATTGCTATCCCTCATAATATTCAGTCGAGGCCTTGTGAAATTGACGCTGCTTTCATATAAAATTTATACAAGTAATTCTCTTTTTTTCCTTTATTAGGAATTTCCAGCTAACGACAAGTCTACCGCCGAAAAAGTAGTAATTTTCCAGCCACCAATCGTCAGTCAGTTTTTACGAATCAATCCGCGCTCGTGGATCACTAACGTGTCAATAATGGCGGTCGAGTTTTTTGGATGTTACCTTATGGACAAAAGAAATGGTAGGAAGTAACTGTATGTTGTTTGCACAAAAGTAAAACTTTATCTTGTTCCATCTTCTTAGCAAGTAACAGCAATCTCAGACCATCATAAAAGGGCACTGTTACCGAGATGTCTGTGCTTTTTGATCAACACTGTCGAAAAATTTAACAAGATCCTTTTCTGCTAACGCTAAATGTCTTCCATAGAACGCCGAGAGGAAAGATTAAGTGATTTCTTGTAGGAAAATCAAACTATAATCAGGTTTTTAGCGATTCATTCAAACATACACACGAAGGAACAAATACATGGTATTTTATAAAATATTTGAGATAGTACGCGCGCTCTCATTGGTCGATAGGTGTGTTTATATGACAGCATGTAAACATGGTTGTGACGTCATGCTTTCTGTGTCTCCCGGCACAATTTGAAAACATTTCAAAGCTTTCGCAAGACTTGCAAAGTAATTTCAAGTACAACTGTTAAGGAAATGCTGAAAAAGTTCCCAAAATTTTGATCGGGGTTTGCCTATCTCCTCCCCCCTGAACCCGAGAGAAAAAAAGCGAAAGAAAGAAGAACCACAGCGCTTTGCCTGCCTCGCTAGACGACCTCGTCGAGGGAGCTCAAGTGAAGACGACAAAATATGCAACAAATACGTAGTAAACATTTTTCAAGGTAATTTTTGTATCTGAGTACCACAATAAAATTCCCTAAAAGACATTCTTTATTCAAAAAATGTACACGAAAACGAACACAAAACTGTAAGCTGCAGACTATAAATGTTTCAAATCAAACTTTGTACGGCCGGTTGCCGTGTTTTGGCTGTCAAATTTGTTTAAAATGTATTTTCTCTGGGACTTTCTCAGCGTAATAATCTACTGTTACGATTACTATTACCAGCAACAGCTTCACAGTCTGGATCCGCTGCTTGTGCTATGATTCATAAACAGCAAAACTTCACAAGGCACGATGAGCGACTCGACTTGTCGGCCATCTCAGGCTGCCACATTGGCAAAGTTCACCCTGAGTTCACGTAACTTTCAAGAGCGACCATGCACAGTAACATTCATTTTCAGCTTAAATAAACTCCTCATCTTGAAGTTCTTTCCTTACAGAATCGTATATTTCGAACATTTCTTCTAGTTTTCACCGAATTTTTGGTATTTTTCTGTAAGATTTACGAGAATTCAAAGCTGAAATCGCCATCATCCACACGGGGCTTGCTGACGCTTGCCACAAATTTCAACTTGATTTTGGCTTTTATAACGCAAATTTTTATTTTTTTTTGTCAGATGCGCGTTTTCATTGGCTAGTAGCAAAAATGATTGTCCAGAGCGTGTACTGAGAACATCTATTTCAATCAAGAAATAAATAAACAAAATTTCCCTTCATTTGTCGGACTATTTTTCTTAGAAATATTTTATAAAAGCAATCGAGGACTTTTTTCCCGTGTTTACATAGCCTCATCTAAACACTCGGGGAGTTGGGAGAATTCTCGAAAGTTATGCAAACCCTCGCCTGCGTCTCGGGTTTGCATAACTGTCTCGAATTCTTCCAACCACCCTCGTGTTTAGATGAGGCTATGTAAACACGGAAAAAGTCCTCTATTGCTTAAATAATTGTGACAAATGCTGTTTAAAATAGAAATGTTTAAGAATGCAGTAAACTGTTCAATTTACAGGCTAATTAAAGGGTTATACCCAATCGCCGTAACGTTTTGGTTTTCTTTTTCTCTTCTATAACGGCTCTGTGCATTCTATGGAGAGTGTTCACCAAAAGGAGTCCTTTGGTCCCACTCCGTCTCACTGTACTTCGTGGGCCAAAGCTGGTGTAGCTAGCTGACCGGACTCGAGGAGGTGTTTCTACATCTGCATCACTTCTCATATCGGCCACAGCTCCACTGCTCTCCACATAAGATTCTGCTTCGTGGTTCAGTGTCGTAGGTGGACTTCTGCCACAGACAGGAGTAAGAGACTCCATTATGGTGCTGCTAACAGGATCGCCTTTACAGTTGATACGGAGCCACCAAGAACAACAGGCTCAAGTCACCAGCATTCACCACTTGAGATAAAACAGGTGTAACAGTTTGACTCCCTCTCCCTCGAAATTCAGACAGGTCCCGTTATTGCTTGAGACGTTCTGAGTGAATAAGCTCCGCCTTTTTTCTTTGGCTTCTTTGTATGCAGTATGTGACATCGAACAGCACAGACACAAATAGGTAAGGCCCCTCCCCCATGGTCAGTTCAGCTTGATCTCCTCCCTTTCCTCCATCGAGTGATGTCTAGCCAGACGCTGTCTCCAACTGACAGTTCCACCTAACCGTCCGTCTGCGGAGATTCTGGTCTTCTCAATGTCCAAGAGTTTACAAACTTCTTTCATAACTTTGGACTCGAAATTAGTTCTTGATCGCTATGTATTTCTCGAGGAACTAAAAAACGACACACAAACTCGTGACAGCTTCTTGATTTGGAATGGCATAGCTTTTAGTGCACTTTGTAAAATAGTCCTTGACGACAAGAAGTATGTCCGTGTACAAGTACGGTCATAGGTAAACCCATCTTCCCTCCTCAATCTTAAAGAGCTTGCGTCTTTAATTTCTTACTAGACTTTATATCACCTTCAGACTTGGATCTGCAACTTGCTGGTCATGGAGGTACTCTCGAGTCCAAGTCGATTGCGATCGAATCGTCTGGTACATGGAGTTAAGTGATCGGCTGAGAAATTTTCAGTACTAAGTAAAGACAGTTCTGGCTGTCCTTCAGTAATTTCTGTATGCTGCAGCAGAAATTCACCACTCACCAGGTGAAACATCACTTTGAAAAGAAACACTTACCATTTCCACAATCTTCCTTTACAAAGTCTTCGTGACATTCCGTCATCATTTTGATACCGCTGGCTCTCTCGATACTCGATCTCATACCTAAACTAACTCATTAACTCTGTGCACCTTGCTAGCTGTCCCTTGGCCTCTTTAACTTTAAGTACTGAGTGAAGAGGCACGTGTTTATTCCTAATGCAAATTTTCCGGCCTGGTAAAGAGTGACGAAAATGCTTCACAAATTCCACAATAGTAAGCAGCTCTTTTCGTGTGACACAAGAGTTTCTCTCAGCCTTGTTTAAGCAACAGGATGTCCCACTCCATTTTTTGACTTACTTAAGATTGCTCCAATACGATAATTGGTAGCATTTGTGTAGAGTATGAACTCTGCCGTAAAATCTGGATAAGACAAGAGAAAGTCGTTCAATGTGTCAAATGAAGGCTGGCACTCGGGTGTCCAGGCAAAGTCCTGGTCAGTTCAGTCTTTGCTACTCAGGTAAAATTAGCAACAACAAAAAATTGGCCCATGAAGAGCACACAGGGAATTGTTAATGCATAGCAGTGGGTAGGCTTCTTAGTTTTGACAGGTACTGCCCAGTATTTGCATGTTTTGTTGGTGGGGTGCTGCGAAGTTACTGCCTAATGGGTCTTGCGTTGGCTATGTCTATGTGGTCTAGCTGTTTCCAAAATTTTCTACCGAGATCTTGCTCCGACAACGAGGATATACATTGTTTTGTCAGTGTAACAGCTCAGCGACTGCTTGGCTTTTCCTCTTCAGTCAACTGTTCTGCGCGTCGATTCCACAGCTCTCTGAGTGGACCTGTCAGTGTCTCCCCATGGTTCTCTTCCCCTCGCTGGGTCTTATCAACTTCACATTCGGAGCAATGTGGGTCTGCCCAGGGGAACTCTGCAACACTGGTTCCTGGTTTGGCCACAACTACAACAGTTTTGAGCACCGATACGTTTTATCACAAGCGTTTAGGATTCGTACGAGCACAACGCTTCTCTCTCCTGCAGAAACTAAAGTTCTTTCAATAAACAAAACTTGGTCTTCAAGACAAGCGCCAAAGAGATCCAACATTCGCATTCCATGATTAGCAGCTTCATACTGACGATGAACGAAATGAACTGGTATCAGAGCCTTGCTAAAAAATGCCTTCTTCTCCTCACTCCAGCGTTAACGATCGTACAGCGCTTAAAAAGCATTAAGTTTTCCTTGAACGGTTGTTCGTCATCGACGTCTTCTGGAAGTGTGACCGGTTTTCTGACTTTTCACTAACCTGTAAAATCTGAAGAATGTGGCAGGCTTGAAGAACTGTCTTCGCTACGGAAGGGATTTAAATATCGTCCACGAGGCTGTGCTCCTGCTGTTTCTGTTACTGTGGGTGAAATGGCTGATGATGTGGTAATCTATGCTGCTGTCAGCCCTGGTGTTTTCACGAGGCTTAAATCGCCAATGTTGTATCTTTAAAATGGATTTGCAGACTTAACCGGCTTAATATGTAGTACCTCCACGAGTGTGTTTTCTCCGTTCTCTAAATCTAACCTTAGAGTTTTTTTCTGCCCTTTTAGAAGTTCACAGACCACCGTTGGCACCAATGTGAAGAATCCATATCTCGGGTCACGAGGCACTGAAGCTCAAACAGATTCAAAAACACAACAAGCCGACATGTTTAATCACACAAACTACACATTGCAAAAACTCCGTGGAAGGCGGGGTCGGACGTTGCAATTGATTCCTAACAAGGGTAGATACAAGTCCGCTACAATACCATTGACCCCTTAACATATAGATGAATTCATGAATATGTCGAAGATGTTCAAAAAATGGATTATAAAAGTTTTGACGGGTTCTGTTTTTCGGGCGATGAACCTCTAAAATATATTGTGGAATGTAAATTAGTTCTTTGTATTCGTTTTATTTTAGTTAATTACACTAATTTACGCTTTATAGTACCACGTCCCCTGGGTATGGAATCTGGCGCCATCATAGATTCTCAGATAACTGCTTCCAGTGAAACAGCAGGCGGGACACGGGATCATTCCCGTCTTAACTCGGGACCAGAAAAAGCGTGGTGTGTTAATGAGACGGATTCTATCAGGACATTGACGATTGACCTACAGAGAGAGTATTCAATCACTAAGGTAAAAGGTTTAGCATATGTATCTTTTACATGTCTTCCGAACAGTGTCTAAGTATCATGTACAAGTCAAGTCGACACAGTTTTGAACCACCGAAAAGTAAATTGCAGACAATTAGCTATTATGTCAATTATAATGTTAAGGTATTCGATAAATACTATAAATCCCGGTCTTTGAAAGATTCCCAAACAGCAGTTCTTCACAGTCAAACAAGAAAATGAGTAACGGGTAAACAGACCAGGTCCTTAAAATCGATTACTACCTCACGTGTTTCATCGTTGCTTTTATAGAAAGTTCAATTTATTTTAAGCGGTTGAGTGTTTCGGCGTATTTTACTGAAATTGAGAACTATAACACTTGTATTTCCGTCAGGTTTAAATATTTGTATCGTTTCCACTTACACGTCTTTTTTTTTTTTTTTTTTTTTTTTTTCAATCTATCAAAACCTAGCTCTCTGTCAGCTGTACGATGTCTCTCGCAGGCTATCTGCTCTGAGTTTTGCTTAAAATCAGAATGTTGCCATTTACTGTAAAGTGTACTAACATAACAGTTATTTTTACTTCAACAGGTTTCAATCCAGGGGAAAGTGTGCCAGCCTGGCAAAGAATGCGAGATGCCTCCTGAATTCGTCTACCTTGCATTTGATGGGGTTAACTATGAAGAAAATGGAAAGAGGAAGGTATATTGAAAAGACAAAAAATTAACATTTGGGATATTACAACAGCGTGTCTGCTGCTCAACAATAGGGCTCTCTAAATTCTGAGCTACACTCCTAGCCTATTTACAGACCATTTTTCTCGTTGTATTGCTAACTAGATGGCAGAAATGTGCAGTCGCCCTTTGCTACCACCAGTCAAGGTCGTTTTACTTCTATTACCTATGATTATACGGATTATACTAGGAGGCTGTTCATTAGTCTCAAAATTGGTTGAGTTTGACAATGAAAAAAACCTGAATCACTAAGATAACAGTTTTGTTTTAGCTCCAGCTCTCCTAACAAACCTGGCCACTCACCTGAAAACAACAATGCTAATTAAAATAAACGATGATGACCAAATGAATCGTTCCGTGGTGTTTTGAGTGCATATGCTGTGTGATCAGAGAATACTGTTATGAAAGTAACTACTTGGGCTGAGAACGTGGTAACTATGAGGAATAATTCCATAGAAAATTGACGGACACAACAAAAAAAAGATTGGAGATCAATATCGAATCGAGGGGCTTTAGAGCAGAAGTGCCCGGGGTATGGTAAATAGTGATTACCGGAGAAGAGTTTTCTCAGTGCGTTCACAACATGCAACGCAAAACATTCAACACAACTGTTCATTATTGTTTCTGTTGTTGTTGGTTTTTTTGTTTTTGTAGCGTTTCCAAGGAAACCCAGTGGACCACGTAATTACACATACCCTTGTTGTTCCTCAAAAAGCCTCCAGAGTTACTTTTGACCTCAGCGGTACTCAAGGCGAGAGATGTATGCGAGTAGAGCTTTTTGGGAAACCCGTCGAAGAAACAGGTAATTGTTTTGGAACATCCATACTACGTGTGAACAGAATTTGCTAGCTGTTGCAGTAAGGTTGCCATTAAAATCATTTGAGGAAGAGATTGGCCGTTGGAATAAGAAAACCTGGCCTCTGTAGCGGGGTGGTTGTTATAGACAGATATTCAATGCTTAGATGTTTAACAAATTCTGATATGGACAATATATCTCAGCCTTATTAGCATTAATTAGCATAAATGACAAAACTAGCTTCAAATAAATGCGCACTATCAATTAAAATGCTTAGTAAAGTTAGTGCTCTCCGAAACTTTGAGAATGATATGTTACATAGCTTATTCAAGAAAAGAAAATTCAAAGTATCAAGATTGTACAAAGTATGTATGACGGGTTGGCAACTCTTGCCATCCAGACATACATTCTTTGTAAATTTCAGAATTGTACAAAGCTAATTATTAAATTAAGAATATTTAACAAATCTTACTGATATTAATTCGCCTTGTTTAGCATGCTTGTTTGACATGCTCTCTTATTCTGTGGTATCCATTTGTTCGTTGTATATGGTTTGATACGTGCTAATTGGACAAACTGTAAACAATGACGTCAGCAAAGACTCTCCTATACCACATGAATACATCCGTGATCCTGAAGACACTAGATGTTTCTATTGCCGTCAAAACCAGCCACCAGTATTTTATCAAATCAGTGTCAAAGATTGACTTTGAATGTATTGCATTTAATGCCAGTTATCGAAGAATAAAGTAGATACGAGAGAGCTGAGATTTCGTCTGAGTTTAATCCTCGTAACGTAATTTAAACCTCAATTCATTTTTTTTTTTTTCAGAAAGTGTGGCAGTCGTGAAGCGTGGGTTTTTGTGTGTAAATGACGGCAGCCAAACAATTGTTTTTCTGTGCTTTGGCGAATATGACGAGGAGGGGTAAGGAGACTTAGGAAAACGTTTTCACAGGTCCTTACCAACCTACTGAACAAAAACCACAATGTTTCGTCGCTTCTAATGCCGCTTAAAGAAGATAATTCACGCCTAAGATTGTTATAGTTGTTCATTAAACTCACAAAGTCAGCTTTTTTAGAAAATCTAAATCATTTAATGTGCATGGATCATTCTCTTCTTTTGGTAGTGACAAAAATATAACAGTTGCTAATAA
Source organism: Pavona decussata (assembly GCF_977016875.1). NCBI lineage: Eukaryota > Metazoa > Cnidaria > Anthozoa > Scleractinia > Agariciidae > Pavona > Pavona decussata. Next base: position 487,943 of record NW_028145460.1, read on the forward strand.
AGTGTAGGTGTAATGGCTGGGGTGTTTATCTCATCAGGTTTCCAAGGAGCACGTGTTTTCGGTCAGTTAATCATGGTGTGTCCAGCACAGGTAGGAATGTCAGTAAGAGACCGAGAAGACAGTTTTCAACATAGGATTCAGAGGATAACGATCCAAAAAAAATTGTTTGTCAACTGCTTTTTGGTCAAAGACGACAAAAATGTCATACACTAACTTGATATTTCCTATTTGGAAACAATAAAGAAAATTCAACCTCTGGTTTAAATTTATGATAATTTTTTCGTTTCACGTTCGCTGACTGCGAAAGAAGATTCAACGTCTAAGAACAATCCCGGACACTGTTACAAGATTTTCACCACTCGCCAACGTCTTCTAACTATTCAAAATAAAATGATTTATAATTAGCCGTCTTAAGTTTCCCAGCTTGGGAAAACGAACGTGAAGTGTTTCACGTTGAAGAAATATCTTGACGATTGCTAACGAAAATGATGACCCTCACGGCATATGACTCTCATTAATTGCTTTTCAAGCACAGGTTACATTTTTCTCTCCGTCCCTCTATGCGGATAGCTTCGGCAGACACTATCTTTACAAATGGCCCCTATTTTTCCATTTCGTTAGTTTAGGCTTCTCGATTTAATGTAATGTAAATAAATGTGTTACATCTTCTAGTACCACCGTATTAATAGAAAACGTTATTTTTTATAGGTCTTGATCCTCGTTTGTTAACAATTCTGGCATTCGATTCTCAGAGAAAACGTCTTTACGGTGTAAGCAAACGTGGTAGGCAGTACATGGAAAGCACAGGTATTTCTGGACTTAATTGGCACGTGATACTTCAATCGACGTGGGCAAAACTCAGACAGACGCCCGGAATTAAATTTGTCCAGGAAGTTCCTTTTGTACCTGAAACTCGCTTTACCAGGAACCCAGCTCCAGAAATCCAAGATACTGACAACGATGGAAATTTTTGGGGAGGTAAGCCACGGATATTGCAGTCTCTCTCCCGGCCTCAGTTTTAAATCTGGAAATGAGATTAAAGGTCAAGAAGAGGATTTCAAGGACTGATATTTGAAAAATGCGATTTTGCACAGAAGTGGTGGCTGTTAACTCTGTGGACAATTAACGCACAGTATTCAGCTACATCAATTTAACTCTGTGATTTTCCCAGGTTTGTTTCGTGAAAGAAAGACGGAATACATCTTAACCACTTACCTATATAAGCATGAAAACATCTCCATGATTTACTGGAGGGTATTCCAGGTTATCTTTCAAAGAATTGCAATTGTTTTTTTTTTTCTTCGTAGGATCATCCCTTGGTCTTCACATTTTTCCTTCATCTGGCAACAAATGGCTTTTGGTTGGCACGTGGCGAAATCACGGTAAATAAAACTTTGGACACTTAAAACCAAAAGTAATAAAATAAAAACTTAAATAAAAAATTTAAATGATAGTTAAAGTAAGATCGCACAATAAATTGTATCCGAATAACGCATGGGTGACGTCAAAATGTGGTAAAATCAAAGAAGTAAGCAACGAGCTGTGGGAAAGTAGTCCGACTGATGTCCTCACCATGTTTTGACATCCTTTTCCTTTTCCTTGAAAATGTAAATTAATTCTGAAAAAACTTGTTTGTTGAATTAATAAAGTTTGTGTTGCAGTGTATCCCCTACGCGTTTTCAGAGTCCACACACGCGACCAGATAAAACCTATTTGTTTTTGTGATTATTTGCGTGAAAATTGACGGGAAATATTTGACTTTTATTATGTCAAGAAAAGCGCCCATTTGCAAATACACCGGTAGCAACGGTTATGATTGGCTAACAATCTGTCAACGTAATTTATTCAAAGTTCAACGAGGGAAGACAAATATAACTGTGCGACTCGTCACGTCACACGTGCGTCTGTACCTTAATCCCAATGTCCCTGAGACCAATCAAAACGAGTCTTACACAGCCAGTTGCATAATAGTGCATACAAAAACTCAATTGATCACGGCATAAACTATTCCCACAAATGTCGAGTTTGTTAAGACACCTTTTAGAATAATTCTCCAACTACGCAAAATCTAGTACAAACTGGTCAAGAGGACTGAGAGTAGTGTGGGTATGGCGTCCTAGTGCCCCTAGACTCTCCCTCTTGACTATCTTCTGTCGTTTGTGTGAAGGTTTTGATAGGTGGTAGCTCAGGGAGGAATTTCTACGTAGTAAAATTTTTGTAAAATGTTTTTAGACATAGATGAGTGTGCCAGCAGCCCTTGTTTAAACGGAGGAACGTGCATTAACCATATTACAGGATAAGACTGCAGCTGTGCCAAAGGATTTCATGGGCGGCATTGCGGTCAGTATCACATTTAGCATCAGTAAAACACCACCAGCGGCCTTGTTCAGGTCTTAAGGGGGCATTTTCGTCAACAAAAATTGAAACCATCTTCTATTCTTCTAGCCATCTTCAACAACAAAAGCAAATACAAAATAAATACAAAACGCACAGTTATATAACTTTATGCTCATGGATGAATTCAGTTTTTCCTAAATATACACAAACTTTCGAATGAGCAAGGAAGAAAACTGTTTGAATGACCCTTGAGAAGCACATCCTCTGTAACAGATTAGACTCTAAACCTTTACCAGAAACCTGATATACGGGTGAAAAGGCAATTTTATGAGCGTTATTTCATCAAATTGCAGCTAAACTTCCTAAATCGTTTTCAATGGCATGATTACTAAACGGTATGTATATGCGGCGCAAAAACTTACGGATTTTGATCCGCTTTAGTCTTTACATTTTACCGATTTTGGTATTTGTATGGGAGGGTCGTGGGCTCAAATCCCATCTGGAGCTCGGATTTTTTTTTCCGAGTTTTCATTTGATGCCAAAAAATTATGATGTATTTCTAACAAAGACTCACTTTGGTGGTTAAAATAAACCACCATATTTATCTCTACTTTATAAGGGGATATGACACGAAATCTTTTATTAGCTTATTAGGAAGAGCTTTCAAAATGATGAAGAATGGCATTTATTTTATTGCGATAGCATTCTTGGTTGCCGAGTTATTCAAGATTTAGGCTTATGCAAATTAGACAACTTGTGACGTCACAAGACTGACACAAAATGAAGGGAAATCCCTTTCTTAGCTTCCTATAGCGAGCCCAGTGAAAAGCAGAATTGGTTTTCACAGCTTTACGATGGTGAAAATCACGATCCTTCATCACCTCGCTGATTTTATCATTCAACCACGGGAGCGGAACACCTCGTATTCTTCGCCTTTTCACAGGCGTATGCAGGTCAGCTATTTCAGAGAACAACTGATTCCAAATAAACACAGCGTCGTCGATGTCTTCCTCGTTTTCAATGATGTGCCATGGGACGTTATTCAAGTCCGCTAGGAAGGTGTTCGCATCAAAGTTTTTATAAGAGCGGTATTCAATTGTCTTCGGTGGTGCCTTAATTACACCTGCTTTTAAAACACAATAGACGAGGTAGTGATCACTCAGAGAAACAGGAACAACACCGGAGTCAGTGATGCGGTGATCGTTGTTCACTAAAATCACGTCAAGCAAAGTTTGACAGGTTTCCGTCACTCGGGTGGCCTCAGTAATGAGTTGCGTAAGATCGTGTGAAGTTGCAAATTTTTTAAGCTCTTGTTTTTCTTTCTTTCTTGAATATGGCAGCATATTTGCATTAAGGTCACCAAGAAGCACGAAATCACATTTATCCAGGTTAACTTTCGTCATAGATATCTCCAAGCTTGAAATAAAGTTCGCAAAGTCAAAACCGGGAGTTCTATATGCACAACAAATCAATACTGGGTGACATTTAGTGCGCGATAGCTCAATCCATAGACATTCATTTGCGGCTGAGTAAAGATCATTCCTAACACGAAACGACAAGCCTTCCTTTACATAGATTGCTACTCCACCAAATCTTTCTTTGGCTTCAGACCTATCCAGGCGAATGCAATTGTATCCTGGAATAATAACATGAGAATCTTCATAGCAGTCATCCAGCCAAGTCTCACTGAGTGTCAGAATATCGATCGTTCCGTTATCCAAACCCCCCGGGCGCAGCGAGTCTGATCTGTTCCTAAGGCTTCGAATATTTAGATGAGCAATCCTCAATCCTCGTGAACTCCTAACATCCTCCAAACTCCTATATCCAGGGTTGAGTTCAACATCTCCGGCGAGCGCTATTAGAGCCAAGGCTAGAGAGCCATGAAGTAGAAGCTTGCACGTAATAAAGCCTTTCTGGAAAGCTCCGATTGCTTGGTGTTTTGCTGGACGCCGTGCCAGAGAGTGAAAAGATTGAATTTCAATCCTGCAAGCTTCTTGAGAAGCAAAATATAGGTTGCTACAATTGCTTAGTGGCTTCATTGATGTTTTGTTTTGTTTTATGCCATTCAAGATAAGAAATAGGCAGAGCAGAAGGCCAAAATTAACGGACATCGTGGTAACGCGTTCAGCCATGTTGGATGCACGTGACCAGCATAGTGGTCAAACGTGTGACGGGTGCCCAATCACACCTTTTTTTTTATAGGAAGCTGCCGTGAATTGTAAGTTAATGCTTTAAGAAAATGGTTTCAGATTTACTTTCAGCCCAAAGATTATTTCGTTACCTCTAACTTTACCGTTCGGTAAGAGTCTACTTACTATTATTGAAAATTCGTCTCGTGACATGCACCCAGAGAGCTGTTAAGTGGCCTTTGTGCGTCTTTTATCATTTCTTTTTTTTTTTTGCCTTTTTAATTGTAATTAACTTATTTGTTTGACGGCGGTAACAGGGTAAGGTGAGTGTAGATTCTAAAGAATCATTTATTCATACATGGATGCAATGTTCACCTCCTGCAGCGCCTCGGAAGTGGCCGGAAGTTGCTAAGTCGTGTGCAAGCTCAGTCGTTTTACAGCAGTGAACTTGGGATGGATATCTTTCATTGCAGTCCCTTGCTGGTTACAAGCCTGTGTCAGGCTTACTTACAGTTATTACCCCAGTCGTTCATGAAGGTGGAATTCCTGTTGAAGTAAGCCATTTTAGACCAGCACTCAGTAATGTCATGAACAAACTTTCTGAGCTTTATTTTTGTTTTCTTTTTCATGTTGCGTCGGACCAGGTTGTCCACCAGGCTGGATCAAGCATGAAACGTCGTGTTTCTTCATTGATGGTAACCACATTTCCACCTGGTTTGTAGCTCGATCTACGTGCCAGAATCTCGGTGCAGACCTCCCAGTAATCAGATCACGCAAGGACAATGACTTCATAAGAAGCGTGGCCTTGGCCGTAAAGCCGTGGAAGTCTGTTTGGCTAGGGTTATATCGAAGCGATGTCGACCAGAAGTGGTACTGGGTTGATGATACTCCACTAGCGGGAGGGTTTACTTGGTGGAACCCTGGAGAACCAAGCGCCAGTTACGATCGATGTGGCAACATGTTTGAAGTAGGAAAATGGAATGACGCTGGTTGCGAAAAAAAACAATTCCGGTTTATTTGCCAGTTAAGTTCCAAATAAAGCTGGCATTTCCATTTATCACTATCACAATTAGAGGAAAAGCTTGAGAATGCTGTTCCAATTTTTGAGTCTGTGGATGAAACTTTAAAGTGTGACCATTCAACTATTTACGGCACTGTACGAAGTGGATCTTGCGTTTGAGTCTGTGCCCGGCGGTTAACTGAGGCCTTATGTGTGCAATTGAAATAAACATTGTCGATCAGTGCTTTCCTTTGGTGTTGTTTATTATGCTGTGTAAGATAAGTCTGAAATCTGAATCAGTGTTTGTGAAAACAGCTTGGTAGTTCAAATGAGATTTATGTAGCGCTCTTTTTTAAGGCAATTATCATTACATGTAAATTATACGTTGTATTTGCTTCCAGAAATCAACTGATACGATGCAATCCTGAGGTGTGACAATTTGGGAAAATGGAGTGATCTTCCATGTGGTCACTAGCTATGTTGCGATAAACGCTGTGTAGTATATTCTTGAGGTTCTGCTTATTATACTGTACAAGTAAGATGAAAGTCTAGCCTAGCAATGATTTCAGTATGAGAATGAATGCTACTGTGCTGTACTTTATTAAGGTTTTTCTTACCTCTTTTTGAAGCCTTGAAGCATTTAAAGTCCACAGCCTTGGGCGACATTTACTTCTAGTTGCATCGAGTTCTCATTGTTTGATTGTGTTGTTTGCGGTTATTGTGATTAGTTGGAATTATCACATCGGTTAAAAATTGAAACTAACTCAATGAAAAACCGCTCATTAAGCTAGTAATTTCTTTACTAGAGCAAGATTTTATCCCATTTTGCATAGTTTTAATTGCATAAAATTGAAGGTGAAACAATTTCAGCTTCTTGGCTTATTCATTTGTATTATATTAAAATAAAAACTATAAAACTGACGCAGAATCTTTATAACCTGTCGAGAACAGTGTAACCGGTCGTGTTATCTTATCAGTAGTCCAAGACAAAGGTATGGTATCCGAACATTGAAAAGTGAACAATTCCCAGAGCATTTAAAATTGACACTAAACTGAGTAATACGAATGGCCCTTACAGCAGAAGATGAACAGAGCTATCCCCAGGTACAATCGAACCTCCTTACAAAGTAAGCAGTATGCAAGGAACCGCAAACGAAAATGCTGCAAGTATACGCAGGATCCGTAAAAGATCTAACCAGCCAAAAATATATAAATGACTCAAATTTCTGCAAGGCTGATCGGACTGCGTAAGGACACCGATGAGATCGACCAAAGTTTAACTCGCTTAAGCTAGACACCGGCCACCTTGCCCCCCCCCCCCCCCCCTCCCCCGACCAAATTGATAAAAACTGGTTCGCTATTACAGCACTAAATTGTCGATGTGTTTAAGTCAGAAGACTAAAACAAGCCTGTAGTCCGAAGTTCTGTGAAGAATGATCGAAACATTACGCATTTGTTAAAAAAGAGCCTCTAGCGGTTAGAATTTCTCCCACTGTTGTTGGGCTTCACCTGAATTTTCCCCAGTATCTGGTATAGTGCATGGCTAGCACTTCCCGACGCTGGTAGAGTCAGAAATAAATTAGCCAGAATGGCACAGTTCTTAGTTCATGCCTTAATCGCATTTAAATCTGACTACTGCAACAGTCTACTATACCGGCTGCCTCCTGTCGAAGTTCTTTTAAAAATCTGCGGTGCATCCACAACGCTGCTGCCAGGTGATAACTGTACAGAAAATTGAGGTCTCAGTCTGTAAACAGTCGAACCCCATGCAGACTATATATATATCTATTTTTGTAACTAGCTTAGAACAAATGCCACTCAACCGTGCCTGCAACTACCTGCACCATACAAACGACTTATTGACAACAACAACGAAACAGACAAACAATAGACATTTTACTAACAATAGACCCACGGACTTTTTGACTAACAAAAGACGGATCGAAACGCGCCAATCACTTTTTTCAGTCTTCACAGCCAATAACATCACGGCTTACTGACAAACGACCAATAACATCTGGACTTCGTTGACCAATCAGGTTAACAACCAGAGACGTATATACCACCTACTGACGTTTCACAATTCACTTGACTCTAAAGATGACTTCCGCTCAGGTTGTCGAAACCGGTCAGTCAAAGTCACCACAAACAGTCCTTCTCAGGACTACACTCACCCGGATGATCATAATTTACGTACTTATATCTATTTTCAGAGCTTAAATTTTTTTTTTTATGAAGACAATCTGTACAAAGACAGGGGCTAGCCTGGCCATATAGAAACTCCAAACATTAAAGGGGACCGGATAAACCCTATCTAGACCGAGGAGGGATGGCTGAGGATGATTGTGGCGGCGACTTTGAACCTGAATAACTTTTTCTTTTAATATTTGAGACTTTTTCAGAAATTTATCTGGAAAAATTTGATGTGGTAGTTTAGTGTTAATTTCCTTTGATGTTACCATGGCAAGCAAGTTTTGACAGGCAGTTTTGTTTTCAGCAATCACAATCAGCCCCGTCTAGATCGGGGTTAAGGCATTTTTCAGTGTCTTTCACAAGCATTCAATATCGGGAATGCCGTCTCAGAATGAAAATCACGTAAAGGCGAAATTCCTCAAGGCAATAAATTGGGTGTGTTCACCATTATGACTAATAATCTCCTTCGCTCCTGGAATTTATGTATCAAATTCGTGGACGACACAACCGCGCTAGGGATCCGTCCTAGGAATAGCATAAGTTTACTTAATTATGTTGCTAGTGATTTTAAACATGTATACTTATTCTGCAGACCACAGGATGAAATTTAACCCAGTTAAATGTAGGCTAATGAGTGACAATAAATTTCATGTACAGCCAAAAATTTATACTTAACCCAATTGTGGTGGGCTGGCAACAATACTATTGGAACAGTACCTAGCCATAAATTACTTGGTGTAATTATTAGCTCAGATTTGAATTAGGACCATCATGTAGAATATATAGTGAAGAAAGCAAACAAAGACTCTACTCACTTAGGGTGTTAAAGTGCAGTGGAGATCCAAGGAGATCAATTATTATAGTTAATGTATACTTAATTGTTCTTGAATATAAGGTGCCTGTCTGGCAAAATATCCAGGAAGTTCTGACCTGATAGAATTTAGCGTACAGAAAAAGACCTTGCTCAGTATATTTCCCGCGGTTAGTTGTTCCGAGGTCATGCCAATTGCTCAAATCAGTACCACTCTAGATGAAAGGAGGACCTCTGCGATGCCAATGCAGTGCTCTACCAACTCATTAAGCTAGTAATTTATTTACTAGAGCACGGTTTTAGCCCATTTTGCATAGTTTTAATTGCATAAAATTGAAGCGTGAAACAATTTCAGCTTTTTGGCTGGCATTTGTACAAGCATGAATATGAGTTTTACTTTCGTTTCTCGCAATTAAATGTAGTTAGAATTTCGTCCATTTCTATCGGTTGCCTTGCTCGTATCGATTTCATCTTCATAACATTGACAATCACAAATTTTACTTGTATTTCTACCGAGACTTAAATAAATTAAGGAGTAACTTTAAGTACACAGTCAATATTATTTTCGGAAGTTTGCATGTTTGCAAGTTTGCACGGGACATATGACTTAAACCAGAAAAAAAAGAAAAGAAAAGAGTACTTCGAACTATCAAGGGTTTATAAATGTGAATGTTATTCTTAGTTCATGCAAAAATATTTAAAACTGCTGGAGTTTTGGTTATTGCTATTGGTTACCTCGTTCGTGGAGAGTTTTGATGATAGCTAACAATATTATAAGTGTGTCAGTTGTGTACAGTTCATCCCCTTCTCATTTCAGTAAAATATACTCATATTTCAACAAAAAAGTAGAATAGGCGACTAAAATAATGCACACTATGTTTAATGTTTGCATCTACAAAAAAGACTGAACAAAGCAGTGTGAGATATTTTCTTTGACATTACGTTGCAGGTATCCTTACATTAAAAATACCCACCAGAACGTAGATTGAACCTCCTTTGAACTATAATTCATATTGAACAATTGTTCTTCAGAGCTAGAGAAATAAAACAGGCTGTAGCAACCCCCTATTTTTTTCCCAAGCATTTATAGTCAAACACTTTACAATATAATAATAAGAAATCAACGGGGAGTCGATGTTCAATGGAAAGTTTGTGAAAAGCATATTTGATGAGTCCAGCAGTAAACCGCGAAGACAAAACATCGTCATAAATGTCGTAATATTTGAAGGTCCTTCTTAGAGGAATTTTCAGGTTATTTTGTGATAAATGATAAGAAATAAAAAGTTATTCTTGTTAAAAAAATGTAAATTAAATGTACAAAAAAAAACCCAACGTTTCTGCTAAAACTACGTTGTATATAAATTACGAAAAATGCAAATGTTTAGCTAATTAAGCCTTGTCGTTAGAGCTCACCTTGGCATGGTAAAAGTTTATAACCTGTTTTACAGTTTAGCTTCTGTTGGTGAATGATGTATAATTAAAAGCTAATTGTTTTGGCAAACAAACAGCTCTTTCTTGTCCCTCTGAAATATTCTTTACAAACTTGCACCTTAAGGATGACTGCAATAGCCATAAGTTTCTTTTACAAAACACAGAATTTTAAGTTGAATAGTTTTTGCCTTTTCAATATTTATAAGCGGGCAGTATAGCGATGGATTATCTTAAGCATCTCAATAGTCTTCATTAATTTGTTGGTTTTGCCGCGTATTCAAAAAGAGGCGGTATATGAACTTGGGCAGATGAACCTCAGTGTGCACACTCATGAATCACTAAAACTAATCGACAGACGAGGCAGAAAAGAAAGTAAAAAAACAAGACAAAACAGTGAAAATAAAACTAGTGTTTATGTCGGTACTTTTTTTTAAATTCAGGTCGAGAACCGAAAGAACAAAATCTTAACCCATTCCTATGTAAAAATAAATGTATAAATATATTTTGTCTCCAACATGTTATCAGGTAAATGCCGGCGTGTTTTTGACACAACGAATCACCTTTTACATGCTTTCACGCATGCGTGTCCTCACTTCAAACAATCTCATGTGATTTGTTGCGTCGCAAACACGCCCTATTTACCTGATAACATGTTAGAGACTCCCAACTTAGTTTACGAGTCCCTAAGTATGCCCACCCCGAAAATGAGTTGCACATGTGTGAGAGAGTTTGATTTGCAAGTTGAGGAGTTTTATTGAGCTGAGGAGTTTACAGATGTGTTTTTTCAACGGTTTTCGAAAGGATCCTGCAACACAGTTTCCTAATGTGAGTATTAAATATTCTCGACTTTTGCAATTGTAAGCATATAGTCAAAAACTCGGCCACTGAATCTATTTTAGTTTATAGGGTTGCATAGGAAAATAACTGAAGTAATAATTAAGAATTACGTCGAACTATCAAGTGTCTGAATGGGAGTCTTATATTATTCTAGGTTCACACAAGTATAAACTGCCGAAGTTTTGGTTATTGCTATCGGTTACCTTTCTCGTGGAGAATTTTGATGATTAGCTATAATATAAAGTGTGTCAATTGTATCGACTTCATCTCATTTTCATTTCAGAAAAATTAACCCATATTTCTACTGAAACGTAAGTAGAAGAGGGGCTAATATGGTGCACACTATATTTGACTTTTTAATCTTGCCAAAAAAACTGAAAAACACGGTGCTAACAATATGGTAGGTCTATTTAGCTAAGCTTTTCTTTCCCTTTATCATTACGTCGCAAATTTCCATACACAAAGGCATCGATCAGAACATGATTGACTTCATTTGAACTTCATTTTGTATTGATTGATGAGTCCTATAGTTAAAACCGAGAAGAAAAAACATGGTGATAAACATCGTGTTATTTGAGGGTCCTACTGATAGTAATTTTCAGATTATTTTGTTCCAGTCAAATTGGAATGATACGAACGGTTGTGCGGTTGATATCTGCTAGTTGGTTATCGGTTATAAGTCTTCAAGTTAACCCCAAAATGAAGAGAGCGTCACTAACAATGTATACAGATCACTTTAAAATGAAAATACAACCGGGATTAACAGGCGCTGTGCTTCTTACTTGAAGTTAAAGGAAATTTTTACAATATGATGTAGACCTCGTTTGATGATTATTATTCTATGCTTGCTGAATAACGTGATGGAAACCAACAAAGCAATCAATACCTTGGAATAAATATAAAAAGCAGACTGAGGTGGGTAGTTTTACGACTCTTAAAGGCAAAGTGTCATTTCAAACCCCCAAAGGTTTTAGTATTAACAGTGCCGACCATAAATGAAGGTCCAGTTTTGTTATAAACTGCCACCATTGTACTAAAACTGTCCTGATTGTCTGTAACCATAGATGGACTTTAGAAGATTAGGTTGACATTTTTTAAACATATCGCATTTTCCACTAGAGCACATCATGACATATTATTTTCAAGAATTTAGTTGATTTCTTTCTCTTTCAATCTTCTTTTTGTAACTGTATGATATTGATGCAAAAATTTTTAACCAAAAAAGTCAAAATCCCTGTAGCAGCTGCCATTTCAATAAACGTTGGCTAGATCAGTAGATTACAGAAGTTGAAACGAACGAAGAATACGTCGTTTAGCAAGCACGCGTTTCCCAAATCTCTTGCCAGGTGCAGTATTAACTTGCAAGTCTTATTGCCCAACAAATTAATGATCATTGAGAGTCAATAGAAAGACATCTATACAAAAAAAATTATACGGCGCGAATCGTTGATTTTAATGATCTTGCTAGTAATTGACTCGGGAGTCGATCCTCTTTACGTTAATGAAGTTTCAATCATGTTAAAGAAAAATATTTTCTGCACGGTGACGAGAAGAATAAAATGTGTAATTATTTTGGTAAGTTGGCATGGTATTATGGTGTTTGCCTTCTTAATGTTGCTACAAAAGATGTGTTTCTGCTCGTAAGTTGATTGCCAAGTGAACTTAATATTCACAAGCAAACAAGTTACATTTAAGTTCTCAGACGGTGTGTCTACAAACTGCAAAGGCTTAAACAAAAACTTTTAAACTATAAATAATCCATTTTAAATTTTAACGATACAGGTCAGGTGATTAAATTTCTGGCTTTTTAAGTCTTGATGTTTTCACTGTTTATCTTTTTCTCCTTTTTACTTATTTATCACGCTAGATGAATGATTTCTAATTAATGGCCTGCTTGTTTTGATTAACAATTTCTTTATATTTCTTGCGTTCCTTCTTTTATTTTAGGGAGTGAAACTTCATTTAAAATCTTTCGAGACTACGATGACACTGCTTTTACTTCTATTGATTTGGAGACAAGGGATGGTAAGTCCGATCGAAAACAAGAATCAGCGGAGAAGCTTTAGTGCACGTGTATAGCGCACCTTACACACGCTTAAGAAAAATTATGTCATTCCCTTCGGGATTACTGCAAACATATATATAAACACAGTAGAACAAAAATTTGTTGGCTGGACAAATCGCTTTGTTACTTTTTCCACTTACGTTTTTGTAAACGAACATTAATATGATAGATTAATTTTTCATTCAGTTATACAGGCATACTCGGACAATGAAAATTGAAGTTCTCTCAACACGAGTTGAACCAAGGTCATTGGTTCCACTCCGGATGGGAGAACTCGGATTTTCTTTCTAACCAAATCATTACAGAACAAATCGAAAACCATTTTCTTTTAAAATTTCTGGCAGCAACCAACTTCTTCCTACAAGGCAAGTAATGCTTGTTCAAATGTTTAAAATTGATTTTGTGTCGCGATATGTACACGAATTATTATCAAGTACGTATAACTTTTGTTGATTGTAAAGTATATGTAAATTGAAAATGTATATTGCCAAAAGGTCTTGATAGTAGCAGATATATATGTCGATATTCTAAGAAACCACACAACACTTTTTAAATTTGAAAACATGTTTCGACAGTAAAATTAAAATTTTGAAATTAAAAGGATGGGTAAAGCAACTTTAAAGTGCCTATGAAGTAGAAGACAAGTTAAGCTTATTTGAAAGGCTTTTTAAAATAAGGAATGTTGGTGTTTTTAGTTTTGCGATGCCTTCTTTTGTTCCAGTGGTTACATCATGGAGACAAATCATAAAATCATGAATGTCTTTGGAAAGAATGGGCTTAGGTAAATAAAACTTGCCACCAGTATTGTGCCTCAAACAAGGACCAGGAATACAAAAGGGATAGCTCCTCTCACCTTTGTCACACAGTAACCGCTTCAACGTCACATTAGGGATGGCGGACATAGTGAGCAAGTAGGAAGTAAACGTTGTGGAATCGGTATTTCAAGTAATAAAGCCAAACATTTTTTGACAAAATTAACCTAAGCTGTTAAAAGAATATTTTTGACAAAATATATTATAATTGAGCGGCTAAAACAAATGAGCAAATCTCTAGCTTTATTAACGAGGCAAATACGCATAGGAATTTAAATTTAATCTGTCAATATTTTATTGTATCTTGCCGCACGGACTCTGCGATGTTCACAGCTCAGTGTCTGCAATGAAATGACTGGCGGCTTAGCCAGGCCAAGGTTCCTTTTATTGCGGGAGAAAGACACAGGTTGATCTATAGTGTGATGTTCCTATGGCAACACTTTTGGCTCCAGTCCTTTCTGCTTTGAACCTCACATTGCTTTTTGTGATTTTTTATACAAAAGAGAACATCCTGTTTGAGAAGGACGCATATCTATATTGTGCTTAGCCTTCTCATCAACAATTAAGGAATAGGAATGTCATTCCCACATGAGAGAGTATGCACTACTTTGTTTTTCTCAAGTTACATTAATGCTGCCAAGTTTGAACTACATTAATGCAATATTTCCAGAGATATTCTTGATTTTGTGACTTTTCCCCCATAGTGTAACCATTATGACGACATCACATTTTTTCAACGTTTAACTTTAACATCTTTGGAACAAGAAAGGTTATTACAAAAAGAGGTAAAACCATTCCTATTTACTTTGAAAGGTCTTTCAAGTAAGCTAAACGTGTTTAAAACCTCATAGGCACTTTACGACATCACAAAGAAGTTTCGCTGATTCTAAACGAACACGAGAGGGTGCCTGTCTTACTGTTTTGGTGTATACTAAAACAATAATAAAATATAATAAATAAATAAATAAATGAACAATAAATAAATAAATAAATAGATAAATAAATAGATGTAATTATATACCACACTTTTAGGCTCTTTCTCAAGGGCATTGTGTTGCTACAAGTAGAGGACAACCTAAACTTGACGTGAGCGTGTCATTGGCCAATCTTTCTGAACCTGTTGTGCAAAGGTGGGTGTCGTTTTTTCTTTTTTTTTTTTTTTCTTTTTTTTATTAAGTGTGATTGCAATACACGTAAAGTCACAAATCCATTCAATGTTCGAACGTGCCTTATCCTAAACCTTTGTTATTTTATTATTTTAATATTATTTATCAATTAATTTAACCAGAAAGCCCCTTCACAAAGTGGTTTTCAAGGGGGTTCTGGGTTGAATGTTAATCACAATAAAAAGGAGGAATGAATCGTGAAATTAATTAAAATAATAAATACAAGTAATTAAAAAAAACTTGATAAAGTAACTCATTAACTCAAATTTGAGTAGATTGAAATATTAACATAGATTTAAAGGACAGCAGACACGTGTAACCGATGCAAGTTTTGGATAATAACATTATTAAGCTTAATAATTTTATTATTATTATTATTATTATTATTATTATTATTATTATTATTATTATTAACTTACTATTAGCTATAGAGAAAAAAATCTTTTTCCATTTATCTGATCATGCCGAGAAATAACAAAGGACTTCTTTGTTTCTTTTCTTGTTTTTCTTTCCAATTTTTTAACCTTAACCAAGAGCTAGTTTTGTGTATGATGTTCTGGATTTTCCGCAGTGGCTTAGTCACCAATCACCTTACCATAGCTCACAAACCAAGTTCTCGAGGGGCAGCCGGTAACATTGTTGCAAGGTGGTCCTTTCCTTCAACACTCAAATTCAACTCTGCTCAAGTCATAAATGGACCACAATACACTGGCTTGGTTGACCAGGAATCGGCCTTAATTGTAAAGGTAGAATTACACTTCTATGCCACTATTTTCCATTCTTACAACTCTGAACTGATGCTGGTGTTAACCTGGACTTCCAACCTAACGTGGAAATACAATAATACCTTTCGAGGGCCTTTCAACGGCAATGTATTGAGGGGCTACCTTAAAACCGATCTAAGTTGATTAGTTTATTAGTTATTAGCCAAGAATGAATTTCATGTAAATCATGGTTCATCAGTTGTTCCAGGGTACATTCATCAAAATGTGCAACAGTTAAGCTGATATCATCTGCATGCACCGCACTTTAGAATAGAGATCACATGATGGGAGATCATTAATGCAAACAATAAAAAGTAACGGACCAAGAATAGATCCCTGTGGTATTCGGCATTTAATTGTGCTGCTATCTGACAGTACTCCCTCAAGAAACGTCTTCTGAGTTTTTTTAGTGAGGTATGAAGCAAACCAGTTTAGGCTGGCCTGGCACATACAAGAAAATTTCAATTTCTGCAGAAGGATTTCGTGATCCATGGTGTCAAAAGCCTTTTTAAGATCTAGGAAAATGACACCATTTAATAACCCCTTAAGTGTTGGGTTTGTCCATGATTTTAAACCTCTTTCAGGTGGCTGGCATCGGTGTCCATTACTTAACAACACTTACACTTTGACGGATCGATGCTACCAGTCTTTCTCAGTTGATACAACAATAATTACACCAAAAAATTTTAACTATTGGTGAGCAATTTTTTGCAAAGTTTTAAAAATTCCATCAGAGGGGTTCAGAGCCACCCTAAATTTTCGAGAATTTAAGGTTTTTATTTAAATGTCAACCCTTCTGGTGGAATTTTTAAAACTTTCTGAAAAATTGTATCTTAACATGCTGATATAACAGTTCCATAATAACATATGGGGGCCACCGAACTCGTTTTAAAGTTATAACCACTTAAAGATAAAATTAAGAGTGTTTTTAATAGGTCATACTGTTGCTATGGTAACCTTTAATGTCAACATAATGACCGTTACTTGTTCACAAATGTTTAGGCATGTTTTTGGTACCGTTATTGTTGTATCAAGCGATAAAGAATGGTTCTATTAATCTGTCAAAGTATAAGTCCTGCAAAGTGGTCGAGACCAGTGACAGCCGGCTAAAGTGCGTCATAATCTTCAAAAAATATGTTCAATAGTCGTCAATAAAGTCTCTCTCTAAAGACGAATGGACCAGATAATGGTCCTTTTGCATTCATTAACATTTATCAATTTTAGTTTGCGAAACCGGCTCCTTGTGAAAATATTTTCCTCGCTGTCAAGTTCCACGTTGATCAGCAGAAGATAACCTCATCTGGGAAGACTGCAGAAACATCAATCTTTGTGACAGTAGAGTACACTTCGGAAGATGAAAGTCCTGGTGCAGCGTCCCAAACGGAACAAGCATACTCTTCTTTTGTGTACTACGCACCAAGTTAGTAGCTTTTGCCGGCCTTAAGGAATAAAAAAGCAAACGAACAAACAAACACAAACACAGTAAAACAAAGTTTACTTTGAAAGATTGTGGAAAAAAGCGAACCAACCAAACCTTGCAACCAAGAAAGCAAAGCAGCAACAAACAAAGTTGGACTAGTACTATTGGAAAGCCTTCATTTGAATTTAAATTAAACGATACCTCCACTTCTTTGAAGTCTATACAATGCGTTAGAAAGTGTGTTACGGTCAGAGGCAGATATTGGAACTTTCATTGGGCCATGTTTCATCATGACGTATTCGATAGCAGGGCTTACTTTAAAGACAAAACAATTTTTGTCCATTGGCTGTGACTGAAGCAGAAATAGCTTAAGATAAACACTTATCGATATCCTCCCTGAGCTTTACCATTTTCTCCTCTTGTTCAGTGTTAAGTGTAAATGAGGATTTCTTCGGGACCAAAACGATCAGGGCAGACACCAAGGTTTTAGTGAATGAAGAAATATTGAGTTACAAGGTATGCTCAACTGGATAGACCGCCAGAATATCAACAAATCTCATTTTCCTTTGTCTAGCGTGCTCTAGATTTCGTCCATTGGGGATGAGAGACGGTCGGATCAAGGAAAGTCAGCTATCTTCTTCGTCTTACATGAAGACCCAACCGAACAGAGGAGGAAATGCTCCTTACCATTCCAGACCTGGCTCTATTGGTGCGTTCATGGTGGAAGAAGGATTTCTTCAGTTTGACCGGAACCACTTTCTGCAAATCGACTTCCGCTCCAGGGTTAAAGTTGAAGCGGTAAGTTAGTGAGCCCATCAGGACCGTTTTGAAGAATGAAATGACACGACAAAAAAAAACAAAGAAAAATGGATGAAAAGGTCTATCTTCATTAATGACAGCCTACTTTTAGAAGGGACGCCTGTATGTGGCAAATACTCCACGAGAATACCAATCTGATTTTATTTTTCCAATTAGTCGGGGTAGATTTTGCATAAGCCAATCAACTCTTCGGTTAGAAAAAGCGTAGAAGTTATTTTTACTTAGATAACAAATGTTCTTGTTCATATCTATTAGATTAACCTAATTTACAAAAGGCGCATCATTAAGTTTAGCACACGTCACCCGATTTTGCTTTTAACAAGCTTGTGATCATTCGTTGCAACCTTGTTTTGTTCAAATAGTGTCAGCTTTTATTTCTCGGGAGTCTGTAGACTATTACCCTAGTAAATACTTTTTAGAAAAAACCTTGAGGAAAAAATTCGTATTTCTTGTAGTTGTCCATCGAGGGATCACGTGATGCTCATGTGAGTTCGTTCCAAGTGTCCTCCAGCGATGACGAGATAATTTGGAAGATTTTAAAAGATAAAAAAACTGGAAAGGGAAAGGTAATTATCAATACTGGCTTAGCATAGATCGCTATCTTTTAACTAAAAATATATAAAAATAGACCCTATGACCCTCTTAAATGTTCATCCAGGAACATTGTCCTGTGTAGTGGAAGCTTAGGCCTTCTTGTATTTTCAAGTAAGGCCAGTAGATCCCCTGCCCCTTCTCTTTCATTTTCTTCAGGAGCATTTATCCTATGATAATAAAACTTGGAGTGGGTAAAGTAAGTCCAAAAATGTTGACATTTAGGTCCACTAAGAGAAACGATAACACCAGAAACAAAACTAGATAGAAGCGAAATAAATAAAGCGATCTGCTTTCACAGACTGGTCTGTTTTTAGATTACTTTTTCCCTCAACATTTTAAATGCCGGTCCACATCAGTTCATGATTGTTTACCTAGCCTACCGTGGGAGTCTTAGTTTCTAACAATAACTGAGGGAACGGAAATGCCATGACAAGAATGTACAGCAGCTGTACTCTCCAGGTAATGGGCTTCTGGTTTGCACAGGCTGTTTAGGACTAAAAAGAGTTAAGTAGTATTTGTAACTCATAATCGCTTTTCTATTTTTATTGCCGCAACGGCCATACATTCTGGACCACAGAAGTAAGATCGGAAACAAGCACATAGTAGTCAGCTTTACAAACTTGTTTTGCCAAGAAGGCTAAAAACCTAAGCAACTCAAATATGCTCTGGCAGTTTTCCCGACCGCATCAAAATTTTCTCCTAAAATAAATTGTTACACTTATGACATTCAGTTAAGACCATCTGCAAAAATTATGTTGTTTTCATCTTAAACTTGTGCAACTAATTCTCATTTTCTCCCTCTTTAGGAATTTCCAGGTAACGACATGTATACTCTAGAAAAAGTAGTAATTTTCCAGCCACCAATCGTCAGCCAGTTTTTACGAATCAATCCGCGCTCGTGGATCACTAACGTGTCAATAATGGCGGTCGAGTTTTATGGATGTTACCTTAAGGAAAAAGGAAATGGTAAGTAGTAACAGTGTGTTGTTTGCACTAAAGTAAAACTTTATATTGTTATGTTTTTAAGCACGAAACAGCAATTACAGATCGTCATTTAAGGGACAGTATCACGCTATTTTTAGTAACACATTGAAAATCGGAAAGACGCTATTCAGTTGATAGCAGCCAAGATATAATGACAAAATTCCATTAAAAGGCTATCAGAATGCAAAGAAACTATCCACGGATATTTTCGCCAGCAGATGACCAAGATAGAGAGGGGTTCAAATTTGAAAACGTCTGGCAGACGTTTTCAAATTTCGCTGTTGTAACGCACTAAAAATCGCCGGTTGTACTATATTTTGGTTCAACCTTTCGTCTTAGAATTACTAGTAATATTTCTTTAAATTAGCGATTGAGAAATTAAGTAACACAGTGTTCAAAATTTAAAGTTGGTGAATTTTGGCCAAAAATCATGATATCTCCCATCGATCTCCCATGATACAGCTCCTTTAAGAGCGACTATTATAAGACACCCATATTCACTTTTTATCTTAAAATATAGATTTCATTAATGACTCTTCCATCAACTTCTCTTGACAAGTAGGTAGCTGTCTTAAAATGTTGTGATTTGAACTTTTCGCCTCCCAGGCTGTGCTCGAAATGCAGTTGCGTGATCGTGAAATTTACAAGACTTGCAGCAGTTAGTTTTAGAGAATACGGTTCATTCAAAACCTCCTATTTCGCTAGTTACAAAGATTACTCTTCACGTTTATAATACGATGAATTGCAATCAGAAGCTTTAATTACTGTACTGTACTGTATCCGAGGGCACAAAATTTATCTACTTTGAACACTTATCGCAACACGCGATTTTAACCCAAGTTTTGAGGAATAAATTGCAAACATATGGCTCGTACTCACATTCTCTTGTACAAATCCGCAGTAGAAAGTTCCATCCCTAGTCTGTGAAAATCTGTTAAAACATTTGGCTGCAATCCAGTGTCAGTTTCTGTTTGTGCCATTACGATTAACACGGCCATACTTCCATCTAACATGTCGCCAACGAATGTTAGCAACAAACCAAGAAATGAGATAGTTATCGCTTTCAAATTTCTCCACGAAGCAAGATTAAACATTTCTTACCGATCTGATTATAAGAGAAAGATTGGAAGGGTCATGCAACGGATGAGCCCATCACATTGAAACAAAATCACTGCCCATCATGTTGTTTTCTTAGTCGCTGACCAGGTCGTTTATTGGCTCAAGCCACTTTAAAGTGCATATGAAGTGCAAAATAATTTATGCCTTTTTGAAAGGCCTTTAAAAGAGAAAAGAATACTGTTTTTTCTTTTAGAGTATCTTCTCTCGCCTCAGAGATATTCAAGTTTTTGTTAAAAAGCTGATGACGTCACGAATCGTCTCAGTTCAAAGATAAATCACAAAATCAAGAATATCTCGAGAATTATTAGGGTGATGCTCCTCAAACTTACACCAACAATGTACGCCAGGTAAGAAAAGAAATAACACCCATTTTGAGGTTGCCATGGAAGTATTACTCTCGGCCACAGTCGCTGACTGCTAGGAACCAATTATCTCCGTTTTCGACAATTTTCGGCTAAGAAAAAAACATGGTGGACAGTGAATTTGTTTGAATGCGATGGACTTATCTCGTTGCATGAACGCTTTAACGAAACCCTTCCAGCTTTTCTGTTACAACCTAATCGGAAACATTTAATCTTACTTCGTGGAGAAATTTGAAAGCGATAGTTGTCTCATTTATTGGTTTGTTGCTAACATTCGTTGGTGACATGCATATATGTTCGAGGGAAATATGGCCGTGTTTAAGTCGTAATGTCACAACTTTCACCTCTCACTTGTGGAACTGAAACTGGATTGCAACCAAATATTTAACAGATTTTCACAGACTAGGGATGGAATTTTCCACTGATATGTACAAGAGCCTGTTCGTATGAGCCACTTTTGTAATTTATTCCTCAGAACTTGGGCTGAATCGCATGTTGCGATGAGTGCTCAAAGAAGATTAACTTTGTGCCCTCAGATTTATTACATTAATTAAATTTTATGATTGCAATTTATCATATTATACACGTGGAGCATCATTGTTTATAAGTAACGAATTAGATTAGATGATTCTTATTCTCCAGAACTAACAGCTGCACGGCTTGTAAAATTGCCGGGGTGAGAAAAGTTCGAATAAGAAAGTTTTAAGCTGGTTAAATTTCTCCGTAAGTATTTTATATTTCTTACCCACTTGCCAAGATTAGTTGATCGAAAACTTAACAGCAAGATGTATTTTTTAGATAAAAATTGAATTTGAGGATCTTAGAGGTAGTCGCCCTTATTAGGAGAACTCTTACAGAGATTTTTTTGTGTTTTGGTAAAAACTGCTGAACTAAAGGTATTTATCAACTTGCTCTTCTAAAGAGCACCGAGAATGGTTTTTCTCGCAGGAGAAACTATAATCAGCTATTTAGCGATTTCTCTAAAATACACTGAAAGAGCATTATCGTCCAAAGAAAGAGAGAAAACAACCAAGCTTGTATATACATTTTTTAAACAACTTCTACATATTTATGCAATTATCCATATCTTAAAGACGCAACGTTATCTATGATTTGCAATATAACTTGAAATTATAATGTTCTTCCTGTGTATTTAAGAAACATTGCTTAAAACTTGTTGTAGTCTATTCTAGAAGAGCTCTTGGTAACTAAACGGAACCATTAGTTCAAGATTTTCCACCGATAAAATATGTTGAAGTTGCTTAAAAATTGGATTATACGACTATTGATTTTTTCAATTACCCTAGTCCCAGAGTTTTTTCTTGGTTTTTCCCCACGTGAGAGAGCCGCGAAGCGGCGAACACGTGGGGAAAAATCAAGAAAAACCTCTGGGACCAGGGTACTTTTCACTATTTCTTTGGATGAAAATTGGTTTTGTGCTGTATATCATTTTATTTTAGTTAAGTGCGCTAATGTACGCTTTATAGTACCACGCCCCCTAGGTATGGAGTCTGGCGACATCAAAGATTCTCAGATAACTGCTTCCAGTGAAACAACAGGAGGGACACGGTATCAGTCCCGTCTTAACGCAGGACCAGAAAAAGCGTGGTGTGTTAATGAGACGGATTCCGTCAGGGCATTGACGATTGACCTACAGAGAGAGTATTCAATCACCAAGGTAAAAAGTTTAAAATATGTATCTTTTATATGTATTCCGAACAGTGTCTAAGTACGTACTAGACAAGTCTGCCGTCTGTTTTTTTAAAACCACGAACGGTAAATTGCAGCTAAGTAGCTGTTATTTGAATGATAATGTTACGGAATTCGAGAAATACTTTAAGCATAGATTCTGGAAGAACGCAAACAGCAGTCCTTCACTGCAAAACAGACTCAACAAATCAAAATGTTGCCATTTACCGTCAAGTGTACTAACATAATCGCTTTTTCTACTTCAACAGGTTTCAATTCAGGGGAAAATGTGTCAGCCTGACAAAGAATGCGAGATGCCTCCTGAATTCGTCTACCTGGCATTTGACGGGGTTAACTATGAAGAGAATGGAAAGACGAAGGTATATTCAAAAGACAGAAAGTCAGCATTTGGAATATCATTACAGTGTGTCTGTTGTTCCAAAGGAGGGTTCTCTAAGCGCTGACATACAGGTTGATCTTTTTTACAGACCTATTTTCTCATAGGATCGTTAAGTACATGGGAGAAATGCGCATGCACCCTTTACTACAACTTAAAAAGGTCATTTCACTTGGTATCGTCTAATAATCCTTCAGAGGAAGTTTTTAGGCTTATGCTAGAGGTCTGTCATTAGTTTCAAAATTTGTTGGGTTTGACAATGAAAACAAATTGAATCACTAGAATTAAAGTTTGCGGACGGTTTCTCCTAATACAGAGGTATTTTCGCGCAGTTTATGACCATTCAAGAAACGCAGATCTTAGCAAGGGGGATTGAGCACTAAAAATAAAATTGGGCGTTGCCACGCCTTTTTCTGTGATAATCAGGCAACTATAATGCTAAAAACGGCCTTTCAGTAAATGTCAGTGTATTTGACGCAGAGCACACTAAGGAGACTCTGCAGATCGAATTGAAAGTTATAAATGTTGGTTTTTGATGAGTGGAGGAAACGGGAGTACTACGATAAAATGGATGGGAAGCACAACGAAACTCAACCCACCGATATGATGCGTGTTCGGAAATCGAACCCAAGCTACATTGGGGTGAAGAGCTTTTACCTTATCTTCAGCCCAACGTAACAAAAAAGAAGAAAAATCCATTAAAGATAAGTTTTTACTGTGAGAGCTCAAGAGAAGAGAACTTGAGTCTGTGAGTTTACTAAATCATTTTACGATATACAAGAAAAGGTTGGACCCATTGTAATTGGTAAATTATTTTTCCGGATGTCACACATCCAAACAGAAAACAAAGACACAACGCCGATCAGTGTCCACCTACTTCAGTTTAAAAAAAAAAAAACTTCACAGTTTTAGTAAACTAAGACTCATAAAAACGTATTGTCTTTGTGCTCCCAAAGGAAAAAGCTTACCTTTAACGGGCTTTCCTCATTTTTCTTTTACGTTTGACCACGGTTAAACTCTCAGCTATGCGCGATCCCTGCTCCATGCATCATCGATCTTATGTGTAGAGTCAGCTATGTTCAAAGCTCCGAGTATGTTGATAAAGATGTGAGTTTATACATTTGACAAATCTAAGATCGTAGCTGCTACTACTGAGTAATTTTGGTCAGCTCCCAACAAATGCGTGAAAATATAATTTTTCTAGCTCCAGCTCTCATAACCTAGCCACTCACCCAAAACAACAACGCTAATTAAAATATAGGATGATGAATAAATGAAGTGTTCTGTGGTGAATTGGGTCCACATGTTGTGCACGCATGATCAGTGCATAAGTGCTGTTATGAAAGAAACTGGAAAGGCTGAAAACGTGGTAAGTAAGAGGAATGATTCCCTGGGTAATTGACAGACATAACCGAAAACCAGATAAGCGTTCAAGATCGAATCGAGAGGCTTTAGAAGAGAAATACTCGGGGTAAGACAATTCGTGGTTGCCGAAGAGTTCTTTCAGTGGATTTACAACATGTAACGTAAAATATTCAACACAACTCTTCATTATTGTTTTCGTTGTTCTTGCTTTTTGTAGCGTTTCCAAGGAAACACAAGTGACGACGTAATTTCACACACCCTTGTCATTCCTCAAAAAGCCTCAAGAGTGACTTTTGACCTCAGCGGTACTCAAGGCGAGAGATGTATGCGCGTAGAGCTTTATGGGAATCCTGTCGAAGAAAAAGGTACTCTGTAGGTAAAGAATAAATAGCCAAAGAACTCTTGTCGACAAAATGTGAAGAGAATTTCCTGGCTGTTGCGGTGAGGTTGCCGTTATGGGAGGATCTTACCAAACACATTTGAGTCAAAGTCGGCACGATTGTACTGCCATCCAGATATGCATTCTTTGTAAATTTCACAGTATTTGAAAGCTTATTTCTTTAAGAATATTCAACAAGGCAATCGCTCTGACATGTACCCTGATTATAAAGCCGCTGTGCTCTCTTAATCTATGGAGTTCATTTGTTCGTAGTACATTGTTTGATACATAATAATGACGCAAACTGTAAACAATGACGTCAGCAAATATTTTTCTATGCCATGAAATTGAGCAACATGGACTCCACATGTGATTAAAAGACACTAAAAGTTCCTATTGCCATCAAAAACAGTTACCAGGTTTTTATCAAATCAGTGCAAAAAAATTAACTTTCAATGTTTTGCATTTAATGCCAGTCATTGACGGATAAAGTAAACTTGTAAGAGCTGGAATTTCATCGAAATTTAATCCACGTAACGTAATCTATACCTAAATTCAGTTCTATTTTATTTTTTTACAGAAAGTGTAGCAATCGTGAAGCGTGGGTTTCTCTGTATAAATGACAGCAGCCAATCAATTGTTTTTATGTGCTTTGGTGAATATCAAGAGGAGGGGTAAGGAGACTTCGAGAAACGTTTATACAGGTTCTTATCAACCTTCTGAAGAAAAGAACAAAATGTCTCTTCGCTTGAAATGCCGCTTCAAGAAGATAATTTTCGCCTAATATTGTTACGAATTGAAACATTAAACTCACAAAGTCAGCTTTGTTTTAGAACCTCTTTTAATTATTTTTTGTTTGCTTGCTTGTTTATAACATTACGCATTTCATGCCCATTAGTCAAAGCAGTCTTCTGTTAGTAGCGACAATAATGTAACAGATGCTAATAAAGTGTCGTAATAACGGCTGGTGTGATTATCTCATCAGGTTTCCAAGAAGCACATGTTTTCGTTCAGTTAATCATGGTGTGTCCAGCACAGGTAGGAATGTAAAAGAAAACATTTCAAAATTATGATTTAGATCTAGGATGAAGATCCTAAAGATATTGTTTGTAGGATCTTCAAGCATCTGGAGATTTTCTACTCGTCCCTAGGGTCTTCTAGCTGTTCAAAATAATATGATTACTTGAAGTCGTCTTTTGCTTCCCAGTGTTCAAGTGTTCAGTGTCAAGTGTTCCACATTCAACTGATATCTTGACTAAATATATCGAAATTTATGACCGTCACTGTAAACGTTATTTTATCATGCAAAATGAAATGTAGCACATTACTCATTTTAAATTTTTCTCTTTGTCTCTTGATGTGGATAACTTCGGACGACGCTACCTTTACGAATGGTCCTGTTTCCTTTTTTTCTTGAGTTAGGCTTCTCGATTTGTTTCAAATAATGCCGTTACATCTGCCTGTACCACTGTATTAATAGGAGACGTTATTTTTTCTAGGTCTTGATCCTCGTTTGTTTACAATTCTGGCATTTGATTATCAGAGAAAACGTCTTTACGGTGTAAGCAAACGCGGCAGGCAGTACATGGAAAGCACAGACGTTTATGGACTTAATTGGCACGTGATACATCAAACGACGTGGGCGAAAATCAGACAGACGCCTGGAATTAAATTTGTCCAGGAAGTTCCTTTTGTACCTGAAACTCGCTTTACCAGGAACCCAGCTCCAGAAATCCAAGATACTGACAACGACAGAAATATTTGGGGAGGTAAGACACGGATATTGCAGTCTCTCTCCTGGCCTTTTAAATCTGGAAATGAGATTAAAAGGTCAAGAAGAGGTGCTTAAGGACTGATATTTATAAAAACGTGATTTTGCACAGACGTGGCGGCGGATCACTCTATGGACAAGAAAAAAAAAACGGTGAAAAAAGTTTTGAGGCTGTAATGTCCACAATTTACCGTTTCAATTAAGGCGCAGTATTCAATTGCTTCAATATAACCTTGTGATTTTCCCAGTTTTGTTTGTTCAAAGAAGAAGACCGCATTCATCTTAACCACTTACCTCTACGTGTAAGCGTGGTGATATCTCCATTCTTCCAGTAAATCATACCTTAGATTAGCTCTCAAAGGGATTCCTGTTGCTTTAGTGAAACGTAGTTGCCATGAATTCTACACTGAAGTGGGAAATACTCATCTTTATCTTCATAGGATCGTCCATCGGTCTTCATATTTTTCCTTCACTTGGAAACAGATGGCTTTTGGTGGGCACGTGGCGAAATCACGGTAAATAAAACTTAACATGCTTAAAACAAAAATTACTCAAATATAAACCTAGCATTTGGGAGAAGTGAATTAAACCAAGAATAATCGCAGGCAATTTTCCAAATTAATATTATAGTTAAAGTAAGATAGTACAATAAATTGTATCAAACATATAAACAAGAAACGTGCAATATTCAACAAACAGATTGCATTTTGGCAGTGCGTGTGTACTCTGATAATAGGGAGCTTTAGCAACGATGACGGCGACGTAACGAGAACGTTAAAAAAGCAATAGGCTTAATAACCAAAACAACAACTCTGCACGTGTATTGCATTTTTTGGTACACTTCTTTGTCATCACTGCACGCCTAAAACGTGAAATTTTCTGATGGGACGTCTTATAGAGGACGTAAACACACCACGACGAATTGTCCTTTCTCTTTCTAAACTTGGGTTTGGTCTCCAAAAATTCAAATCCTGGAAAGTTCACCTACATATGACATTCAAAGCGCGTTGGAATAATCGCGTCAACGTTTAAAAAAACGCGATTTTTTTTCAATAGTGATGTTTTTGCTCTCATTGCCGTCATCGTTGCAGGTGACGTCAAAACGTGGTAAAAACGACGAAGTAAGCAACGAGCTGCAGGAAAATAGACGTACTTACCATGTTTTGACAGACTCTGTGCGCTGTTAGAGTACACATCCGCGCGCCACCATATGGAATCTATTCGTTTTACACATTGTTTTGATGTCGGTTATCCCTCATAAAATTAGACTTTTTTCAAAAATCTTCGAGATGATTTGCGTGCGAAGTAAAACGACAAAATAGTTGGCTTTTATTACGCAAGTTATGATCTTTAAAAAGAAAGAACTCCTATTTGCAAATACAAGGCTAACAAAGCTTATGTTTGGTTAAGAATCTGTCACCTTAATTTTATTATTCAAAGTTTTAAAAGTGAGGACAAAGTTGAACTTTGTCCGGCTCATTACTTCATTCGTGCTTCCGGCTTTAATTACAAAGTCCTCTCTAGAGTACATTGTCCATTTTATAAATATTCACACAAGTTTCGCCGCGTTTGTTGAGACACCTTCTTGAATATTACTCCAAGTTAATTTACAATCTTATCGAAAACAAAAACAAACAAAAAACCATACTTATTTACAATTTCGTATCCTAAGCTAAAAAAAACAAATAAAAAATTACAGACATATTCATATAATTATAAATTCTAGGCAGAGTACAAACTAGCCAAGAGGGTTGAGAGTAGTGTAGGAAAAGTGTCATAGTACCCCTAGACTCTCCCTCTTAACCATCTTCTGTTGTTTGCCTAAAGTCAAAACAGGTGATAACTCAGCGAGAAATTTTGACGGTGTTTTTTTTTTTATTTTATTATTATTATCATTATCATTATCATTATCATTATCATTATTATTATTATTATTATTATATTTTTTTGCACAATTTTTAGATATAGATGAGTGTGCCAGCAGCCCATGTTTAAACGGAGGAACGTGCATTGACCAAATGGCCAGATATGACTGCAGCTGTGTCAAAGGATTTTATGGGCGACATTGTGAAGATAGTATTTCATTTATTGTATTTCTGCTAATTAGAAAGCAAAGACATGTTTTTATGACCTGGTTTGAAGAAATCGCTGTTTAAAACACAGCTGCTGTATACGGAGCATTGAATTAAGGCCTGCAATATTTTTTAGGTCCCGATGTTAGACTAGCAACAGACCAATAGAAACGTTCCTGTGAAATATTCACCAGCAGTTTGAACGTTACAACAAAGGATTGTGCACGGTCGCTACCGTTCTAACATAAATTGGTGTACCGTTGCTATCAAGTTTGGAGGGAAAGATTTCATGACAAGCCAGTCAATTAAAAATGATCTGGATGAAGCTTACCCACGGTACATTGAATGGGTCGTCAATCAATAATTTTAGTATTTATGTATAATCTTAAATAAACCAGTTAGCTTTGAAAGTGGTTCTCAGCTAAAAAATAACCACATTTTGATTTTTCATTTTGTCCCTATTTGCGATAAAAATTGGCCTTTGGGGTAGTTCCTCTTGGCCCCTTTACAACATTTCTTTCCTCTTCTTCTTTTGTTTTCTTTTTCATGTCTTGCCGAATCAGCTTGTCCGCCAGGCTGGAGAAAGCACGAGAACAATTGTGTGTTTATTGACTACGCTGTCACCGCAACCTGGCCTGTAGCTCGAGCAACCTGCCAGAAGTTCGGGGCGGACCTTCCAGTAATCAGATCAGCCAACGATAATAACCACTTAGTGTGGTTAGCCTCGAACTTTGAAATTTGGATTGGGCTTTACCAAAGCGAGATCGATCTAAAGTGGTACTGGGTTGATGGTATTGCTCTAGAGGGACAGTTTACGTGGTGGCTCCCCGGTGATCCAAACGGCGGCCTGGAGCGATGTGTCATGCTCTTTCCGTATCATAATAAATGGGTTGACCAACCTTGTGGTCAATTGAAAAGGTTTGTTTGCCAGATAACTTCGACTTGAAACTGCCGCTTCAGCGCGTTTGTCGATATTAACAGGGGCACCCAACGACAGTTTTCTCTCAGATCCTTTGAAACGCTATTTTAGGCTATCTGGGGTGCCTTTAAAGCTCTGTAGGTTCATTTTAGGCTGCGCTATAATATTTTTATCTGTTCGGTCATTCTAGGGGAACTTCAGTCTTTTCGAAATTACTAGGGCATTTTTGTCCATTTCCCGAAAACCTTAGGTCTTGTTTCCTTTCCGAAAATCTTTGCTGACCTTTTTTCGGTACCCGAAACGACATTTTTATCAATCCGTATCAGGAAAGTTCGAGGTGAAAATTCCCCTCAGGAAATTGTAGGGGATTAAGGACCTTCCGAACAGATAATTTACCGAAACGATCCGTTGGGTGCCCCTGATATTAATTCCTCTCACTATGAGATGCAAAGCTTGCGTACAAATTACGCTAACCGTTCAGTCTATGCCTGGATAAAATACTGAATGAAAGATGACTTGAGGTATCTTTTTTTAAAGGAAAACTTTAATTTCCTTAATTTCTTTCCTTTTTACAGACATTAGAATATGTATGTAATCTATGTTCAAGAAAAAGGCTATCCACGTATCTTTTCCCGGTCGTATCACTTTACAACAATAGTTCCAGCATATCTTGCTGCATATTGGAAGCCTCTTGTTTCTGAAAGCATACATTTTCAGTGTCTTATTTAACCTTTGTTATGCGCAGAATTAATCTTATGGTTCCAAATGCATATGCATGATTTTCCAAGAATTCTTGTATAGGTTAATCAGTGTCGTTTCTACGGACAAGACCAACTAGGAAGTTTATAAACATAGGTTCAAGCTTTGGCTATTGAGCGTTTCGTAAAGAGTGTTTTCACATGACGTCACGGCGGTCACGTTGGTGTCCCAAAACAAAGAAATGGTGGCCATGTTGGTGTCCCAAACTAAACCTCTGGGAATTGAACTCTATGTTTATGCACAAACTTTCTTTTGTTTTAGTAAACCAATATGGCCGGTAGTCACGTGAGTGAAAACGCTCTTTAGTGAAATTTATTATGCTGTTCAAGCCGGATGCATTGTAAATGAGCAAGAGACAGTGCGCAGATTTTTGTTACGGCAGATGTTAGAGATTTTACTGAACTTCTTAACTTCTCTATGGTTGGACCACCAGTTGTCTACTTTCTTGATATTAATAATTGCACAGTGCACTAATATCAAACAGTACCCTGGTAGTTGTTTGAAGGAAGTATAATTGGAGCGTGAACCTTTTTGAATTGTACCAACATCTCTCTCTTGGTGCACGAAAACGTGCTTGCTTGCGGGAGGTGGACAAAAAAATATATCACAAAAAGCCCAAAACTGAATTGACTTACAAGATATATAGCGTTATTGCCAGCATCTGATTACCAGTTAAAATCATTTCTCAAACTCATTAATAATTCATCGAGAGAAAACAAAGAAAATCACTACTGTGACCGTGGTTGGGATATCTGTTCCTAATTACCATAACATTTTGCCAACTTTAGCCTTGAATTTCTCGAAGAATTATTGATCATTTGAGAAGCCATAACACTCGAAAGTGTGTTTCATCGGATATCCAAACACCTCGAAGTCGTTTAAAAGAACTCAGCTGCGCCTCATTTTTTCAACCTACTTCTCAGTGTTTGGATATCTAATGAAACACACCTTCATGTGTTTGATATATTACGTAAATAGACAACAGTTCTTTCGTTAACACTAATTTACCCATCATCATCCCAGTATCTCCGTGTCCAGCCACATACAGTTAGAAATGCCTCAGTGTGTTAGCAAATTTCTCAAATGTAGAAGCGATAACTGAAGAGCTCTCGAGATACTTTATAAAAGAGTTTTTGACTGAAGCAAAGTGGTTTTTCAGAAAGTGGATATTTATCAGGAGGTGTCTATAGCTTAGGAGGCGTGGCCGCAACGAGAGAGGTGACTGTATTTAAATTGCAATTCCATTATAACTTGTGCCAAATGGAAAGTCATTAAGTAAAGCTAAGTTATTTCGTTACTCTATCCAGAAAGGAGCCGATTACCCGGAGCCTACAGCTCCCATACTCACCTTTTCCTACGGCGTTTTTAAAGATCAATCTATTTTTATATTCGCATGGGAATGCTGTGTCCTGCGAAATTTTTAATTCCAGTTCACATGAGAATTATGCAAAGTTTAAGAATGAGTATAGTAGGGCTCCCGTGAGTGACTGAATTTGTGGAAACTTCAATCTAAAAATAAACAGGTCTGTAAAAACGCCGTGACACGAATATATAGGAGTTGTACGCTCCGGTTAATTGGCTCCTGACCCAGACTGGGTTTGATGGAGAATGGGGAGGGGTGGGGGAGGGCAGAATCTGTCTAAGCGAAATTTGTAAATATGAAGGCAAAAGTCAATCAAACTTTGAACAATGACTGCATTTTGACTTGTAGGTTTTCTGAGATATTTTATTGTCTCTGTTTTTTGATAACAAGATTGAACTTTGGGGTAGTTCTTTTAAGCTCTTTTAAACATTTCCTGAACTTTGTTTGCTTAAACCATGTCTGTAAAAAACGA
The DNA here is from genome assembly GCF_977016875.1 of Pavona decussata. Taxonomy (NCBI): domain Eukaryota; kingdom Metazoa; phylum Cnidaria; class Anthozoa; order Scleractinia; family Agariciidae; genus Pavona; species Pavona decussata. The sequence goes on from NW_028145460.1 coordinate 519,972, forward strand.
CAAATCCTAGACTACGAATTCAAAATGGCCGCCGTTCAAAGATGATGACGCAATCTTCAGTTGTCATCAGACCAGAAAGGAATCATTCTTTAAAGTGCTATTTTGCCTGTGGGTTTCATTTTCATAGGGTAAAATCCGCCCTTCCTGTCGGCCGTACAAGACCAAAAGAGATCTAGGCCATATTCATATTCACTTTTAACTTTTTTTATCCTTGAAAAAGAAAGCAGTCGTGGACAGCTGTTTCGCTCTTCGGCTTCTTATGGTTAGGCGGTAACGTGAAACTTCATCTAGCCCATAAAACGCTGCTGGTCATGCTTGATTCTGCTAAGAGCGGAGTCTCGCCGCCACACATTAGGTGTACTGGTAATTCCAGCTACAACAAAATACCGGTGATCGGGTAAACTTTAAAATCGTCTTCTCGTTATAAAAAAGATCGATGTGGGAATTGCAATAGCACTATTAAGAAAGAGTTAGGCTTTTGTTCCTTAGGTTCTCGACTTGAGTTTAAAAAAAGTACCGAACCCAACACTAGTTTTGACTCTGTATTTTATTTTCACTGTTTTGTCTTGTTTTTCCTCAGTCTTATTACAACTGGTGCCTCATTTGTGGATTATTTTTCAGTGATCCATAAGAAGACACAGCAGGTTTATCTGCACAAGTCATATACCGCCTTTTCTCGAATAGGCGGCCTCAAAAGGAATAATTTTGAGCACCAGTTACAAATGAATTAAGACGATTGAGATAGTTACAAACATTGCACGCAGGAGAAGATTAGCCACCGCTACTGCCACTGGCAAAAGATCGTCCAAACTTCAAGCCCATTTATAAATATTGAAAAGGCAAAAACTATTAAACTTGAAACTAGTGGTGGAGTTTAGTCCGCGTGACGCAAAAGAGATGCTATTGCAGTCATCCTTAAGGTTTGTAAAGCATGTTTCAGTTTCTTACTTAAAGGAACACAAGAAATAGCTGTTTGTTTACGAAAGCAATTAGCTTTTAATTACCATCATTCACTACAGAAGCTAAAATGCAAAAAAGGTGGGAGGAGGGAGGGCTCTGAAAATGACCCTACAAAACGATTTTTTTTTGCCAAACGTCCCAACTCCATTGAGCCAATTATTTTGATGTGAAAATGATCATAGAGATGTCAAAAAATAGGCAAACATAGACTAAAGGGGGACAACAATCTTTGACCATTGCCAAAATCGAGAAATTTTTCTGAGCCGCAATTAAGCTGCCCGTTTCTCTAAAGAAATTTTTTTACTGTCCAGAAAAATTGGTCATGACTTTAGACCCGCATGGTTCAGGACTTCCCAAAGGACCACAAGCAAAGTAGAAACCCTGAGGGAAGTAGGGAAGGTGGACGCTAAAGGTGCAACTTTTTTTAGGCCGCTATTTGTAAATTATAATGTGTCCCAAGGGATTTCTCGCCATGCCGAGTCAACTTTTGGCTCCTTCACCCCCTCGGCGGGGTTGGGTTCCCCGGGAACTCGTTGGGAAGCTGTCAATGGACTTAGCGTGTCCGAAAACCTCCTTTCGGTCAGTGCGAACGGGCATTATCATCTGCCCGCATGCACAGAGGCTGGCCCAGTTAGGCGAGCTTTTAAAAGTGTTTATAACCTCAATTTCTGAGAACAATGACCTCTTTAGAGAGTGAGGGTCACAAGAAAACTCGGTGTTTACCATCAGATGGCAAAATTGATGATTCTTGATTGATGTTTGCTAATAAAACACAAACCAGTATTTTGGCTTCTTACTCAGGAAAGTCACGACCTTCGACATTATTTGATCATCTATCGATCATAAGTTTAAATGTGTTGGGTGTGTTCTTACGTACGTTATACAGGACCAACGCATATACAGTACAAACTTTCAACAAGGACAGGCGGTAGGACCACAAGCGTATCAATGAGCATAGGCTTACAACTGGGGCGACCTTCACCGTTTGCAATGCCTTACATTATTGGTCGAGGGGGACAAAAGAACGAACAACAGAACAATGCACCTAGACACAAAACCAATGATGCTGCGGGTTACCTGAAACAGTGACAATAGAGCAGTAAAGCTGAAGATCTACTGTTACTAGTTCTTCTGTTCATTTCTTAAAAGATGCAAAGTTTTAATGCATTGTGCATGGTTCCTTTGTTGTTTTAGTAAGTGCTGGCAAAGCTATGTCAAGATACACGCCTGAAATGATCTCTCAGGGTGGGATGATTTTGAAGTAGACAGAAAAAAAGGGGAACGTTCAACTTAATTAAAAATATATCAATTGATCAGTCAATCAATAACAAAACACTGCCTTAAAGCCTCCAGTCCACTCTCCTCAAGCTTCATACCAATTCCTTAGTGTAACCTTACTTCTCACAATTCTAGTTTGAACTGAAAACTCCGTCCTGACCCCATACAATCTTTATTTCACACTTATTTACAACAATTTTAAACTTGGATCATAAAAAAGGATATGAACACGGATTCTTTTTCTTTAGTAATCTGTTGTAAGGTCTGTGCGACTTTGCTTTCGATAAATGTATCATCTCAATTTCATAGTCGTATTTCTGCTTCATCTAATGCAGTTCTTCAAGGTTACAGGTGGCAATCGGGGGTGCTTTCCATTCCGCCAAAATTTTTGGTTTCTAACTCTGGAGAGTTTCCTTGCCAAATGGAAAGGCTTTTAATCCAGAAGAAGAGCCTCGATTTCATTCCATTCGCATTAGTGGATAAAAATAAACCATACTGGATGGTAAATGAAGGCCAAAAACTAAGAATGGAAATTTTTGTCCAAATCAGGACGGTAATGTCCGTTCAAATCGGCTGGAACAAGAAAAGATGAATACCTCCGTAGGTTTTATTCCGGAAAATTTTCGGTATATCATCGTACATTTCATTTGCATTCTGACCGATTGAACCGAAAATTTTGGCCAAATAGAAAGTGTCCTGCACTGTGTTCGACTGAAGACCATTCGCCTCTTAAGGCAAACTGTACAGCGTGTTGTTAATGTGGTTAGTGGGACGATGTACTGCGATTTTTGCCGATTTTTTGGAGACTGAAGTGCATTGGATGCGTCTGAATCGCGAAGTATAAACCACTTTAAAATATTAAAATATATAAAAAATATTAAGCAACAAAATACAAAGACATGTCTTCGTACCACCCACCATAGTAAACGCCCTCAGAATTTACAGTTGATTAATGTGAAAGTCTCTTAGTCCTTGAGGAGGAGTTTTTTACCAACAAAGTTACTAACTCCCCTAACGGAATAGTCCAAACACGACTTAGTATAATCCCAGTAACCGCTGCTTTGTTGCTCCTCTGCACTGGCGCTGTCTTTGATCATGCGTGGGCCTACATTTCCCTGTATAGCTTTGTACAAGCCGTCTGAGAACACCTTAAGCGTGTCCAGCACCCTGTCGTCTCGAGAGTGTAGGCTGAATTCGTTGTCCCGGTACTTGATGTGCATCTTGAGGGGAGGTGCGTTCTTTACGTCATAACACCTACAGAAGATACATCGAGAGTTCATGAAATTTGGGTGTTATTAAAGGCCAAGTAATACGAGCAACATTTTCTGGCAACTTGTCGCGCAACAAATGGTGCGTTGCAAGTTGCGTTGTTTGTTACGCATATTACCGCTACCGCGCGCAACAAATTAAATGTTTATGTTGCAGAAAGTAGACGCCGTTATCTACTTTTTGCAACGTGAAAATTTGTTGCGTGCGCAATACGAGCAATGTTCATTCTCTTGCAACTTGTTGTGCAACAAATGTTGCGTTCAAATCGCGGTTGTTTGTTGCTAGCCTCCCACGCAGTCGTTTTTAGTAATACTAATACTAACAATAGTCCCCTAAAAATGACTGCGTGGGAGGCTAGTTTGTTGCCGGCCGTATTACCATCTCCCCATGCAACCAATTTCCTGATGTCGCAAAAAGTCGAAACAGCGCGTCTACTTTCTGCGGGCTTAACAAAACTAAAATTTCAAGACTAAGAAAGTAGCTTCTAAATCACATATCAACCCCAGTCATAAGGTAAAGATTTCAGTGTAATTTTCATCGGGTGTGAAGAGTAAGTTTCGCTAGAATTTGGCATTTGGTCTTTTTCTAGCTGAAATGGGTCTGAAATGAACTGTGATTTCGAAATTAGATGCTTTTTGGGCCTGTTCGCACTACGCGAAATTTTGTTTGATTTGCCAAAAAATCTGTCAACGCGAAGCCATTTCTAGTGCGAACGATTTTTTGCACGCACCAAAATTTTTGCAAGGGCAACGAAACTTCAAAGATTCCGTCGACTAGCTTTGGAGGCTGTAAAAATTTTGTCAGGAGAGAAAATCCTTTGTTCCTTGACATCCATCCGTCATTGGGTCATCAAATTTCGCAACATATGGATTACGAAGCGAACGTGACCGTATGACTTCCCGCCATTTTAATTGAGCTAGATGGATCCTCACACAAGCAACATGGATCCATGGTACTTCAACTATTATGGCTCGCAGTGCTACCAAGATCAAGATCAGGGTAGTGAAAGTTATTACGATTCCCAAATCGCTACGCAACAGCAGTACTTCTTACAGTTTCCATCGCAGCAAACTCGAGCGGATTCACAACATAACATGGTAAATTGATTGACATCTGTTACTAAAAAAAAATTCGCATCTTCATGTGCGAACAGGATTACGAAAACAAAAAATTGGTGATTACAAAATTTTCATTTTTTTTGCAAGCGCTAAACTCAAATTTTCGTCTTAGTGCGAACAGGGCCTTTTACAATATTTTTCATCTAAGATTTTTGCCAACTAACATGACATAAAATTTGGAAATTTTATCTCTCCAAAATTTGACCTTTGTCATTCGACCTGGTCCACACTTTTGCATCACGAGAGCTGCTATTAGCACTGAAGAGCCTATTTTTTGGTTTGGGGGTGTGCCTGTCCCTTGCTCTTTCCCTTTCGTTGTTTTTGCACTTCACGTAAAGCCCTAAAAGGTACTTAATGTGAGAAAAGGGCCAGGTTAACTGGAAAGTTAGTTTACAAGGGTTTGGGTGTCTCTTTCAAAGGATTAAGCTATTAATACTACATATAGTCGGATCACTGTAATGTGGTCATGCAATAGAACACCTTACGAAAACTCAACGGTGAAGGCAACGAGAACGTCAAAAAAAACAAACAAACAAACAAAAGGTATAATGAGCTTAACAATGGCTCTGCGTGTGCGTTAAAAATTAGTACATTTGTTTGACGTTCTCTGCAGGACAACGACGTGAAATGACCAAATTATCAAAGTTCTAAGAAGAACGTGGCACACGACGGGGATTTTTCTTTCTCTTTCTGGACTTGAACCTCTTTGCTACTAATCATTGTCCAGAATAATTCATTCACATTGTACACTGAAGTTGAACGGGTTGGAATGGTCTTTAAAGTAGATCAGATAACGTCAATTTTTATTTCTAAGTGACGTTTTCGTTTGCGTTGCCGTCGTGCTTTTCAGTAAAGTCCCTAACAACCATCTTAAAGGGAGGGGTTCACGGTTCTGCGCATGTCCATGAATCAAAATACTTTTTCGCCTTTGCTCGCTATGACCCAAGCCTGTTTAATTTAATTCGTTGTTTATGAACCATTCCGAAGGGAATAGGTAACTCGGGTGGTAATATTTTCATATGATTGCGTTATTTCGCATGCAAATAACTGTAAACACATCGACCGTGGGATAAATCCTACGGGTCAATGCTAAATTCAATATCGCTGATATGAGTACAATTATTTTTGTGAATTTTGGTCATCAGTCATTTTGCTTGGATTAATTATTACTAAAGTACATGTGAGTGGGATTTTTAAGGCCATAGAGTTGATAAGAAAGAGAAAAAAACAATTAGATTCATGCACATGCACTGGAATGTAAACCCCTCCCTTTAAAACTGACCGTGCAACATACATGAACACTGACACCTACTTTACACAATAAATTCCATCTCCCTGTTCGCGATGGAGGTTGGCAAAACACTCACAGCATTTCTGTGTCTCCATACTGTAACAGCTGTCAACAACAAAATAATGATTAATTACTTCTTGAAACAAATTCAAACGTGTGATGGGGGTAAGCCTGCGAGAGCAGACGCCTTTTTGGCCCGCCGCGAAAAGAGCTGGGGATGATAAGGCATGATATCGCATGATATCTCATATCTGACGGAGTGGGTTAATATTGTTGCTTTTTTACAGGGTTAAAAGCTGCGATTCGTTACCATGGAGCCGATGCTATCCCTAAGGTGAGCATTTCCACATGAAGCTGTTTTAATGTCGTATTACAAAATGATTCTAACTTCTTTTGTCTGTAGACAAAATCCTAAAGTGTGACCTGTGGTGCCGCTTCAAGTGAATGAGCAGTACTTTCCTCTGTTACAGCATAATGAATACATGTAGTTTTTTTTTTTTTTTTTTTTTTTTCTTTTTGTGCTGTTTTTTATACTTCAAGGTGTTTCTAACTACTTTTGATCCCTTGGATGAAATCCTTAACTGTCAAAATTCAAATGGAAGCGATTGAGCTGTACTTTCCCCTGGTGATGTTTATGTAATGTTTAAAACACGAGCAGCAGTGGTTTTACTGGGATTTAAAGCCACTCGGCTGCGCCTCGTGGTTTTAGACCCGATAAAACACGTGCTGCGAGTTTTTTGAACGGCTTCAAAAACATTCCTGGAAAAGTGTGTGTCAAGAGAAATCGTAACAATGATGCTTTTGGGAACGTTGGAAATTAGCATGCGAGAAATATTACCATTTGATAGGTCAATGATGCCACTTTTCAAACGAAAAGAATTAACGGTGAGGAAGGGGTAGCTCATTCAGCTCCAGCTACGAGACTGGTATCCATAGGGGCCCTGGAGCTAATATCTTATCACTAACCCCCGGGGGGAGCGTACTCCCCTATATAAGCTATATAGGTATGTGCCGCCCCAAAGGGCATGGTTTTTGAGCCGTTTTGGTCTGAAAACGGGTATAGATTTTGACAATTACGGTCTGAAATCGGGTCGGGTTTTTGGGGCCGGGAACATTTACGAATGCTTACAAACATATTTTTCTTCTAAGTACGTAACTGAAACGACTAACTGATAGCGAGAAAAAGAAACAGATAAACTATGTCATTCCAGCTTACTTTTACTCCTTGCGTCAACTTCCGTTCGGCACTGTTGCATAATTAGGTCTGAAAACTGGTATTAATTTTAAGAGGTCAGGTCTGAAAACGGGTGTGGAAAATGGCATGTTTAGGTCTGAAATAGGGTCGGGATTTGAAGACCCGGGCGGCACACCCCCTCCAAGAATTCCGAGGAGTACCTCCCCCCCCCCCCCCCCCCGGGCACTAACCTTGCAATTTTGATGGCACTTGGTTAGATAAGTAAACGATCCGAAGAAAAAGAAGTTACTCACGGAAACTTGTGATAGTTGCCTATTCTCTCCTGGCCTTTGTGTATTGGATTTTTGCAGTAATCGCAAAATGGAAATGCTCGTTGATAACATCTGCAAAAAGAACCATTCTTGTCAATTCTTTTTCTAATTCATTTGTGAAGATGCAAATCCGAGGTCGCTATCCAATCCCGGTTTTCAGTGCTCATTGCGTGTGTTCGATATTATGAGTTGGATCTGGGTTGACAAGGTGCTTCCGGCCGACGTAGATCGATGCGTTTTCTCTCCACTCACGTCTGGATGGCTCAGTGGATAGAAGGGGTATTGTTAAATGAAGTGATTCGCCTATTTCTCCTGGTGACCCAACCAAAAGGGACAAGGGCCAAGGATTCCCAGAGGGCCGCACATACCTGTACATAATTTATGCAGGGATGTAATTATTCCTCCTACCCCAGCTTCCAGGGGAAGTAGTTAACTAGTTTAGAGACAAGATGACTGTGTTGCAATAGAATATAGAGCTTCAAATGGCACAAGGGAGACTACTGCTTTCCTTTAGCCTTCGCCACCACACTTTTTCCTTGCCTTTTGTACTTGTGTGTGATAAACAAATGCACTGGACAAAGACATTGAATTCGATACTTTATATACCATACAACAGAAAACTCGAGGGGGTATCTGGAGTGACAAATAGGATAAATGGATGATTGATGGACTCCATCAACAGTGTCGCGTCAGTTACGCCCGGGGGTTAAGTCTTCCTCCATATGCAAACGTGAACATGAATGGATACGACACTGGATACTATAATTTAGCAATCACACAGAGATTAGAAATCAGCACTATTAAAACTATTTCATGAGACCCTCAAATAATGTGACCGAAGATTATTATTGCTCTTTTTATTTTCTTTAGCCCTCTCCCGTCCAAGAGTGCCATGAACTTACACAACCAAAGGATCTTGGAAATAGCTATGAATTACAAGGCATAAAATTATGCCCCCCTCCTATATGAGACTTGATTTACCACCCCTCAAACTTTTCCCGTTGCATTAAGGGTTCAGTTGATATGTTACAGCAAGCAATGCACTGAGAGCTGTACATTAAGCTATATTTTAAGGAAATAACCAATATGTACAAAGAGTAAGAAAATGTTTGATGTTTTTCTTTTTTTCTTTTTGGACACTTCTCACCCTAATATGTGACCTCCTCCATCTATGTTGGTGTGATTTATAGCTTACCCTAGAGAATATTTTTTATATGGTGTATCACATATGGTCTCCAAGTTCATAGTTACCAATTTAGAAAAATTCCGTCGGCATTTCCCTCGGGCATAGGGTTTAATGATCTTATACATCGAGTTTGCGAAACAATCACAACAATTACGATATACTAAAATTCAGCCTGAAACATGCCACAATTAACGTCACTTCGAGGCTCCGGGGAATAAACCGATATAAACTCTACAATTTATTCCCCGGAGCCTCGAAGTGATGTTTATTGTTTCAGGCTAAATTTTAAGTATATCGAATTTGGGCTATAGACCTCTTTCATAATGGAGGGCATAATTAGTATTCTTTTATGTGCATGCAAATAAGCCTTCTTGACCTCGCTTTTGAGTGAAAATACTTTTGTTTTTACACATGCTAGCGAGGCCAGGAAGGCTAATTTAAATGCATACAAAAGAATAACAATTAAGCCCTCCATTTATGAAAGAGGTTTATTGCCTAAGAAAACCCACCCTCAACCCACGTGGACATCACCTGAAGGGTCGAATTATTCAGATCGGAAAGAAAACAGACATTTCATCATTCTATCTTTTTAAAAGGCAGTACATAGTCTTTCCTGTACGCGCACAAGCAGCACGATTACACAAAAATCTTTGAATATTTTCTCCCCTCGGTCACATATAAACCCTTCCTTGCTTTCGGGCACAAAACGCTTTCGTGCAGATCAAGGAACCCCTGTTGGTAATTTACCGGGAATCTTTAAAGCACCCGACGCTCTATCAGCTGACATTACCGCGTCAAATAACCAAACACATTGCTAATATTCGCTTTCAATGATATGTGTTTTGCATTTGTGTGGCTTTTTGCATCATAATTGCTCAAGCCGGTACATAGCTTGACCTTTGTCCATTGGAAACCCAAATACGTGTACATATTTGTATTCGCCGGTCGCCAAGGTCAGACACATAAAATATTTCGTTTTCTATCACGTACCACTCTTTCTCTCGTAAAAGTGAGTCCGTCAGCTGGTTTAAAAACGAAGAAAAAGAAAAACGAAAGCCGAAATATTCACAACGCAATCCAAACATGCTTTGAACAAATCTTCCCCGCGTGAGTATCATGTGTCTACAACTAGCTCAAGCTGATAGGGTCTGATAGGTTTTAGAAGACGTCCTCGTAAAGGTTGATGTATTTGTCAGATCTACTTAAGATGCATGCAAAACATATCAAATTTGGAAAATCTTTTGAAAAAAAGGGAGCCGGCAACAGATTCAAAATTCTTTTGTGGGCCGAAAGGACGTATGACAATAAACAAACAGAACACAAGGCAACAAGCTGTTCACGAAAACGTCAAAATAAACTCCCGGGAAAGGTATTTGGTACAAAAAAATGTAATAGTCATACAGAACGGCGATTGTATCATTATTTCTCGGGTAGGGTTCTCCCTGAAAAAGAGGAATGGACATCGAATGAAAACTTAAAATTTCGATCGAGTTTAAAGTGCGTTTGAGTCTCAGTATATCGGTTAGCTACCATCAAACAGGGATATTTGTGTCTAAGAGGTAAAAGGTTAAGCTTACCCGCGACAGTAAGGCTTCCAGGAATCATTCCGAAGCTCGACATGACATTTACGGCATTGATTATTTCCCATCTTGACGGCCCCGCGGACTTCCTTCGAAATGTCTTCTTCTCGTAGTTACGACGACAACGAAGTAATAACACCGAACAGTTACGTAAGAATGACTTCACACTGCGAGATTAGAACAGTTTGAATTATGACAGACAGCTAGACAGACGCGTCGCTTTACGACCAAACAAACATGCAGGTTATCAGCCTTGAGTGCTTAAAATACGCCTTTCCTTCAGAGGATTACTAAGACGACTACAGAAGTTCAGGATCGAATGACTTCATTCGCTCTCGAGGATTAAACTAGACCTTTGTACCGAAACACAATTTTTGCTCACTTCTTGGTTGACCATGGGATTTGTGGACTTTCACCCCATGAAACCACAGACCGTGATCAGCTGTCTAAATAAGGGAACTTAGCAATAAGTTCAATGAGCAAAAACAATCGCTCTACACGTGCGTTGTTTTACGTGAAATGATCAAATTCAAGGTGTTGTGGAGAACGTGAGCACACGACGGTAAATTTTTCATTCTCCTTCCTTTCGAGAACGCCGTTGCAATTTAGTTCCTGGATACAATGTACTTCGGCCACAATTTACAAGTTGAACGAATTGTTTTTTTTACTATTATTTTTTGTGTGTGTGTGAGAATTTATTTTATAAGAATATCGAGGCTGAAATTTGCGAAATTTTAAGAATATTTTAAGAATAAACCCGAGGCTGAGATTTTGAGAAGGATATAATTTTTTGTGTTGAAAAAACTGAATAAAATTTTTCCTCTCTCTAAACGGCAAAACTAGCCAACATAACGATAAAAAGTTTAAAACCCGCGCTAGCGAAATGTTCGATGCCAATGACAGTTCGATACAGATCTGGACACTAAACACTTGTAATTGATACCCAAATACATTCTAAAACGGAAATGTCATACGCTTAAATCTAAGAATATTCACAAGAATATTTTTCAGCCTTACATCGGCAGAAAAATAAGAATATTTAGCCTGCGCCCAATCTCGTACCCAGGGTCCTCAGGCTTTTTGGTCAGCGGGGCGGCGCCAGCCGCCCCGCTGACCAAAAAGCCTGAGGACTCTGGGTACGAGATTGGCCTGCGCCGGAAAAAAATTAGGCTCGATTTCCAGCCGCTGTTCGGGAAACGAGCCCGCGCTCCTCCCCCGAAAAGACTCTCTCGGGGAGGAACAAAGACCGGACTCGAGAGAGCGGCGGAAATCGAGCCTAGAAAAAAATATTCTTGCAAAAAAAAAAGTGTACTGACTTTTGCTGTCCCAGCTCTTGTCTTGAGAAAAAATTAACAATAAATAAAAACACCGAGGCACAGGAGATGGGATAACTACAGATATTCAAGGGTAGATTGTAGATTGTAGGTTGAAGAATTTCAGAATTTTAAGATGATTTATGTATATATTTTATTTTTTTAATTCTAGTATTTCAATATTGTATATAGTGACCCCAATTAGTGCTGGTTATGTACTGGAATAAATCTTGACACTTCAATGAAGGTTACTAGTTACTTACACTTGTATTTACTTAGCAAGGGGAGGTGGGGGAGGGGGAGCACTTGTTTCAAATACTGGTTGAGAGGAGGGGTATTTATTCCAAAGGTTACATGTATTTAAGGGGGCAGTTATTGCACAATTTGTGGTACAAATTATTGCCTCTTACATGCATCTTCACCCCCTCTAAGTGATACCAATTTCATATTTGTTACAGCTCTTGAATGGTACATGAGTTGGTAATATTCACCAAGGCTTGCTTAGCTTCAGAGTTTGGAAACAGGTTCAACGACTCCAGTGCTCTGCTTGCATAAAATAAACACAATTCTTTTATCTGTGGGATTGATTCTCCATTTGCGACTTCACTGGTCAATTGCTGATGGAGATGATCAAGTTCTTCTGTGCCCTTCTCCACAAAGATTTGATTAAGCAGAGTTTTTACTTCCTTTCGCCCGCTGGAGAGAATCACAGGAGCACTATACGGGACAACATGAGACTTCTGTTCATGAAGTGTCTGAAGATCCTCCTTCAACTGGTGAGCAAAAGCCAGGTTCTTACCAAATTCAAAAGCCTTGTCCTGAAGCTGAAAGGAATTATTTGCAACAAAATCAATTAAGAAGGGTTGACATGACAAGACTGGGTTGTCACGGTCAGGGAAAAGTCAGGGAAAACGTTTTTTTTTTTTTTTTTTTTTTTAACACCAGTGAAAAGATCAGGGAAGTATTTTTTCGTGTCACAAGGTTTACAAAAGGATTTCCTTGTTGGCATTAGGGTTATGTGACTTCAAAATATATTAATGATGTAATTGATTTCTGCAGCAGGCTTTTTGTCAAAGGCATGCAAAGGATTTGTCTTGGATGGTCAGTGGAAACTGGTTTCTGGTAGTGACAAGTGAGGGAACTTTTTTATCCTGATAAATGGCAACCCTGTAAGAGCCAGTATCCTCTGAGAAGACAAACGTCCACTGTACATAAAAACACATTCATTTGTAATATAACAATGGGTACATGTAGGTCACATTTAACTTAGTGATAAACATGCTCATAATTTTTCTTTGGAAAGATCACACAAATTATTATTACACAGCATAGGCCATCAGAATAAATGAAATTATTTGCAAAGAGTTTAGTTATCTTAACTTTAAATTACCGTAACTTGAATTTTCTAACGCGGCCTGGGGCATGGCCCCAGAGTAAAAAAAGAAAAAAGAAAAGTACCGCTGGCAGAGTAGACTGATGTTTTTTCTCTTTTTTCTGTTTTCTTTCATTTCTTTTGTAAAACAGAGCTTTCAAATTTTCAGTGAAACTTTGCCCCTCTCTGCTTAGAAGAAACTACCATTCAGTAGCAGTTAGTGTTCAATGCCGATGATTCATCATCCTCATCGTTCCTTTTTCTCCTCCTTGAGAATAGGTGGTGCTTAGTGGTGCTTATAGTCTTACAAACCTATGGTCCTTGGACAAGAACTAACAACAAACTCAACCCACATATGATACTGAGTCTGGGAATTTAACCAGGGTCACATTGGTGGGTGGTCCAAGTGCTCTCACCACTGTGCCATGGGTCGTAATGAAATGACCTTACTAAACTCCGGTTACAAACTTCACTTGTTAAAAAGGAGACAATTTATTTATTTTGACTTGTCCTGAATGGATCTCTAGTTTTCTGTAAATTATCCATGGCAATTTCTTTTTATGAGCCAAGGTGATTAGCCTACTGCACAATTACCACACTGCGGAGTTTTCATTTCTACTGAATAGGGTGCCGACCAGGGCTACAAGCCCTGTGTTCCTGAAGCTGATTGTTTTTTTAAGTAAGGTGCCAAATGTTCACCCGTGCACCATAACACTTGGTAAACAAACAACCCTATGGCATCACTGCTCCAGGTGGAGACTTGACTAGCAAGAGGCTGTGCTGAGACAATGTTGCATGAGTGCATTTCTTAGAAATTTGGAGCTTGTCCCTAATCCCACCACCCAGTTGCTGACAGTCCTTTTCCAGGCCATGTCAATCATTAAATTATTAATCTGTTAATAATAGAACAATTTTTTCAAACAAGTGTCAGAAGTATTATTTTGTGCTTACTATGGTCATCTTTACTATGGTCTGTGTCTCTATCAGACATGTTTTCCTGTGTTGAGGAGTAAATCACATGTACTTACTGTGAGTTCTGGTTAGTTAATTGGGCAGTTTGCTGCCGCTGTGGTTGGCAAAAGTACATGTACATGAAACAGCTTTTTGGTTCAAAGACTTTGTGACTCCTCAGGTTAAATTGCTGTGCCTCTTAATACAGGAACAGAGGTATTTCTGTGCAGTTTATAACTATGCATGCCGGAAAAGACTATTTTAGCAAGGACTGTTGGAATCCCAAAATAAAATTGGGCCAGGGGAGTACAGTATATGTAACCATGCATTTTTCAGAGAATCGAGCAACAAAGATTCTAAAAGACTTTAAAATAATTAATGTATAGAGCAATATATGGCCTGTTCTGTCCAAATTGAAGCTCAATATTATTATCTCCGAAATATTTCATGCAATTTTCTTTTTGGATTCCAACAACCCTTGCTATAATGTACGGTAAGATTTGTTTTTACCACAGTCATAAGCTGTGCACAATTACTGTACCTTTGTATTAGTATGCACCATCCTAAAGAAAGCCAAGTTCTCGGACGATCTCAAGATGTTCAGAACACACATGTATGTGCAATAACAAAGGGGATACTGTCATTAACCATTAATTTTTATATATACAGTGATGAAATTATTTATTTATTTTATTTATAATAAGCAAGTGGTCATAAGAAGTGTCATCAATTAATGCACACCTTGTTAAGGGGTTAGGAGGTTACAGCAGACACCACCCATATGATGAACCCCAGAGACAAAATTTATTGGCTTTGAAATTTGAAAATCTCAACATTACCTGGAGTACTACATGTATTTGTTATCAACAAGCCTACATGTACATGGCTCATTAAATTTGAGGACGAAAGTTTTTATTTTTTTGCAGTTTTTACTTCTGGTTTGGAGTGGTTATGAAATAAAGACACCATCTCCAAAAGTGGGGAGGGGGGAGGGGGAATTGGGAGGAGAGGGGTAAAAAGGGAGACTACAATCTATTTGGGGACTTAGTGGTACCTGTTCATCTGAGTTCAGTACAATAGTTTTACCTATTTCCTGAAAGTAACCCATACCTCTGCTGAGTGTGAAACAATCTTCAGCGCTGCTTTACAGCTGTGTGCCATCAAGCTTCCTTTACATTTGAACACCAACTCATTCCAAAAATCTAAGTTCAAGTTTTCAGCATTGAATGTGCTCTTCAAGAATTCTCCTTCCATCAAATGTCCAATCACCTTTGAGATCATGCACACAACTTCAGTGTCCTTTAGTTCTGCCAACCCTGTGCAAGCATTGGCTAGAAGAAAGTCGCCACTCAACACAGCCATCTTGTTTCCAAATTCTATGTCACCCTGGTAAGACTCACTTGATGATGAAACACTGGACATGTTGACTACTCCTGCATGTACCAAGTTGGCTAGAAATGGAGAGAATTTTGTTGAGCTCTACGTTATCAGTGTGAAAAGTGGCAGTTTAAGGGTTTGAATCCTGGCTAGACTGAAGGATGATGGCTCTCATATGTGAGGCTCATACACATTAATAGACTGGCTACTAAAACTAAAAGAAGTAGTAACTTCACTTCTTTTCATTTAATGCTCTGATGTCAACTGGTTGCCTGGCTCTGCTAGCCCTTATGATTATTCCAGGCAGCCAGTACATGTACTCTAATTTTATTTCTAATATTTTAATAATGAACATCACACAAGGCAAGAGCGTACAAATAAAGATTGTTGTTGTTGACATGATACCAGACTGATGATGTAGAAGATCAGTGGCATGAAAGCACTTGAAATCACTAAAATCATCAAAAGAAACAACCCTCTTTTTTTATTTATTGTTGTTGTTGTTGTTGTTGTTTTGTAAGGGTGCACAAAAAAACTTGAGACGTTGGATTTCTACCATTCTTGGGGGAGGGAGTGCGGATAAAACATGGAACATCCCCTAAAGCCTGGTTTACAAGTACAATGCAAGCAAAAGCATAAGCACAAGGATGTTTACCTGTACGATAAGCATAAGCATAAGGTGACGTACGCAAGCACAGAAGCATAACAATTTGGCGCAACCGCTTGGCCGGTCTGCCTTTTGGTGAAGATTTGATTCCAACATGGCAGAAAACGGCAGTGCATGAGTAACTAGAATGTATGCTGACAACTTGTCACTGTTTTTCAGTTTCCTTTCCTTATGCTTGTGTTTATGCTTGCCTCCCTTCTGTTTACACATAGGATGCAAGCATAAGCACAAAAGAATGGAAATTGTTCCATTCACTTGTGCTTGTGCTTATGCTTGCATCATTGCATCGTACAGAGCAGCTCAGAATTAAGCGAACCAAAATTTGCGCGTAAAACGCGTATGATACATGTATGCGTATATACGCATACGCGTAATGACTTATACGCATACGCGTATTGACTTATACCCATACGCGATCATTAGTATGTATGAGCTAGCCTATTGTTTCTTCTATTGTGAAAAGGTCATTGTTGATTTCAATGGGCATTTCAAATATTACCTAAAAACTGGTGGTCAAGCTGCATGTCCGTCGATCATCTTGTGTTTATGTCGCCTGTTTGTTGTTGACCGCTGTCGAGCATCATATCGAGTACATGAGTATCAAGTATTGCCCAAATCTCCTCATTAAATCAAAAATGTTGCCAAAATGATAAGCCTCACGTTAAGAGGGAACCACTTGATATTTTTATTGTCTTTTCTAAAGCACTTGGTTTCTTGACCTGCAATTCAGCTTACGCTCGCGGCGGCATAATTTTATAAACGTTCACTTGCCAAAAAATAACGCATAATGTTCGGCGCATAACGTTCAAAAAATGTGATCGGCGCATCATAGAAACTTTGAAAAAAAATCCTGGCTTTGAAGAGAGAGCATTTCACCGTTTGAATCAGCGAATTCTGCCAAAAAGAACAGGAGATATCGTTTTTTTCAGTTCTTGCCGTGACGCTTCAAAGACAATAACATTTCACAATGGACTCAGGCCGGCGCGTGCTGAAAAACCAAAACTTTTCTTTGCAGAAAAATCAAATAAATGTTATCGACGCATCACAGACACTTTGAAGGAAAATCTTGTCTATGAATGAAGAGAATTTTACCGTTTGAATCAGCCAATTCTGTCACAGAGAACCGGAGATATCATTTTTTCAGTTCTTGCTGTGACGCCACAAATACCATAAACGAATGGACTCACGCCGGCGCGTGTTAGAAAAATCCAATTAGCTTAAATATGATCGCAAAACATTTTACAAAGCACTGGCTGGTCTGTACTTATTGTATGTGTAAACCAGAACGACGCAAGCATAAACAAAAGTGCAAGCACAGGGAACTTATGTTTGCGTCGCACCGGTTTACACATAGGTTTCTTTTGCTTATGCTCATGCTTGCGTCATACGTGTAAACCAGGCTTAAACGATGGAGGATTGATGGTTGTCCAATAATTATATTGTTATCTCATCACATAAATTTATTTCGATGTGTATGTACCTGTGTGTATGGTCTCTGTGATGTCAGCCAGCTGTCTCTGGTTGGAATAAATATCAGCCACTAACTCCTGATCTGTGATCCAGTCATTCTTCAAACACGGTCGAGAAGCCTTGGAAATGAGCAGTACCAGAAGGCCTCGTGTCTGCATAGTTTGATTTTCATCAGAAATGAAGCCGCGAGCTGTCCGCAGCAGAGGATGCTTGCTCATGGCGAACCTTTTCATGTACATCGCAACATTCGAGATCTCGTCGTTCAACAGATATCTTAAATTCAAGAATGACGTTGGATAACCCACTATTTTCTCAGCGTCTGATAACGCTTTACAAAAGTCATCCTGTCGGGAACTTGACCAAATATGCCTTCTCAAATGACAGCGAATATATAGTGAAGGCCTTGCAAATGCCACCGAGTGTTGAGCTACGTTATGAAAAGGAGTGTTATGATGACTTCCTTGGAGACAAAATGCAGAAAGAAACAACTTTCTTGTGAGCTTCTGTACGACCGCCATTTTGCACATGCAACCGCGCAGCAGGTCATGTACGTCATGTTAGCTAGTCCCAGATATACCTTGTCGTCCACTGTACTGCATGCACATCATGAAGGAACAAAAGTCAACGCTACTTAGGGTGCCAATTGGTGGTAGGCCTTTGTTCTCCTTTTCCTTCCCCTTCCCCCTATTTCAAGTTGGGGGTCGGGGGGGGGGGGGGGAGGGAGGTTCTATTTCTCTGTTCTATTTCTACTCTGGCATTGATTCTTTCATTATTCTACTGTTAATCTGGCGTTTAATATACACAATAGACGGAGCCCATTATTTAAAAGCGTTGTGGTTTCTCATGGGCTTCCTCGCCACCTTTATTTATTAAATAGCTCAATTAACGGCAAGGATGATCTGACTGCGTCGAAAACGACAACAACTGAACGCGAGGTCAGTTGTCTACCAAGTTCTTGACTTTTTGCTGTGCTACACCGTGCTGACGAGAGCCAACCAGCTCGAAACAGTTGGAATTGGAAACGGTTGCATTTTTTTGATTCTCGGTTTGGTCTCTATCCTGTCGTTGTCGTCCTGAGTTTTCTACGCAGTCAAATCAGCCTTGCAGATATTTTTGGCTGATTAGATCTTCAACAGATCCTGCTTATACTTGCAGCATTTTCTTTATTTCATTACTGCACTGTCTTCATAATTCTTTTTATTGTGGCAGAAAAATAAACTTGAAACTTAAACTAGGCTCGATTTCCGCCGCTCTCTCGAGTCCAGTCTAGTCTTTGTTCCTTTGTCTTTTCGGGGGAGGAGCGCAGGCTCGTTTCCCGAACAGCGGCTGGAAATCGAGCCTAAACTTAAACTTGAAGGAGGCTAAATTGGCCACATTGAAATAATCAGCAAAATTTATCATTAAGGTGAATTTGGATGGAATTTTCGGAGGTTTAAGGAAGGGATAGAAGAAAGAAAATGATTTTAAGCGGCGTGAAAACGGCTTTCATGTAGACCCCCGCCTTAAGGGAAACTTATGTCTTTGGAAAGTCATTTATGATTATAAGGGTCATAAGCTTCTGTGGGCTTGAAGACTGCTCAACAAATTGGAGGTTAAAAAAATGCAATTAATAGGTAAAAATTAGCGAAAATGTACAACGTTTCGAAATTAAGGCATCACTTTAATAGTTAAAATCATCACGAACGATTGACGTTGAAGTAATTTATACTTTGAACGCGTCGGAACAGGGTCGGAATATAATCACACTTGCGATCAGAATATAATTAATTGTTAGAGTCAGAAGCCAGAGTACATTCAAGGTTGTAATTAAGCGTTCAAAGGTGTTAATGCTTGAGTGTGCAGTAAGAATGACAAATATTGACAAATAAATACTTTAAGCACGAATTGAGTCGAGATCAGAGCTGACTAATCAGCTTTTGCGGTTCTAAATAAATTCCCAGGAAAACTGGATTGTCTAATCTACGAAATGTTATTCATTCACGAAATGAAACCCAAACTATAAAACGCATGTAAACTGACACAGTCGGGCTCAAGTCGTGCTGAAGTATTTATTTTACGATCGACTGCACGCTCAATTAATTATTGACATCTGTCAACGCCTAAAAAGAAAATTAGAACCCAAAGTATTACCAGTAATTGAAAGTATAAATTACTTCCACTTCAACAGTTATTTTAAACTTGAAAATGAGTTCATGATGCCTTCAATACGTCGTTTTATATTTTCAATTTTTTTATTACTTAATTAGCGCCTGTTAACGTAGAATTGTTTACACTGTTTGTGTACAACTGAAGCAGAACGGTGTATTTATTACCATAATTCGGAAATTGAATGGCAACAAAAACGCATGGATTGATTTAAACCTTGTGTAACACTTAATTGTTTTAATAGCACGGGAAGTTTAGGTAGAAGCAGATGAGAGAGGGAGAATTGTTTCAATATACATAACCCATTGTATTAAGTAGTCACAAGATATTCGTGATGATGTGACACTGAATATGATATTTTAATTATGTAAAATACCCAGTGGCGTGAAGAACATTAATGCCTGTCATGACCAATATTAGATGATAACATTAACAGCGCGAGAAGAAAGCCAACGCGACGGTAATTGCATTCAAAGGCGGACGTCAGTAATCAAAATTTTACACTTCCGTGCGTAAGGGCAAGGGCTGGTAAACGGAGCTCACGAACGACGTTCCATTTCGACTCGTCATGGACGAAAATCGGATTAGTCCATCCGTTGAAACAAATGCCAGATCTCAGCGTTCTTCGGGAAATGGACAAGTAAACACTGTCGAGAGCTTTAATGCTCCGAGTTTGATGGGTTGGTATAAGCGAGAAGCGGACGACGGGGCCGAACACAGATCCGCACACTTACGACGTAACAAGCGCCGAGAAAAGGCACTAAATGCGGAAGAAAGGTACCTAGCGTTGTCAAATGCGTTCGCGTCTCATGACCTGGAGATAGAAACCACGCATTTGAAAGGGAAAAATGGACGGAAAAGTGAAGCACATTCGCCGCCTAAAGCCACCTTAACCACATTTACAGAAACGCGAAGAAGAAGCACCAGCGAAGTCGGAAGACAGCAAACTGAGCAAAGCGTTTGTGCGAGTAACCCGACACCAACATTGGCCTTTCGACAGACTACTTCAGACATTGCACAACGGCAGAGTGACGAGAATATGTGTGACGGAAAGGGATCTACGTTAAGCAACATTAGTGATAGTGAAAGAATGTCAGAGGTACTCTCATTTCCAGTTATGTCTCGAATGAACCATAATGAGAAATTTCAGCAATCATCTTCGGGTTCAACAATTGGAAAAGAACCAAACAGCGATCGCCTGCAAAGCAAACGTCACAGGGTTTCCACGCATGGCGAACATTTGCTGAATGGGAAGCGAAACTTTAATAAGCAGGATCCTTCGGAGAAATTACAACTTCCTGCCGCGGTACACGCAGGGTTAACCAGGAGTAGAAGCCTCTCAGATAGCGATGTGCTTGAAGATTTTATCTTGTCTGTAGACCAAAGAGAGAGACTTGACCGCTTGAAACGCCAAATTTATGAGACAAATTCAAAGAGAAAAAACTGTAGGAAAGTAAGTGGAAGTAAATTTGATGTGCCATTTAGCGAACAAGGGGCAGAATCCACGGCTTCGAGGGAGAGCCTCTTTCCCGTTTTAACGGAGAAATCACTTAAGCGTCACTCTAGAAGTCACGAAATAATAAATTGGGACATTGATTCGGCAAGGTCAAAGAAGTCAAACATATTCGACGCTAGTTCTGCAGCGGAAAATCCAAATGCAAGTATAGAAACAAATTTTGACGAACGTGACACTTCGAAACACACTGAATCATCAAGCGAGTTACCTCTCATGTCATCTTCATTATCATATTTTACTAACAATCAGCAGGTGAAGAAGGAATCAGACCGATTATGCTTTCCAACTCATTCGTCAAGCGAAGCAGGAGACTCGTCCGAAGACATCACCGAAATCATCGAGCGATTACAAGCGCGATCCGAACCTGGTGACATAGGCAGACGAAAGGTGTCGACTGTTCAGCAGTTTCAAAGCCGGGCTAGATCAGAAACAAATGCCGTAAAAGCTAAAGTTCAATCGTTTATAGAGAAACCACTCCCCGCCCTCCCTCCCTCAACACTGCGGGTTCGAAGGACGAACGGCGCAGCCGCAAAATTAGGACATTTTAAAATGGGAGCTAGCACGAACATCTCTCCCGAACCGCGCGAAAGAAAAGAAGGCGCGGCGATCAATGTGCACACTTGTCCTAACTTGAACTTGTTTACAGATCAATCGTGGATGTACCAGGGCAAATCTCGCAAGAAGCATCGGTATATTAGAGGGCCTGCCTCACCTGTCCCACCTGTAGATTTTGTCTTCAGGAAGGACAAGCCTGATAGCCCTTAGTTCTTTGGTTACATATTTCAGGGCTCAAAGGCTCCTGTATAAAGAGACTGCAGATCGAGAAGTACGTTTTAGGTGCTTCTGTAATGTATAATCTAATCATTAAATAAGAGAAAACGCAGTGTTAGGTAGGATTTTTTCACGCTGTCGTCAAAGTTGGAAAAATTAAACGGATTGCTGGGATTCGATTCTCTTTAAACGGGAGAGGATCGAAGAGTTGAAACCCCGGGGAGGTATAGTGATACAGCTTGAAGTAAAAATCCAGGAAGATAGCCTCCGGGTTGTTAAACAACTTATTGCTCCCAGATTAGACTGCAAAACAGTGTTTATTTTTTATTTCTCATCTTCAATCGAAAGGCGCGAAGCACCGAGAGCGTGGATCCACGTGCGCTAAGCGCTAGCCTCACAAGCGTGTGAGCAGGGCGGATGTATTCGCCCTGGTGTGGCCTCTGGTGTGTGGCTTTGCTAGCGTCTCCGGCTCCCCAGTTCTAATCTCCGCATATACATTCGCTCCAGACCTCTCCTTTGAATACCGCGTGCATTTGTTGACAGACCAACGAAAACAGATAACAACAGGAAACTTCAAAAAACGTTTAAAAAATATCTGTAATGTACGAATTAAAAAAAAAAACTGATTTCATCAGAAAGGTTTGCATTTCTTTAAGACCAAAGTTAAGTGTAGTCACATTCCCTCTTGTCAGCTTCATTTATTCCACGACGCAACAAAATTAAGAACATCTTCATTTACATAACAGCTGATGCACTGCGCATAAAAATTATTTTTTGCTGCCTGTCCCAGCTCGAACAAAAAACCGTATTTAGACACGTTATGCCTCGTTCCACTGAGCTCCGCACTTCGATTGGTCCAGATAACACTAAACCGAGGCTGGCCTTTCACGTGATAGGCCCTGACATAAGATAACGTCCCACCCTGCTTTGCTTGCCTGTTAAATTCAAACTGGTAGTAATCCGGTTTTAGGTCAAACTCAGCTACGCATTCGCCGTCAGGTACTCTTTCGTAAAGAGCTGTAACATGCAGTCGACCTTTGAATTCGGTTAGGCATTGCACTGTTAGGTTATAGCCACTATTAAACATCACCGGCATGTTTTTCCTATGCTGGGCAACAGTAAGATCATAGTTTACTACCCACGATACTCCACTTGTCGGAGTTAAAAGTACAGCGTAAAGAAGCTCATTGCTGTGAACAAAAGTCTCGATATGAAAGGGTCGAAGGTTTACAAGACTCTCAAGATATTCGCGGCATGAGTCGGCTGTTAATGCGATGCACACAGTTGTGGTGGAGATTCCATTGCTTTGAAAGAAAATCGTGTTAAAATACACGACATCCTCAATCTTAAAGGCGTTAAGCCATGTCAAATCAAATCTTTGTCGCTTTAAATCTTCATATAAAGGCCAGAAATGGTCGAGTGGTACCATGACTTTAATCACCTGACGTTTGTCGGCAGTCGAAATCAATTCTGGGATATCTCCAATCCCCTTCGTAGAGACTTCGCTCCCACTGGTCAGCGACCCGACGCGTGAGGGCAAAGGGACTAACGAGTTTGGTATGGCATCAGAAGTGACATGCTGTCGTGCGACATGCGCAGTACGACTCAACGCGTACTTAACCAAGCCGTCCAAATCCAAGTCTTTAGCCCAAGAATTAAACAACAGCGCCCAAGCATACCCTCCACAGTGGCGCGTCAACACACCCGAGGTACCCTCCATTTGTCCGCTGTGCCCCCAAGTGCCACCGTTGTCCCGGATGTCAAGACCAAACCCGTACCATTCCTCCGCGTCTTTATCCGCGAATGGCGGCTTCCCGAGCATCGCTTTAAAATTTTGAGACGTGATCATGCTGCTGCCATTTACACCACGCTCAAGAGCAATGAGGAACTTCAACAGGTCACCAGCGCTCGCGACCCACCCGCCATGCGCATCAGCTTCCTCTATAGTCCATCTCCCGTACTGTGGAGGCACTCTACCCCCGTCGGGGAATATTGATTTTACCAGCCTTGGATGACGATTGTGAAAATACTCCACCTGAAAAGGCGATAGAGAAATACTCCGGCTTAAAGGTTTGTAACACAGGACATTTTACCTTTCAAGGCAAGGGGCTCGTCTCTCCAAAGTCCTCATAACTTACTACCCTGGGGCCCGTTTCTCGAAAGTTCCGGTAACTTACCGGGCCCGTTAAGTATATTTTTAAATGTTTTTTTCGCCAATTACACAACGATTACAGACATGGTACTTCGCCAATATTTTCATAGAATAATATTATTTTAAAATTTAGTATTCAAAGCTAACAAAAATTGACTTCTGTTAAGAAAGATTTGTCACCAAAATTACTTATCGGGCCCGATAAGTTACCGGGCCTTTCGAGAAACGGGCCCCTGGGCCGGTTGCATACAGCATCTTAAGATAACTGGGATTTTCTGCAGTCGTTCCCCGCCTTCCGAAAGATTTTCTCGCGCTCTTCTTGTGTTTGCTCTTGTGTTTGAGTCAATAAAGATAACTGCTACTTAATACTACAGAACACAGAGAAAGGTTGCAGAAAAACTCCCACTTATCTTAAGATGCTTTATACAACCTGACCCTGGCCCCAGAAGTTTGTTTTCTTGTTTCTCTTTAACCCTTTAGCCCTAATAGTGAGTCACAGCCGGTTTTCGTCTGGAAATCATTCTGTTGTTACACTAAGTAGTTTCAATTTTTTATTTGATTCAGCAGCTTTCGCACGCTGGTTAATTACTTTCGGAACTTTACTGTAAAGAAAATATACAGAGCAGTCTGCAAATGTTGTTGTTGTTGTTCTCGTTAATTGTTTTCCTTTATGTTTCAGGGAAGGGAAAAAGATTGAATGTCCTCTCACCTCTTCAGGACTGAGCTCTTTCTTTTGAGTTCTTCCAATTTTCATTTGGTTTATTCCCACACACTTCAGAATGTTCATCATGAACTCTTCATAGCCTTGTCCTGTTACTCTTTCAATCACCTGCCCCAAAACGGTATAACCTAGGTTGGAATAAGCGTGGCTATTTCCTTTAAAGCAAAATCAAACAAATGTATAGTAAAGCTCAGAACGAAGGAGGAAAGACCCGGAGGCAGTAATCTCCTATACAGTGAACACCCATATTTAAGAACCTACTTTTTAAGGTCAGCCTGAATAATCTTCATATATTTATTGTAAATAAGGTACTTATATAGCAGGGCCCAATTGTTCACAGCCCGATTAAGCTAATCCCGGATTAACGTGAACTTTGATGCGAGTTCCATTAATAACTAATAAAGTTTCTCCCAAAAGATTTTTGTCCGTTAGTTTTGCCTTAGACCTTTCTTAACCTTTAGCTTGAAATTAGCCCTTTAAACCATTATAAACGAGCGAGATGAAAACCTCGATTAAGTTTTAGTCGTGGATTAGCGTTAACCGCCTTTCGAACAATCGGACCCAGGTGTCAAAAATGACAAATTTCAGCCTGGAGGTTCTTAATCCACTTGTTCTTTTATGCGGGTGCTTATAGGGTATAGATTTTAACCATTTTGGTCTGAAAGTCTGAAAACGGGTATGGATTTTACAGAAACGGGTCGGTATTTAGGCTGGAAATCAGATCTGAAACTGGTTATCAATTTAAGAGGCCAGGTCTGAAAAAAGTTACGGGAGATTACTGTACTTAATTTGGTCTGAATCAGGTAGGTCAGTGTTTAGAAAACCAAGCCAGTACACAGTCCCCAGCCAAAAATTCCAAGGAATACCTTCTCCCTCCTCCCGTTGGGGAGAAAACACCAAAAAATTTGCTACAATTATAAAAGAGAAAGATGGTAATTTTTTTAATTTTGTTTTTCAAACAATAAATTATTTCAAAAAGAGGAACACACAGCAATACTCAATAGTCACTCAATAGTCATTGTGTTTCTAAGATATGTCCAGAAATGTACCCAAATGAGATTCGTGAACTGTATGATAGACATCACAAGGTGTCCCCTAACCTTAATTCTCACTAAAACACACAAAATTCTGTCAAACATGAAGTCATATGAAAATGACAAAAAGGCCTACAGGTTTTATGTAAAGTACCCAAATTCAGGGATAGGTGCATTTCTGGAAAGAAGTGTGTGTTTCATTCACAGATTCGAATGCAAGAGTCATTATTCAAAAGTTTATGAAAAATGGTCTCATCATATGTGGGAAAAAGAAGTACACACTTTTCTAATACTCGGCATATTCACAGAGATGCATCTGGTTACTATGATGAACTAAAGCAAGAATTGTCATCACTGGTCTTTTTGCACCACATGAGCCATAGGCTCTCCACACAAACCGTGAGATCGTTTGTAGTTTTAAAAACTAAAGAAATGTAAAGCAATACCAGAACAGTGTTATGAACCCTGAATGTGAATAATTTATTCTGAGGAATTTAAGTTCAAAATGAATGTGAACATACTTACTAGTCATTGTATTAATTTTTAGTCAGTTCTTGTGGCTCAAAACCGTAACTGCAGTAATAAACTTTCATTTTGGTAAACAGCTATGTGCAAAAATCCTATAAATTGCTAAAATTCACCATTGTGTGCCACAAGGGCGACAAAATACAACTACTAAGGAACGATTATGTTTTTTCTCCCATTAATACAAACCTTTTGGTATTGCCAAATTGCACATTACTACAAATGATCACTTGTAAGCTTTGTGTGGGTTTGTTGTGCACGAAACCAATTTACTAAGCAATGTACAAATTTAATATCATTTAATACCTGGAGCAAATTGCAGCTTCTTTCCCATCATATACTGTATCAGTACCTTAGGAGTCACAGGTTCCTCAACATTCATGTGCTTGCCAACCTTCCAGAACACAGGGTCCCCAGCCCTGTCTCTATCCCAGCCAGCAGAGTGATGCAAGAGGTGCTTTATAGTAATATCCACAAGTCGACTGTCTGCATTTGCTGTTGGACTGTACTCACTCAGAATTCCTTTTGAATAAACACAAATGAGTTTCATGTTATTTTTTTCCATATACAAATGACACAGCACTGCGCAGTTCATCATGTAATATATCACACAAGGAAGAGTGTTTCATCCAATTCCAATTTCCAAGTGCAGTCAAGTTCTTTTTAACCAGTGTCGAGGTCTTTGGAAAACGGATGAAACACTCTTGATTGAGTGTTTGATACAGCTTCTCAAACCATTAATAATTCTTAGAGAAATTCAAGGCTAAAGTTCACCAAATTTTATGACAATTAAGATCATCAAATTTCCAAACCTCCTTTACAGTAGCGATTTCATTTGTTTTCTCTTCACAAATTATAAAATGTTAGATCACTTATTACCTTGCGGTCCAAACACTCTGTCTTCTAATGACAGTTTGCCTTCCTGAACAAGTCTCATGATACCTACTGCTGTGATTGTCTTGCTGATACTGGCAATCCTAAACATGAAATCAGGTTGAACTTTCCTTCCTGCACCAGCGCTACCATAACCTACCAAGAAAAAAATGAATTCCGTGTTTTAATCCTTTGCACTAGTTTGAATTTATGATACTTTTCGAACTGATGGGTCAGTTGTTCTCAAAGAAAGTCAAACTAAGATAAAAGAAAAGTGCCACAGTGGGTATTAGAAGCTAGTTTGAATACAAAGGACTAGCTTTAATTGTTTCTTTTTCAATACTTAAGTCTGTTGCTTGAAAGCAATTTGTAGGATTCATCTTTATGACTTATGTTGTTCGTTGTAACACAAATCTGGGAAAGATTTTTATCATTCGTACAGTACATGTATATTGCCTAACAGAAACCCATTTAATGAACAATTATTTCACGCGCACGCATTGGATATGAAATGATGGATAGCCAACAAAGCGCGTAGTGCCTCGTTGGCTATAATCATCTTATATTCACCAAGCGTGAGGGGGGCCTTGGAATAATTGTTTTGATAAAAAACAATCAAGAATCTTACAAGATTTTGCTGATTTCGCTTTGCAAAAAATATTAGAAGGCAATTGAATGGTCTCTATTTCTGGGGCATGGTATATATAATGGCTCATATACCATGCCCACTAAGGCAATCAAATCACACAAATTGCATTATACAATGATCCAGTTTTTAATAAAAAAAATTTTCACTGGTATGCTCAAGCTAACTGGCTGTAAAGACCTGAAATAGTTTCTGCTGTCATCAGCTTGTGCTCTTACATTCTCAGGTAGGATTGCAAGCCATGCTCCAGGTACCTCAGTAACATTATTCAATTATGAAAACCAGGCTCTTACCCATTAACAGGGCTTCTGATAGGGTGCGATAAAAATTTGGAAATTATGCGGCACTTTTAAGTCTCATTATGCGGCAAGAAAGGTTTATTATGCGGCAAATTATGCGATTTCATTTTAGCTGATTTAACCTTGTTTTATAAGGTCTAAGAGGAGCACAATCCATTTTTTGCTGTTAAAGAGGCAATTAGAGCACGAAGAAATGAAGAAACAGCTGAAATAAATCATTTGTTGCCTCATTTCAAATAATTGAAAATCAGATACAATTTTAATTATTTACTAGTCTGGTCACGTCAGCGTTTGTTGCTTCCCACCCGCATTTTTTTCCGCGTTCTGCTTGTGTGACTCGGCTTCAAGGTCACAAAGAAATGATCAACCACTATGTTGCACGAAGAGCAAAACAACAGACCATCGTCAACATGAAACATTCCTTCGGGGCCCTTTCTTGCCCTGTCTTTCGCGGAAATATTTACAGGAAGGTGCGATCTTTTTTTCTCCTGCAAAGAAGCGCTCGGCGTTTTAACAACAAACCTATCCATAATGAGGATAAATACATATTGCAAGGGACTATCGAGCAGTTTACACACCAATACCTACATCGCAAGTATGAAGGGATCAAATGACAACTTAAAAATATATCAATGATTGTGATTGGTGTATTTACATAAAGGGATTGTTTATTTCGTGCCAATGATCACTCGCTTAATATTGAAAACCAGCACCAGGTCCCCACATGTAAAATGAAGCATAGAATGCCTGTTTGTTCGCTTGTTCAACAAATGAACGCTTCCAGGTGATTTTTGATGCCTTTTAAAAGAAAAAACTCCTTGAGATAACATTCAAATTATCGGAGAACTTAACATTAAGCAAGATTTTTGCTCTTCTTTTCTTAAATTGTGCGATTTTGTACAAATTCTGCGATTTTTCATGAATTATGCGATTTGTTGCGATTTTAGGTCAATTATGCGAAATCGCAACATCGCATAATATCAGAAGCCCTGCATTAACAAGTTCAGATTCTCTCATACCAAATTACTTTACCTTGGCAATAGACCCTATTTCCATCTCTACTCAAAGCAAAACTTGCCCCAGGAATATCTTGCTCGGTCATGAAATCTAGGATCACGTCATCCAAAGGAGTCATGAACTCTGATACTGGTCCATTGGTTTTTGGAGGCTCTAAACACAAATCATAAAATATTTGACAATAATTATGGGAGTGAAAAATATGAAATTTACATATAATTTATTTGAATGCTGGCAACCAGGGTTTAAAGCCACGCCCTACCCATTGATGAAGCAGTCGCTGCTGATTACTGATTACCGACTGGCCTAGCCAGGTGGCAATTTCATTACATGCAGCATGTTTTGATGCACCTATCAATGTCACCCCCCAGAGTGGGGAAGGGGGAGGGGAGGGTGGATGGGCTACCTACGGTCAATTGACTCAGAGAGCTTTTCCCTGGGTAGGAGGGATTTTGACACGGTCACCATCTTGGAAGACTGAAAGAACCTGGAAATGAGTCATCCACTATCTTGGTAATACCCAGAAGTCACCAGGAGCAAAGGACTTCTCTGCTTGTCTGTTAAGCATCTCCTCACCATGAGCAAAAGAGTCTCCAAAAGACAAGTAAGCAAATCTGTTTTACTTTTCCGTACATTTTCACATATCGTTTCTTGCGAACTGCAGTGAACATCATGTGAGGTTGTAAAAGCCACATCCTTCCCATCCGTTAATTAGTAAGATCTGATGCTAATAGAAAAAGTAACCCTTGGGGCAGGAATTTGACATTCAGTAGGCTGGTGTCTGGGGGTGGAGAATTTGACACTGGCTTCCACAGAAATGTCAAATTCCCCTGGGTCTGCATCCCCCTTTTAAATAATTGTGATACAACCCTTACAATGGAAATCACTCGCATCTTAGTGCTCCAGTAAACAGCCTTGAATCAAAGCTACTGAATTCTACTGAATTAGGGTCCTCGAATCAAACTCAAATCCAGTTAAACCAGTCTCTTCAGGGGTCTGGGTTCGAATCCCATCACTGTCACCATGTTGAATATGACCCCTGGATTGCTATTAGGAGTCAATCTTCTGTGATTAATAAGTGGTTTATTCAGCTTCCACTAAGGGAGAGTCAAGTACAAAGTACAGATTATAGTCTGACGCAATTCACTATCATTCATTGTTCCTGTGGTTACAACGTTGCATAATGTAACAGATATAATAATAATAATAACAGAATGATATAATAATAATATATAATAATATATAATAGATATAATATAAAAAAAAATTATTATACACTGTATGTGGTATCCCTGTTTTAAAGTGTAAAACCAAGATATAACGTACTTTGTGAAAATATGGTTCACTGGTGAGGATTTGAACCTGCATTCAAGGCAGACGTGATAACCACTACACTACAGGTGAATTAACCCACACAAACAGGGGACGAAATAGCAGAGCTTATTTTAATTACATCACTTATAAGATTTCAGCTGTAATAAGTAAAAGCTGTGCTGTTTCGTTGGCTGTCACTATGGGTTCGACTTCTTTTTCACATTAACTTACTTTTTTCCTTCATGACAGTGAAGCTATGCGAAAATATGGCTGATTCACTTTTAATAGGAATATTAATATCATTGAATATATTCCAAGGTGTCTATGTTCCCTGTTTTAAACTCATGCAGTCACCAACCCATGCATATTGGGAACCTCAAACCTATACTCTACTAATCACTGAACTACACCAGATAATTAAACTTACGATCAGCTGTGCATTTCCAATATATAAACAAGAGTAACATAATAAAAGGATCTTCGTCCTGAATGACTGAATGACTTACCACACGAGATCCAATAGTTGTGATCTGTAAGATGATGTTGCTCTTTATAATCCATCTTCCAATTTAAAAATCAATCATCGAAAGCCAAAGAATTCAATCGCTAGGAAGATACGGAGAAATTAATTGGAAGGGAAGGAAAACTGTATGTACTGCGTGTGACACTGCGTGTATGTTTTACGGGCACAACGGCAACCTCGTTCCCAGGGTCTCTCATCTTCCCTGGTGGTGCCTGGTTGCAAAAGTTGCCAATAAAAAAGGCGACTATTTAGTAACAAAGAGTTTTTGGTAGAGGTGGTTGTAAGCTAGTATCTTAACGTTTGGTGATATAAAGGGTCTTGGTTTAAGTGGCTGCAAAGTATATAGTTGTACAGAGGCTGCTGGTTGCAGTGGTTGCAAAACCTGCCAATTAAATAGGTGACTATTTAGTAAAAAATAGATGTTGGCTCCGGTGGTCACAAGCGATGCAAGGTAAGTATTTTAACATTTGAGATAGAAAGGGTCTTCGTTGAGGTGCTTGCAAAGTATATATTCGGGAAATTTGTTGTAAGAGCGTGTTGGTTGCAGTGGTTACAAAAGTTGCCAATTAAATATGTGACCATTTAGTAATAAATAGAGGTGTGTTGCGGTGGTTGCAAGGGTTGCAAAGTAAGTATGTTATCATTTGGTGATGGAAAGGGTCTTAATTGCAGTAGATGCAAAGAATGTATGCAGAAAATTTGTTGTACAAAGGGTGTTCGTTGCAGTGGTTGCGAAAGTTGCCAATTTAATACGTGACTATTTACTGAGTGATAAAAAGACGTTGGTTGAGGTGGTTGCAAGGGTTTGAAAGAAGGTATTTTAACATTTCAAAAGGGGCTTGGTTGCAGTGGTTGCAAACGTTGCCAATTTCAATATGTGACTATTTAGTTGTGGTGGTTCTGGTCGAGGCCGTAAGTATCTTATTTGGGGACAAAAGGGGTCTTGATTGCAAGGGTTACAAGATTTAGATAGGTATCTTTACATTTGGTGATCGAAATGGTGTTGCTTCCAGTGGTTGCAAAGTATACATGCGGGTTATTGGTTTTACAAAGGGTGTTCGTTGCAGTGGTTGCGAAAGTTGCCAATTTAATACGTGACTATTTAGTGATAAATAGACGTTGGTTGAGGTGGTTGCAAGGTTCTAAGGTCTTGGCCGCAGTGATTGCAAATGTACGTATATGGAAAATAAGTTGTACAAAGGGTGGTGTTTGCAGTGGTTACGAAAGTCGCCAATTGTCTATGCGACTATTTAACAATTAGATTATGAGCTCGAGATTTCTATCGCGTGATAGTTGATGAGGGCGAAGCCCGAATCAACTATCACGCATAGAAATCGAGAGCGAATAATCTAATTGTTTTAGTATAAATCTACTAGTCGTTCAAAACTAAACAAGTAAATTATCTATTTCCTCATCGCAGGCACTTCGAAAACGCGAAGAAGCGAGCGCCATTTTGTTGAAAATCGCTACTCACTATCTATCACAGAATAGATAGCGAGTAGCGTAGCCAATCAGAGAACGGCATTCGTGATACAACACTAGTAGATTTATACTAATTAGTAATAGATGTTGGTTTCGGTGGTTTCAAGGGTTGCAAGGTAAGTATCTTAGTACTTGGTGACAGAAGGAGTCTTGGTTGCACTTCTTACAAAGTATGTATGCGGGAAATTAGTTGTAGGAAGGGCGTTGGTTGCAGTGGTTACAAAAGTTGTGAAGTTAATATGTGGCTAATTTAGTAATAAACACATGTTGGCTGCCGGTGGTTGCAAGGTATTTTAACATTTAGTGATAAAAAGGAAAGGATCTTGGTTACAGTAGCTGCAAAGTATGTATGTGGGATATTGGTCGTACAAAGGGTGTTGGCTGCAAAATTTGTCAATTAAATATGTGACCAGTTAGTAATAAATAGATGTTGGTTGCGTTTGTTGCAAGGGTTGCAACGTACGTATATTAACATTTTGGCGGTAGCATTGCTAAGTATGTGTGTGGGAAATTAGTTGTAGAAAGGGTGTTTGTTTCAAAAATTTCCTATTGGATATATGACTATATTTAGTAATAGGTTGGTTGTGGTGGCTGCAAGCTAAGTATGTTAACATACAGGCCCGGGTTCCTGGAAAGCCGATCAAGTTAGCGCTAATCGAGGATTACTAGTCGCTTTAATACAGGAAGAAAATTTACTCTTCGAGTAGTTCCTTTTTCTGAAAGCACGATTAGCACTATCCAAGAGATAAACTAAGGGTTAAATTAAACACACCTAGCGAGGTCGATCAAACTAAGTTTGTCAAAATAAACAAAATTTGCGGACTTACTGGTCCCAGTAATTCGTTCACAATCACGCGAAAGAGACTTTCGTCAGCGCGAAATTTGTCTCGAGGAAGAACTTCGCAGTGGATATAGATTTTAAACGAGACTCGCTGAATTTCTGACCACAATCAGAAAAGAGTAGTGAGAGAAATCTATCAATGGTAAGTAAGCAGTTAGTGTATATGTGTTCATGCGCAGATTGACAAAACTACAAATTCTACGATCTTTTGGTCAGCGGTTGCATCGTAGGCTCCTCCTGCTTGTTCTCGCGCAACAATTTTAAAATCCGGGACGAGAATGAAGCTCTAAAAAAAATCAAAATGAGTTACACGCAGTTTTTAATGTAGTCATGGGTAAAAGTTTTCTAATTTTTTTTCTACATGGCTGGGAACAACAGGGAACAAAAAAATTCCTGGCTGGGGGTAAGGTTCAATGATGCAGTTCCTGGCTGGTAAGTTCATTGTATAATAAACGCCTAGTTGGCTTTGAGGAGAGAGAACTCTGTAGAGTATGTTAAAGTGCTTAAGTCAACGCATGAACAAAGATGAATAAAGAGGCCCGCAAATAAAAACTCGCAAATGTATAAGCTGCGTTCATAATTGCGATTGTCCCTCATTTGGTTAAAAATCTCATGTACACAAAATAATCAAATACGAAGCTACTAAGCATTCAAGAGTTGCAACTCATTCCTTTCATAAAATTGACACAAGTTAACAAAGCCGCATCCATATAAATGACTTACAGATCACAAATGCTCGTAGGAGTTTTGGAGAGGGACGAACCCACTTCTTGGTCTGGGCCTCATTAAGAAAATCAAGCGTTCAAGTAAATTTAAGCCTACACTCTACATTTCACATTGATCAGCCGAGTTTTAACGTCCAGTATTCCAGGCCATTTCTAACTTGATTACAACACTCTTGGCTTGCTCAATAGAACTTCACTTCACAGTACAGCATGTTGCCGGACAGAGAGCCAATCAGAAGGCGATCTTTATAAACAGTTGCAACTGTGGAGGCTGACATTTCCTTTCCATCATTCACGTACACCTCGCGAAGCTCGTAATCAGGATAAGCTATCCCGGATGCAGACGGCTCTCCAAGCTGCAGCGTCAGAATTTGAGAAGGACACAGATGACTGATGTTCTTGCTGTACTCAATAATATGAAAAGCCTGAGGGATTGCCGCCATCCACTGATTTCCGGTGACGGGATCTATGTTGATGTTGTCTATCAATGATCCAACTTTAATAACCTGTTCAGAGAAAGTACAGTAAATTACCAGCTGTCAGAGCAGAGGCTCTTTTCTCAAACGTCCATGAAACTTTCAGGCCCGTTAACCCGATGGGGTTGTATGTTTCCCCGGATGGACTCACATCTTAAAGCCACCGTTACACATTGAAACTTTTAGCTGAAACTTGTGTGCAACGGCGCTGCGAAACAAGTTTCAGCAGGCACTGCACCGTGTAACAGGGTCGGTTTTTGTGAAACTTTTTCGAATTTCCGTTGCGAGACAAGTTTCACGAAAAGTAGAACCGCTTCCTACTTCAGCAACGGCTCGCAACGGTCGCAATGGTGAAAAAACAAGAGTTTCACCGTGTAACACCACTTCGTGAAACTGGTCTCGTTCGCCGTTGCACACAAGTTTCAGCTAAAAGTTTCAACGTGTAACGGCGGCTTAAGGGATTTCTCCAAGGAAGAACTAACTGTAATCTGTTTTTAGCGACTTCTCTAATACACAAGAAGAATTTGCAAAAATTGGCAATTTTTGTCCAGTTGCAATCCATTTCCATCCTAACCATACGCAGCTAAACATAATACTAGTTTCTGTGCACTAGTAGGGTTGTTATTAACAAAACTGAACAATTATTTTATCGATTCTATCGATTTAAATATGTTTTTGGCCACTCAAAATGACACTTGCGTGCCACGAGCCACAAATCAACGACCTGAGTTATGTAATATATCAAACACTCTAAAAGTGTTTGATCTGATTCCCAGACAGCGAGAAGTAAGTTGAAAAAACGAGGCACAGCCGATAATTTTTTTAAAACCAACTTCGAGAGTTTGAAAATCGGATGAAACAATCGTTCGAGTGTTTAATAAAGCACTAGGCAATGGTTATGAAGATGGGCAAACTTCTTTGTTATATGTTTTTGTTAGCACTTTTGGCCTTGACCGTGCACAAACCACACCAGATTTTGAAAT
The DNA here is from genome assembly GCF_977016875.1 of Pavona decussata. Lineage (NCBI taxonomy): Eukaryota > Metazoa > Cnidaria > Anthozoa > Scleractinia > Agariciidae > Pavona > Pavona decussata. The sequence goes on from NW_028145460.1 coordinate 555,353, forward strand.
GTGTTGGGGCAACTGACCAATAGAAACGTTCCTGTTAAGATATTCAACTGTTTTGTGAACGTTAAAACAAAGGATTGTGCACGGTCGCGGCCCTTCCAACATAAATTGCAGCACCATTGTTGCCATGTCAAGGTTTCATAACCAGTCCCTCAATTTACTATGATGAAGCTTCTAAACCATCAAAAGTTGACCAAATTTTATGACAATGAAGATCACACTTTCAAACCTCCTTCAGTCACGGTATTGAGTTTCTTTGTTTTCTCTTCATGAATTATTAATGAGTTTGAGAAGCGAGATTTCACTGCAAGACGTCCCCGTATGTCTACCCTACGTACCTGAGACTCCTCTAAGGTGTTGTCCTGGCGACGTCTATAAACTACAACGCTTTGAGAAGAATGGTCGGGTACAAAAACAAACCTACAAGGAATGGGAAGGAATTTAGCTGCTGAGTGTGGCACTCTCGATAACATTACAGCACAAATAGAAGCAAGTTAGAGGCTTTAAATAAAAAGTAAGGTAGGTGAAGTCCCTTTACAAGCCTGAGTGGCCCACACGGCCGGAGCTTAACCCAGTTTCTGTAACATGAAGCAACTAGGAGTATTGCTACTCCCCCCTGGATGGGATGCTAGTCCATCACAGGGTTACCCCCAGCAGTACGTCTCCAGGACCCATTTATACACCTGGGTAAAGAGAGACAAGGTGGAGCAAAATTTCTTGTCTAAGGAAACAACACGGCAATGAAGAGACCACCCTGACCTCAAACTAGTGACCCTCCGATCTTCCGATTGAAAGTCCGACGCACTAACCACCATACTACTTCGCCTCCACAGTGGATTTTTAAAAAGGGAATAATTTATTGGAAAAGCGCATTTCAAGCTTCTGATTCAGTTGCATTCCATCCAGCAAAAGTTTGTTTAGACAAAAGTCCAGTTGCCCGCTGTTAAATTAGAAAAACATCTGGCATCTTAACAAATAATCCACTCGTATAATCACAATAATCGACCTGTGTGTCTTAAGGCAATCTTGATATAATAGAACACCCGTCATTAGATCCGAATATATTGTTCGCGAGTCCTGGAATGTTTCTAAAGAAGAAGGACGCGGACAAGTTAATTTTAAGAAAACGGACAAAGGGTAAGGTGGAAATACAATAAAGAATACACGAGCACCAAATTGGATAGCCGTCCAAACTGATTTTATGCAAGACTTCAAGTATTTCCCACGGGCGAGATATATCGATACAATTTAACTTAACTTAAAATTTGCCTTTTGCGAAACTTCCGGCTTGGACAATTTATTGCCCTTGGCAGAAATCCTGAAGTAAATTCAAATTTCTCCCTTTCTAGCTCCTTTGTTGGTGAAGCTAAGAAGTTATTTCAGCTCTCAGAAATACGACCCAGTGTGTCCTTTTCCTTCTTTCATAAAGCAAATTTCTGTTTCTTTCAAGATTCAAGAATAAATGAGAGACCATCGCAGTTATGTATGCAACTTAAACAGCTACGAAAAGAAAGGCTGAAAAACTTCAGGAATTCAGAACAAGTATCGTTGGCGCAAGTTTTGCGGGCAGGCCAAACTGTTAATGAAGAACCCCAAAATGTAGTTTACTAAAGGACCTTGCTGGAAAATAGCCCTTACTATATACAGTTCAGAATACCTACAGTAACTTTTTCATGTTAAATGCAAACGAAAATAAATCATTCTACCCCTGAGACTACGAATCTCCAGGTGAGGTTTTATAGCGGAGCTCCGCGCGCCCCATTAGTAACAAAATTGGTAATGCATCAATGCCAGAAATTTTGGTTAGCTATGACGTCACTTCTGTCCATCCGTACGGCCGTACGTCCGTCCGTCCGTCCGTACGCAGCACTACAGGAAAACTCAGGTGTGTGAAGCTGTGCTGCGACCATCGTTTGTTTGGCCGGAAGTTGCATCGCCAACTGCTCATAGTAAAAACAAAAACACATTCTGAAGACAACAAAATACAAAGTCAATTTATGTGACCGACAGCGGGAGAAACAGAAAGACGACTAGCGGTGGGAGAAACAAGTCGAATGGCACATTATCAGAATCTTAAAGTGAAACCATTTTACTGACATGCAGCAACCTGCATGCCCCAGTGCACGCCGGTGACTCCGAAGACTGCTGCAAACGGCGCACGCCAGTAAAATACCTTTGCACTGATGCGCGAGAACTCTTCGAGTTCTGCCATTCTCTGTAGACTGGGTTACGTAAGTAACTACGATGATCTCTCATTTAAAATTATCTCATCTCCAGTTCAAACATATGAATTTCATATATTTCACGTTCATCAGATTCGAATAGGTCAATAACCCCCAAACTTCCGGGCACATTTTACCTTTCATCTTTGTCCATGCTGATGCCATTGGGGTGTCCTCCTCCAAAAGCCACTTTCCCTTTGAATCCATCAAAAAACACGACGTTGCCATGCAACCAGTAATGGAGAAACAACGTATGTACAAAACGCAGTACAGTGTTGTCAAAATGGAAGAAATTGTCGTTGGTGACATAAAATTTATCGGGACCTGTGAGCAATGGGGAAGAATAAAAAGGTAATCACCTCAACAGTTCAACAATTATTTGAGAATTAGCTCAAATCAATGAAAACTCACTAAGCAAATGTGTACTACTAATGTTAACTTTTAGCAGAACATGAACCCTGCAAGAGCGTTTTAAGGTAAGCGAGATATTCAGATGATAAGTACTTGTTGGACCTCCTAGGATCAGAAGCTCAGTCAGTGGATTGTCATCAGGCCATCAGCAAGTCGGGCATGCCGACAGTCATTCAGCCGTCAGTCAGTCGGTAAGTCAAGTGCTTAGTCCACTAGGAAGTTGGCGTGTCTGTTCATGCAAATGTTCTTTCCCCACTGTCAATTGTCACCATTCTGTCAGTCGATCCAAGTCTGTGTACCTACAGGCTCTTGCGATTTTCAGGCCACCTTTCTCAAGCTAAATATGTGCCCTTAAGTAATGTCATATTTTCTATCATAACTCTGAACTAAGAGCTATGATGGTCATTTCCGGTACACCCACATGCACCCTGATAAGGCGAATCATCTGTGATCCTTACCTACTGCATACAGATTATTTGGACTCCAGATCAAGACGTCCACAACAGAACGGCGATGAATAAGTGAATGAGTTTCTCGCTCGAAATCAAATATTTCAATAGCTTGAGCGTCCGGCCGGTGATTGATCACAAACAGGGACACCGCGCCTGAGGCTTGGTCCAAATACACGCTCATTCCATGCGGGTTAAACCCCGTGCGATTGAAGTTCTTCAGGGTTAGTTTAACTGGAGCCTGACTGGGTTTGTTGAAGTCAAAGGTTAGCAGCTTACTATCTCGCTTGTCAAGCTCCGGATCGTACCATAAACCAATTTTATAGCGAATTCCCTATTAAAAAATTAGGGAGAAAACAATAATTGTAATGCATCAAGAAACCACTAAGCTTTTCAGTTTTCAATGTTAAACCATTCTGTACTAAAAAGTAAGTTCCCAGGGGTCCGACAGAGTCAGAGTTAGATCCAATGACCCCAATGGATGTCCACCGTCAGCCCCAGGGGGAAGGGGGGGGGGGGGGTTCTCATAAACAAAATCGTGGGGCCGAGGATGATGGGTGGAAGTTTTGAAAAACAAGCCAAAAGGTACCAGAATGTTGTTGTGTTGACATGGCTCAAATTCTCAACCCCCTAAGAAATTACAAACAAGTCTACTAGCAAATACTGAACCTGTCTCTAATCTTTTGGTTCACTACTGTAAAATGTGCCGCTTTAAGGCAAACAGTGGTCACTTGATAGTTTTTTAACCCTTTAAGCCCCAACAGTGATCAGCATCAAATTTCTCCTTGTAATATAAATGCTTGTTTAACCCCTGAGGTCATGAGAATAAGGATATGATCACCCAAGGTGAATTATCTTGATATCAAATAACTTCTCTTCTCCTCTTGGGGACAAGATAGGAAAATTTGTTCTTTGATATAAGGGATTAAAAAGTTAAGCAGTAGCACTACACAACTTCTGCCACCCAAGGGTAGACAATCACCCCTGTACTAGGCCTGCCTGCAGGCACTTAGCTTCAGATTCTGTAGCATGAGGCAATTAACTGTAATACAACTTATACTAATCTCACTAGCATATTAGGATTCAAGTGGATGCCATATGGTTAGCTCATTTCGTGGAACAATGGACTGCTGAGAAGGAGGGCGTTAGTTTCAACCTCAGCCGGACCAACACTCATGGTCTTAGAACAACTGAGGAGAGAGTGCTGCCTTTGCTTTGACAGCTGCAAATGGTTAGACCTTCACGTGGCTCGGATGCATGACCACATAGAAATGGCGAGATGACCATTTCCTGTACCCTACAAGTTTCCCTTGTTTGATTGGCCAAATAAATAGTGAGCTGTGTTGATCTGGATTTTGCTAAAAGGCAGCCTGCTACCTGGTGGCCCACAGCCTGTGGCCTCCCTCAAAGCCCACGGCCCAGCAGCCTATGGGCCACTTCCCAGCTCAAGGCCCCATGGCCCACCAGGCAGCAGGCCCACTTTGCAGTTCACAACCCAGGCCAATCTCATCTCCTGAGCCGCCTGGCCCTCTTAACCACCAGAGGCTGGGCAGGAGGACAAAGGCCCCGCCAACTTAGAAGAACAGGAGGCTCTCAGTCTGAGGACGAGAATGGACCCGAGAATTTTATTAGTATTGTTTTTTTTTTTTTATGCCCACTTCAAGATGGTGGATTACTTACCATGACAGACTGGAAACTAGCAAAATAACACTCTGGTTAGCCTAAATATCACTCCAGTTAGTCTTATTTAGCTTAGGTAGCTTGAGGTTGGCATTTATATTTAGGGTTAGGATATCTAGCCAAAAAGTTGCTGATTGTAGGGGCCAGGCATCGGTGGTTTATCCGCTTAGCAACCGTGTTTAACTCTTTTTTGGCATTTCTTTTTCTAACTTTAAAAGGTAGGATAAAGTAACTAAGTAACTGATTTATAGTAGTTAATTTGGTTTCAGTTTATTGATTTTCCTCACATATACACACAAACAAATACGATATTAACAAAACATTAACCAGGCAAAGTAGCCCAAGGAAACCAATAAGGCTTTTGTAACTCACTACATTGGATAATTCTATGGTATCCGCCATCTTGTATCTGACTCCTTGTGACGTGGGCGTAAAAAAAAAAAAATCCCTGGGCCGTGAACTGTCAACTGGGCCGCACGCCATGGAGCTGTGAACTGAACGTAGGGCTGCAGTTCACCTTTTAGCAAAACCTGTGCTAATCTGCAAAATCAGGGAGCAACTGCCATCATGTTTGTTTTGTACCTTCCAACACAGCATTGTTTTCACTTTAAACACAGAGGTATGTTTTTTCCCTGCAGTGACTTATACTGTTGTAACACTAAATTGCTCTTCAATAATGCAAAACAAATGTGTAGTTTCAACAAATATCCATACCCACCCCAAGGAATGTGGGAGCAGGGAGGGGCTAACTTCTTACAGGGAAGTATATAGCTAAACTGGAAATTCCAGTGGGGGGAGAGGATTCAAACCAACAAACATTCTGTAGAGGAGATATGGGTATTTTCTGGAACCATACAGTCTCCCTCTGGGTATCATGTGAGCATTTTGCTTACATGGAATTAAGTATTCACAATTTTAAAATGGTTTTGTCAAATCACTATCAAAGCACCTGCATCAGTTAACTGAGTGATGCACACACTTACCGAAGATACAAATACCAGTCCGTCAGGAAGAAGAGCGAGATCCTCTGAACCATTTACTAAAAGATAAAATGAGATCAGACTTGTTATTTATAGGGAGCATTTTATGAGTGAGAGACACTACCTGTATATAACTCCCAATCTTTCTCTTGCAAAGAAAGTCGTACAAGAAAATTCAAGTTCCATGAGGTCTGGAAAAGTGTTTCGTGACAACTAAAGGCAAGCGGAAGTGTTGCGTGACTCCGCGCGTAATATATTCCATCCAAGCGTAAGAATGCAAATGAGACGACAACTCCCTCATCAGTCACTAATCAGTTTATGCACTGATATTAAAGGTCAGAACAGCGAATGGAGAGATTAAAACAGACCAAATCTCGCCATTCATACCTGAAATGGCTCTTTGCTTTAAAGTGTATTTTCGCATGTGGCTGTCAAAGCTAGTATTAAGCAACAGTTTTTTTTTTAAATTTGAACGTACACAGTAATCGATACAGGATCGGATCTTAAATTTAATTTAGCTAAGAAAGCAAGAGAAACTACCTACCAGTGTTCGCTTACCGGCAGACTTACAGACTTAAACGTTACTTGCTTACCTTCTATTTTTCTACAAGGCCCAGGAGAGTGGTTTATGGTGTGAGTGAAAAATCCAACAGTAACCCTAAAAACGAAAAGAAGACAGTTCCTTTTGTCATTCGACTTCCATTCACACGTAACTAAAACAACAAGAATATCATTCTTACAGTGTTTTAAGGACATGGTAAGATAAGATGGCGATTAGCACAACAACCACAAATTCACCAAGTCGACCCATGAATGCTGGAGGAATTTGTTTCAATCTTCCGTGCAGAAGTATGATTTCATACAAGCGACGACACACAAATCACGAGCTTACGAGCTGACGGGCTTGCGTGACACCCTAGACGGAAAAACATCTTGGTCCTTGCGCATGATTCCCTTGTGACATTCTTTACTTTACCCCAACCTCTTTCGGCAGCCTGACATGACAGCCAAGCATGCTAGTGAAAGGCAATAATAGCCTGGGCAATAACCATCACGATTGGAGAAAAGCTTAAAACACGTTTTAATGTTGAAAATGATGAATTATTCTAGAAAGTGACACAGGCATACTCGGAAAAAAGAAATCCGAGTGCTCCTATCAGGAGTCGAATCTAAGACCTTCCGATTACTCGGTTCATTTACCAGGCTAGAAATATACCATCACATTTATTTCATATACGTTTCAATGTTGTAAGAAAAATTTCATTAGTAAGTAGATTAACTAACATAGTTTAACAAATTGACGGCAGCTTTTTATACAATAAAATTATGTAATAAAATGTTCAAAACTCAAGCGGAATCACAAACCTCAGGCGAGTGGTTTCACTGCCAAGTTTTGACATTTTATGGTGTCATTTTATGTTCTGTAAGAGGGGTATAAGAGTTTTGATCATTTTCCAAAAAATATAAGAACGTTCAGCCTCAGCTCCAAAATTAGACGTTCTTATAAAAAAAAAAAAAAAAAAAACAGAGTGTATGTGGGAATTAGTTGCAGAAAGGATGTTGGTTGCAGTGTTTGCAAAAGTTACCAATTTAATATCTGACTCTGATCGTAATAAATACATTTTGGTTGTGGTTATTGCAAGGTAAATATGTTAGGTTTTGGTGATACAAAGGGTCTTGGTTGCAGTAGCTTCAAAGTATGTATGTGGGAAATTAGTTGTACACAGGGTGTTGGTTACAGTGGTTGCAAAAGTTACCAATTTAATCAGTATGTGACTATTTAGTAATAAATAGATGTTCGTTGTCAGGGGCGCGGCTAGTCATTTTTAGTTTGTAAGCCCGTTCCATACCTCGCGGGTGCAGCTCAGGGTGGCTTATGTTTAAGACAAAGCACTTTAATATAAAATATCCTCATGAATTCTCGGCAATTAAACGCCATCTAATTTGAAGTTATCAGGGATTGTACAGTACAATCCAGTACTACTGGACTGGATGCCGAACTAACTTTCTTAAGTCAAGTTTTCTGGGAATCCGAAGTTTAGCATCCTGTTCTTCGTGCCGCAAAACGCACGAGCCATAACCTGCGATCAGGCGTTCTTTTTTCGGGGGAGCGCGAAAGTGTGGCAGCGCGAGAGTCACACCGCCGTCTGAAAAAGAAAAAAGAACGCCTGATCGCAAGTTACACGAGCCATGGCCTCCCCATCAGTGGTTATGTCCTTGTACGCGTGCATTAGTGCAAGACCCGAGAGTCGCTCTGTGTTCATGGTTGCCCGTAGATAAGTCTTGACTCTACTCATCGTGCTAAACAACTGCGCTTAGGAGTTGCGGTTGACACAGGCATCCGGTGAGAAGAATCGTGAGGATGGTGTTTACGTTTCAATAACGCGTCGACAGTGTCAGCCAGGGTTGCTGGTCGTTCCGCCTAGTTGAGTACAGGCACTTTGTTTTCCACCGCAAAATCTCGTTGTCAGATCGCTCGTGTACACCGCATACATCTTATCTTGGACGTTGTTGCTTAATCCTTGCAGTTTTTGGGAGAAGATACTGGCCAAGGAGGCGATCCTCCTGTGACAAGAGCTTGGCATTCGCTTCTTGAATGAGACGATCAATAAGGGAGGTACACAGCTCTTTTCCAGTAGGACTCTGGGTTTGTAACAATCATCCTGTGTTGCTGCGCATGCCTTCCGGTTGCTCTTGGCATGCCATGCCATTTGGTCATGCGGCATGGCCGAATGTCAAACTCGGCTGTAATGTGTTTCCCAAACCGAGGGATCGCCTCTCTCACTTTTCATGATATTTATCGCAACTCCGTCGCCGGATTCTTTCCTTGTAACATTGTTTACAAGGCAACTGTATTGGAAAGGACAATGCTCTGATGCACATAGAGCAAAAATCAAACTGCTCGATGGAGGATAAGTAGCCCCTTGCCTTTCCATAGCCACTCTGGGACAAGATCTCAGGCGCCTGAACTACGACTTGGAACGCTGCACCGTAGACATGTAAAGCATCAGCCCCATTCGGCCATCTTTTCAAGCTCGTTCCCAGAGTTTTCCAATTGTACTTTGGGAGGCCTTCTACGTTTCCTCCAAAAAATTACCCAAAAAAACTAGTTCTATGAATTAAAAAAATATAATCGCATAATAAATATACCAAGAAAAGTTTGTAAGCGCGGGCTTACTGGCTTGAAGGGAACTACACCCCTGGTTGTAGTGGTTGCGAGGGTTCCAACATAGCTATTTCAACATTTGGTGATAGAAAGGGTATTGGTTACGATAGATGCAAAAGTTTCCCATTGAATGTGTGACTATCAAGTAATAAATAGATTTTGCTTGCGCTATTTGCAAGGTAAATATGTTAGCTTTTGGTTATAGAAAGGGTCTTGGTTGCAGTAGCCCCAAAGAATGTATGTGGGAAATTAGTCAGTGTACAAAAGCTGTTGGTTGCAGTGGTTGCATTTAAATATGTGACTATTAAGTAACAAATAGATGCTGGTTGCAGAGGTTGGAAGACATACCAGTTAACCATATTAATATTTGCTGATGGAATGGGCATTAGTTGCAGTGGTTGCAAAGTATGTTTGCTAGAAACTTGTCGCACAAAGGGTGTTAGTTGCAGTGGTTGCAAAAGTTCAAAATTAAATATGTGACAATTTAGTAATAAATAGATGTTGGTTGGAGTGGCTGCAAGGGTTACAAGGGAAGTATGTTAACATTTGGTGATGGAAAGCGTATTAGTTGCAGTGGTTAAATGTATGTATGCGGGAAATTAGTTTTACAAATGGTGTTGCTTGCAGTGGTTGCAAAAGTTGCGCACTAAATGTGGGACTATTTCCTAATAAATAGACGTTGAAAGTGAGAAGTGATCATCGCAGTGAATTTTCCAATTTATGCAATTGGAAATTGGAAGCCTGAAAAAAATTCAGGCTTCAACGGGATTCGAACCCGTGACCTCCGCGTTACCGGTGCGATGCTCTACCAACTGAGCTATGAAGCCACACATTGGGAGCAAGGTCAATTGTAGGTTCCCATTTTCCCGTAAGAGGAGTGAAACGATGTAAAGTATATGAAATAATTCATATATGAACTGCGGATATAGATGAAAGTGAGAAGTGATCATCGCAGTGAATTTTCCAATTTATGCAATTGGAAATTGGAAGCCTGAAAAAAATTCAGGCTTCCAATGTGTGGCTTCATAGCTCAGTTGGTAGAGCATCGCACCGGTAACGCGGAGGTCACGGGTTCGAATCCCGTTGAAGCCTGAATTTTTTTCAGGCTTCCAATTTCCAATTGCATAAATTGGAAAATTCACTGCGATGATCACTTCTCACTTTCCTCTATATCCGCAGTTCATATATGAATTATTTCATATACTTTACATCAAATAGACGTTGGTTGCAGTGGTTGCAAGGGTTAAAAGGTAAGTATGTTACGACGTGGTGATAGAAAGAGTATTGTTTGGAGTGGTCGCAAAAGTTGACCATTGAATGTGTGACTATTTAGTAATAAATAGATGTAGGTTTCGGTGGCTGCCAGATAATTATTTTAACATTCGGTGATAGAAAAGGTCTCGGTTGCAGTCGTTACAAAGTATATATGCGGGAAATTAGTTTTGCAAAGGGTGTTGGTTGCAGTGCCAAAAGTTGCCAATTATTTGGTAAAATAAAGGCGGTGGTTGCAAAGGTTACAAGGTAGGTATCTTAACATTTGGTGATCGAAATGGTGTTGCTCGCAAAGTATACATGCAGGTTATTAGTTTTATAAAGGGTGTTCGTTGCAGTGGTTGCGAAAGTTGGCAATTTAATACGTGACTATTTAGTGATAAATAGACGTTGGTTGAGGTGGTTGCAAGGTTCGAAGGTCTTGGCCGCAGTGATTGCAAAGTATGTATGTGGAAAATAAGTTGTACAAAGGGTGGTATTTGCAGTGGTTACGAAAGTCAATTATCTATGCGACTATTTAGTAATAGATGTTGGTTGCGATGGTTTCAAGGGTTGCAAGGTAACTATCTTAGTACTTGGTGACAAAAGGAGTCTTGGTGGTTGCAAAAGTTACGAAGTTAATATGTGACAATTTAATTTAGTAATAAAACATGCTGGTTGCTTTGGTTGCAAGGATTTCAAGGTGAAGTAGTTTAACATTTAGTGATAGAAAGGTTCTTGGTTACAGAAGCTGCAAAGTATGTACGTGGGATATTAGTCGTACAAAGGGTGTTGGTTGCAAAAGTTGTCAAGTAAATATGTGACCAGTTAGTAATTAATAGATGTTGGTTGCGGGTGTGCAACGGTTGCAATGTACGTATGTTAACTTTTTGGTGGTAGAATTGCAGTGGTTGCAAAGTATGTGTGTGAGAAGTTATTTGTATAAAGGGGCTTTGTTTCAAAAATTTCCTATTGAATATGTCACTATATTTAGTAATAAGTTGGTTGTGGTGCCTGCAAGGTAAGTATGTTAACATACAGACCCGAGTTCCTGGAAAGCCAATTGGCGATAATCGAGGATTAAATCGCTTTAATGCAGGACGAAAATTTAACCTTCGATTAGTTTCTGTTTCTGAAAGCACGATTAGCACTATCCAAGAGATAAACTAAGGGTTAAATTAAACACACCTAGCGAGGTCGATCAAACTAAGTTTGTCAAAACAAACAAAATAGCGGACTTACTGGTTCCAGTAATTCGTCCACAAACACGTGAAAGAGACTTTCGTCAGCGCGAAATTTATCTCGAGGAAGAACTTCGCAGTAGATATAGATTTTGGACGGGACTCCCTTGAATTTCTGACCACAATCAGAAAAGTGTGGTAAAAGAAATCTAACGATGGTAAGTCAGCAGTTAATAATATATACTGTATGTGATCATGCGCAGATTGACAAAACTACAAAGGCATAAACATCCTCCTCGTCAATCTCGCATCCAGAGTCCTCAGGCTTTTTGGTCAGCGGGTGGGCGCCAGGCGCTCACCCGCTGACCAAAAAGCCTGAGGACTCTGGGTGCGAGATTGCGTTCTCAGAGTCTATAATCTTTCGGTCAGCGGTTGCATCGTAGGCCCTAGTCTTCTACGCTAGTCTTCGCGTAACAATTTTTAAATCCGTGGGTGCTCTGGAGATGAGAATGGAGCTCAAAAATTTCAAAATTAGTTACATGCAGCTTTTAATGTAGTCCCGGGAAAAAGTTTCCTAATTATTTTCCTACATGGCTGGCAAAAACATATCACCAATTTCCTTGGAAAAACAAGGAACAAAAAAAATTCCCGGCTGGCAAGTGGATTATATAACAAACGCCTAGCTGGCTCAGAGGAGAGAGAATTAACTCGGTAGAGTATGTTAAAGTACTAAAGTCAAAGCATGAACAAAGATGATTACAGAGGCCCGCAAAAAAAAAACAATCAGGTTTAATGGGATTCGAACTCATGAAAACTGAGATACCGTTTTCACTTTCATTTATTCAGTTACACTGGTATATTGCAAACTGACAAAACCACCCGCTCCTAATGGGTTTGATTGCGTCGCTATCGCAGAGATCACGGGTTTGAATCCCGTTCAAGCTTGAATTTCTCCTCAGCTGGCTTCCTTCTAGCAGCTGCGCATACATAAGCTGCGTTTATAATTGCAATTGTACCTCATTTGGTTACACTTACACTTTTCACACTTTTTTTTAATTATTTTCAACCAACATATACAGACAATTTGCACAAACCGCGTATAGCATTAGCTAATCTTGGCGGGTATTAGCAATAGACAAAAATTAATTTAAAAATCTCATGTACACAAAACAATCAAATACGAAGCTACTTAGCATTCAAGAGTTGCAACTCATTCATTTCATAAAATTGACACAAGTTAACAAAGCCGCATCCGTATAAGTGACGTACAGATCACAAAGGCTCATAGGAGTTTTGGAGAGGGACGAACCCGCCTCTTGGTCTGGGCCTCATTAAGAAAATCAAGCGTTCAAGTAAACCTAAGCCTACACTCTACATTTCACATTGATCTGCCGAGTTTTAACGTCCAGTCTTCCAGGCTATTTCTAACTTGATTATAACACTCTTGGCTTGCTCAATAGAACTTCACTTCACAGTACAGCATGTCGCCGGACAGAGAGCCAATCAGAAGGCGATCTTTATAAACAGTTGCTACTGTGGCAGCTGACACTTCCTTCCCATCATTCACGTACACCTCGCGAAGCTCGTAATCAGGATAAGCTATCCCAGATGCAGACGGCTCTCCAAGCTGCAGCGTCAGAATTTGAGAAGGACAGAGATGACTGATGTTTTTGGTGTACTCAACAATATGCAAAGCCTGAGGGAATGCTGCCAACCACTGATTTCCCGTGACGGGATCTATGTTGATGTTGTCTATCAATGATCCAACTTTAATAACCTGTTCAGAGAAAGTACAGCACATTACCAGCTGTCAGACCAGAGGCTCTTTTCCCAAACGTTCGTGAAACTTTCAGGCCCGTTAACTCGATGAAGTTGTATGTTTCCCCTGATGGACTCACATCTTAAGGGATTTCTCCAAGGAAGAACTGTTATCAGTTTTTAGCGACTTCTCTAAAATACACAAGAAGAATTTGAAAAAATTGGTAATTTTTTTCAAGTTGCAATCCATTTTCATCCTAACCATCTGCAGCTAAACATAATAATACTAGTTTCTATGCACTGATAGGGTTATTGTTAACAAAACGGAACCATTATTTTAACGATTCTACCGATTCAAATATGTTTTTGGCCACTCAAAGTGACACTTGCGTCCCACGAGCCACAAATTAACGGCCTGAGTTATGTAATATTTCAAACACTCAAAAAGTGTTTGATCTGATTCCCAGACACCAAGAAGTAAGTTGAAAAAACGAGGCACAGCCGATAATTTTTTTTAACCAACTTCGAGATTTTGAAAATCGGATGAAACAATCTTTCGAGTGTTTAATGGACCAGTCAATGTAAACCCGCGCATCCCCCCCCCCCCCCGGCCGGGACATAGCGGGGCATTTGCGGGGAATTTTCGGTTATTTGAGGAGCGAAAGGGCCGCAGGTATCAGGGACTTTGACCTCTTTTGCACGCCATCCAAGAACAGCGGGGGAGTGGACCACGGTATTTTCTACTGAAATGTCAATGTCAATTCTTGACTGGGTTCAAGAATCGCTAATCCGACAAGATGGCGGCTTAATTGGCCATGAAAAGAAGGTAAGAGTCGTGTTATCTTAATCACCTTATATCTTTGGCTAAATATGCCATCCATCTTTAAGGTCATTGTATAATGCTAAGAACACATAAATATAATTTATTGTTTTGTGAACAAAAATCTTTTGTTGCAGATTTTACTCGTACTCTATACCAAAGAGCTGGAGATAAAAAAGATAATCTTTCTCTAGAGCCGCCGGTGTGAAGCTGTGGAATGAGTTACCAATAAGCTCCGTGTATTACCCAAATCGCTGTTCAAAAAGAAAATCAAAATTGTACCATTTAACATCCTAGAATCTGAGGACTTGTATAACGATTTTGAATCTCTAGTAACAAAAGTCAAATCACAACTGGCATAGTTGTATATTACCGTTTTGTCATTCCTTTCCTTCCTACCCTATTTCATGTTTTCCTTGTCTTTTCTCTTGTGTTGCTTTTCAAGAAGCTCAAAAAAGTTCTTCATTATTTCAGTCCTCCCAGAAACCTTTCCTTATTCTTGTATCTTTGATATTATAAATAAGTCTACCTTCTTACTTAGCAGTTAAGGTCACTTTTCTTTTTGTCATCCTGGCCGTCCTAACATTAGCTTTGTTACCTGCGGCGCCAAGAAATTGTACATGTAATTTATACAAACACCTTATAAAGTTGAAAAGTTGAATGAGCACTTGAAAAGCACTGTATGCGATAACATGTGTTTCTTGACAAATTAATAAAGTTTAAACCATTTACATTAGCCTGTGTCTTCCACTTTTCTTCAGCAAGAGCGGGGGAGCGGGGTCATTAGCTTCAATTAGAGGAAAAACCTGACCTTAGGGTACGGGGCATTTTGCAACTTTAGCAGTGAGCGCTTGTCAAATGCCCCGCTATGTCCCGGCGGGGGGGGGGGGGGGGGTGCTGGGGTTTACATGGACTGGTGCATAATAAAGCACTAGGCGGCCCGCAAATGATCCCCGGACCGGAAATGATCCCCAAATTGAACCGCAAATGATCCCCGGACGGGAAATGATCCCCAGATTGGACCGCAAATGATCCCCGATCGCCTCACCATAAATATAGAATGGAATGGACTCAAATTTGGACAGTGGATTTCAACTTTATACGCAACAACTTTTTCCCTTAATAACTCCAGTCGTCATATTTAAAAAAAATTAGTCAGTTATATTAAACTATCTGTATGCAAATTTCACAACTTTAAAAATTATAATGTAAAAGCTCAGTGCAACAGAACGATTTAGTTATAAACTGGACCATACATGCCTGTGTACATAATCTACGTACACAATTACAACGCCTAAAATGTGCACGAATTGTACGCAATTCGTCATCAGTCTTCAAATAGGGCGAACAATACGAAACAAATTTTGACAGTGCAACTCAAAAATACTTAACTGGAACAGGCCAACTTACTCGAATGAGAAAGCCTCTTCGGAGAGTACCACAATTTCGCACGCACTGATGTAGTGAGCTTTCCCTGAAGTGACCCAGCCACCCCCATCCCGAACGCATTCACTTTAGAGAATTCGTGAATCATAGTGGGTGGAAGACGCGAATTCGACGGATGTCCATTACCTGCGAGTGAGGTAATTATGTTGCCTTATCAGGTCTGGTGAACATTTTCGATATTCCGGTTACTGGGGTGTCTAGCTAAGGAGAAGGCTTATCCATAATCTACCCAAGTAACCACAGACAAGAAGAAGCCGATTTCGACAGCATTTTATTGGTGAGCCATGAAGCCCGTCAAAGCAACTTCCATAGCCTTCAGCAAATGGACGCAAAAATAACAGATGTTCTCGAAGAATTAAAATTGAAGTATGGAGAAGGGCGAATTGCTGAAGTTCAAATTTGCCTAAAATCCGAGGAAAAAAATTGACAGCTATTCTCAAGGCGTCTATGAGGGGGACAATGGTCTTCTGCAGGTCTATGCTGACGACAGTGTGTTTTGTAAAAAAAACTTAAAGATTGACTGGGAGTCCAATCAGCGGCAAAACGAAAACGAAAGACAAAATCAACATATTACACGATAACGTATTGGACGGCCGAAGCTAAACTGAGTTATGTATAAGACTAAGATCTGATTAAGAGCGGCGGTCAGAAAATATCAAGCATTTGGTGGCAGAACTCGAGAAATCAATTTCGCTCATTTTCTGGCTACAAAAAGCCTTTAAGTAGAGAACAAATTTGCCGCCTTCAGTTTTCTCTAGGAGCGCTTAACGTTCTAGAAAACTGAGATAAACAAATTTGACCCGCGAGGATCCCGAAAGTACCCGCACGGCAGTGCGAAATTAATATTCTGAACTGACTCTTCATCTGGAAGGAAAGAAGATCCATGGTATTTTTATACTCGGTATTGACAGCGGAAGCACCGCACGTTTATAGCAAAGTTTGAACTAGACTTAACCATTATTAATAAAAGCAAACAGAGCTTAGGAAAATGTCCCTTTTCTAAACAGGAAAAATCCCGCAAAAACGGATAAATTTTAAAGATAGTTTTCGCTATGTGGTATAACGCCGATTTTTCTTAAACTTTGCCTTTTAAGTAATGTAACGTTGTTCTTGATAATGTATTAAAATCAGCCTGGGTTTTGAATTAAGCACTTTACACGACCGTTTTGAAGTCACCATAATTCGTTTAAAATTCCGACAACGGCTAAATAAACAACCGTTGTTGCGTTACCGTGACAATAAACAGACTAATTTTACATATACCAAAAAAGCGTAATGAAAACAAATTTCTTTTAATCTTTAATTACAATAAGGTAAAGTCCGGTCTGGGAACCGATTTTTCTCGTTTGCGTTGTGAGATTTTTGCTTATAAAACCATATCTAGTAAGGAGCAGTAAGCGTCTCGATGTCCATTTCTTGAGTTCGCTCAGGTGTCAGATTGCCAATGAAACCGCATCAAAGGGAAATCTGTGGGGTTGAAGTTCTCCCCTATGACTATGGTAAAATGCTCGCTGAAATAAAAATTGGAGACCGGTCAAACTTTCCTATTCTGTTTTTAATTCGCTAAATAGTTAGGGTTGCGTTTTACAAATTCCGAAATCACCAATAATCAGTGAATATTAATAATATCACGCATTGGTGTTTACCAAAGTAAATTGAATTAGTAAAGTAAATGTAAGATAAATTCAATTAAGGAAACTGGAAAATTTGTCACTTTAAATTTGGTCTGATATTCTTGTGCTGTCATGGAAGCATGGAGGTGGTCTTTTAGCTCCTTGGTCGGAGGTCCTTGCTCTTACGACCCCAGAGACAGGAGCAGATCAACTGAAGTAAACTAGTGCAAAAGGAACATCGCCGGTCACAAGGCTTCCTTGTCAATAGCCGATGTAGAAACCGAAATTGAACTTATTCTGACAAGAATGTTTATCTCCTTCACCATGAATGTTCATCTCCTTCACCTTTCGGAATTGACGATTTGTCTTCGACACCGTTCGTCTCTGGGCATTGGCTGGCGTCGAGGTCAGTTCAAATAAGTGTCAAACTTCTCCGCCGGTATCAAGCCATGACAGCAAGGCGCAAAAAGCCGCAAAACTAGAACGAGGACTTGAAAAAAATTCGTGTTATTTGCTATGGAAGAAACTAGGACTGTTTATTCCAGTTGGTTCAGGTATGCGTTTACATAATTTCCATTACCTTTTATGTATAATAAACTGTAAAAACGTCTGATGTAACACTTTACTTTTTTGCACATTCGGTCTTTTCCAGCACAAAATATTAGTATTCAGATGTATTTTCAGTTCATCAGATGCGGAGAAAGCCGTTAATAAGACTAAACGTGAAGTTTTCAGTGTTATTTATTTATTTATTTATTTATTATTTTTATTTTCTGTGCTTGGAACCCTAGTCCTAGTGCTACTGACTGTGGTGGACAACTTTTTGTTCACTACGTCGTAAAAAGGTCCTTCTCTTGAGGAAAGTAAGACATCATAGTTACAGCTTTTCAGGCTTGTGTAACGCCCATGCTAAAGACTTATTATCCCTATTAAAGGAAAGTATTGAAAACTTTTCAATTGAAGGAAAAGAAGCCTGGTCCCAGCTCTTAAAAGTGTGAAGTTTGTGTCTTCGCCACGCCCTAATGCTAGGATTTTTAGGTCTGCATGCACCTTCCTTTAATCTTTAGAACAAGGGAAGCAGCTTATGACGGTCTAAGTGAAATGAAGAGGCTGAAATTAAAAAGAAATAAGGTTATGTATTTAATTAAGCCACCCCCACCCCACTTTCCCCTCTATCTTAGGAAGAAGTAAAATTTCGCTCTACACTTAAATCAGTGAGTGTATCTTTTTAAGTCTGTTCCTCCGGTGTATCTTTCGCGTTGACGGTTTTTGTTGCTGGTCGCTACGAAAAAGAAAATTCAATAAAGAACTACGGGTACTAGTCATTTGCGCAAAAGTTGTCACAAAGAGTTCGTTATTCCAGATAAGCAGCTGGTATATAAAGCCATACTGTTAAACGCGTCCGTAACAAGGGGAGGGGCAGGGGGGGACTCGAGCCGCGACCCCCCCCCCCCAGAATTTTAAGAAGCGTAAAAAACAATGTGTCAAAAAAATAAATAATTAAAAAACAGTAATAATGTACAACAATCAATCTTGAATTCTGACGATGCAAGTGCCTTTTCACAACCCTTAATAAATTGTTTATTACCTGACAGTTTCCTCCGCTAACATTTGGCTTTTATACAACAGCAGCAAAGGCAGTCCTTCCTTGTGAATCGGAAATAAGAACCAAAATCCTCATGACCGATTTGTGTCTTTTAGTAGGGAGTTAAAGATAACATGACGGTGATGGTAGCGAATTCGAAAAGACAAAGAGAATTCGCGTTCTTTTAAACTTCATCGCGATAATTCCAGCTCCCACCTTTTTTTTTTTTTTAATTTTAGACAAATCTTCTTGCGGACATATTCTTACTGCCTGATTCCAAGTTCACTGGAAAAAGAGAAAGGGAAATTTGTCGTCGTCTTTTTACGTCCTTAAACGTGAACAAGTTTGGCAATTTCACGTGGTAGTCCGTTCAGTGACGGCAAAGGGTCGAAAAGAAGTTTAATGTACCAAAAAGTGTGATGCAAGTGCAAAGTTATTGTTTTGCTTACTATATCTGCCCCTTTTTTGATGTTTCCAATTTGCTTTCCCCATCCCAGTTGTTTTAGCCTGACTACGGGCCTGTTAAAGCAATTCTTCCCGCCCCCCACCCCTTCCCTACTGCCTACTGCCATATCTCAGTGACCATCTAACTAATTTGCATATTTGCTGTCACGCAACATTGTTAGACATGTCTGAATCTTTTCGATTTCTTCTCTTCCCGTCGATAATGGTTAAAAGGAAGCGAGGGGAAAACAGAAATCTTTCTGATAAAGCAAGATAGAAACATTATTGAAGGCCCTGAAGCTGTAATTAGCAGTTTGCCCGTCGCGTCGGTTTGTTTTCACTGGCAGTCATTTGGTCGCCAAACGATGTCGTGGTCGAAATTAGCCAACTTTAACGACCTTTTGTGAAAATCTCAATGGAGAACCCAGCCTGATATTTAGGTATGAAGTACATCAAGGCAATTGTTACTGAAAGCCAAAGTGTGAGAATATTTCGAGTTATACCACATACTGAAATGTGTGCTTGACCTTTGACACTACATTACAGAGTAAACCAGCTGTAAAAATATGCCGCTGGTTTTAAATTGTTTAAATTTGCCAGATATCATAACAAACACAAATTCATCGGTTATCATATCAGAAAGAGATTGTCTTTCGATATAAGAAATCCCGATTTTCGTACGCTTCTTCTAAAACAAACGGGGAGACAATGAAAAGTGGCGATTTTCCGGTTTTAAATTCAATCATTTTTCAGTTCACAAGGCTTCGATCGATTTTCCTGATTTTCTCAAAACGCAAATGTTTCTGGCCAATTTAAGCCACACCATGATTCTTACTTTAGTAAAACCTTATTATGGACAAAAGATGAAAGAAATCGACTCTGCTAAGTTTCGCCAGAAAATTCAGATTTTGCTCGATTTTTCCTGACCGCCGCTCTTAAGAACAAAGGCGACAATAGTGGGCGAGATTTGACCGCCATCTGAAGCGCATTTACCAACTCTCCTTCCTTTTTCGAAAAAAAACAAACAAACAAATAAAAAATTAAAATCTAGCCGGAAAGTCTTAACTGACCCGTTCTTTAATTTTTTTAATTTGGAAGAGTTTCGTACAATTCTTGCACATTTTAGGCATTGCAATGGTATAAGTAAATCATATACATGCATGTTACACTTTAAAGGTAAATTGTTCTGTTGTACTGTGCTGCTATATTATGATTTTTAAAGTTGTAAAATTTGCATGCACATAGTTTAAATATAACGACAGGTGTGAAAAAAAAATGAGTTCTATAAAGTTGAAATCCACTGTCCAAATTTGAGTCCATTGTATCCTATATTTATGGTGAGGCGATCGGGGATCATTTGCGGTCCAATCTGGGGATCATTTCCCGTCCGGAGGTGATCATTTGCGGTTCAATTTGGGGATCATTTGCGGGCCTGTACAGCACTTTTGGCCTTGACCGTACACAAACCACACCAGATTTTGAAATGTGTTGGAGCAACTGACCAATAGAAACGTTTCTGTTAAGATATTCAACTGTAGTGTGAACGTTAAAACAAAGGATTGTGCACGGTCGCGGCCCTTCCAACATAAATTGCAGCACCATTGTTGTCATGTCAAGGTTTCATAACCAGTCCCTCAATTAACTATGATAAAGCTTCTAAACCATCAAAAGTTCACCAAATTTTATGACAACTAAGATCACATTTTCAAACCTCTTTCAGTCACGGTATCGATTTTCTTTGTTTTCTCTTTATTAATTATTAATGAGTTTGAGAAGCGAGATTTCACTGCGAGACGTCCCCGTATGTCTACCCTACGTACCTGAGACTCCTCTAAGGTGTTGTCCTGGCGACGTCTATAAATTACAACGCTTTGAGAAGAATGGTTGGGTACAAAAACAAACCTACAAGGAATGGGAAGGAATTTAGCTGCTGAGTGTGGCACTCTCGATAACATTACAGCACAAATAGAAGCAAGCTAGTGGCTTTAAATTAAAAGTAAGGTAGGTGAAGTCCCTTTACAAGCCTGAGTGGCCCACACGGCCGGAGCTTAACCCAGTTTATGTAACATGAAGCAACTAGGAGTATTGCTACCCGCCCGGTAATTAGATACGAATATATTATTCGTCAGTCCTGGAATGTTTCTAAAGAAGAAGGACGTGGATAAGTTAATTTTAAGAAAACGGACAAAGAGTAAGGTGGAAGTATAATAATGAATACACGAGCACCAAATTGGATAGCCGTCCAAACTGATTTTATGCAAGACTTCACGTATTTCCTACAAGCGAATGCCGCGGGCGAGATATATCGATACAAGTTAACTTAATTTAAAATTTGCCTTTTGCGAAACTTCCGGTTTGGACAATTAATTACCCTTGGCAGAAATCCTGAAGTAAATTCAAATTTCTCCTCTCTAGCTCCTTTGTTGGTGAAGCTAAGAAATTATTTCAGCTCTCAGAAATACGAACCAGTGTGTCCTTTTCCTTCTTTCACAAAGCAAATTTCTGTTTCTTTCAAGATTCAATTTCAATCCTATTTGTTAGATATTCAAATACTGAATAAATGAGAGACCATCGCGGTACGTTATGTATGCAACTTAAACAGCTACGAAAAGAAAGGCCGAAAAACTTCAGGAATTCAGAACAAGTATCATTGGCGCAAGTTTTGCGTGCACGCCAAACGTTTATTGAAGAACGCCAAAATGTAGTTTACTAAAGGAACTTGCTGGAAAATAGCCCGGCCTTACTACATACCGTTCAGAATACAACATTTCTACTCTTTCTTAAGTATATATTGAGAAACGTTTGTCCTACAGTAATGTTTCTAAAATGAATAAAACTTAAAAAAGGGTTTTTCATGTTAAATGCAAACGAAAATAAATCATTCAACCCCTGAGACTACGAATCTCCAGGTGAGGTTTTATAGCGGAGCTCCGCGTGCCCCATTGGTAACAAAATTGGTAATGCATCAAAGTCAAAAATTTTGGTTAGTTATGACATCGCTTCTGTCCATCTGTACGACCGTACGTACGTACGTCCGTCCGTACGCAGCACCACAGGAAAACTCAGGTTTGTGAAGCTGTGCTGCGACCATCGTTTGTTTGGCGGGAAGTTGCATCGCCAACTGCTTATAATAAAAACAAAAACACATTTTGAAGACAACAAAATACAAAGTCAATTTATGTGACTGACAGCGGGAGAAACAGCAAGACGACTAGCGGCGGGACAAACAAATCGACTGGCACATTGTTAGAATCTTGAAGTGAAACCATTTTACTGAAATGCAGCAACCTGCACCCGCCAGTGTACGCCGGTGACTTCGAAGAACATGTTGCACGCGGTGCACGCCAGTAAAATACCTTTGCACACGTGAGATCTCGTCGAGTTCTGCCATACTCCGTAGACTAGGTTGCGTACGTAACTGCGGTGGTCTGTCATTTAAAATTGTTTAATCCCCAGTTCAAATATATGAATTTCATATATTTCCGACTTTTATTAGATTCGAATACGTCCATAACCCCAAACTTCCGGCCACATTTTACCTTTCATCTTTGTCCATGCTAATGCCATTGGGGCGTCCTCCTCCAAAAGCCACTTTCCCTTTGAATCCATCAAAAAACACGACGTTGCCATGCAACCAGTAATGAAGAAACAATATATGTGCAAAACGCAGTACAGTGTTGTCAAAGTGGAAGAAATTGTCGTTGGTGACATAAAAGCTATCGGGACCTGTGAGCGATGGGAAGAATAAAAAGGTAATCACCTCAACAATTCAATAATTATTTGAGAATTAGCTCAAATCAAAGAATAAAAGGCAGTCTATGACTGCATGTGGCTACTGCTTTATTTTTGTAGAATATTGCAGTAAAAAAGCAATGTTGTATAAAATTCAGAGGGGTAAATGAACAGCTCTAGTCAGTGCCAAAATTATGCAGCGTAATTTGATTGTGTTGTCATATGGGCGAATTTGGTATGCGCTGGAGGATTCCGGTTTTTTTACACTTTACTACACAGGGGACAGTAATAGATCTAGATGGTTTGGCTCTTCCATGGTTTACATAAGATCGCAGGGTGAAACAATTCCGTGAATCAAGACACACAGATAAACAGACAATAAGCTTTCTTAATTCACTGAAAAATTTATTCTGACAGACCTGTGTTCACGCCTGAAAAGCAAATTCGTTCAATTTTCGCCTCGAGTGAAGCTATGTGAAGAGTCGACCGATCCAAGCGAACTGCGAGTCACTTAAGCACAATTTCTCGTTTTTCGAAAATTTCGCCAAAGCTATTTGAAATATGACAAATCGACCAATTTAACATAAAGCACGGTAAAATTAACATTCAACTTCGGCAATGGTACTTTGTAAGGTGGATTCCCAGGATCACAGAAAAATTCCGAGAACGTCTTCAGCTCATGTGATGATTTGCAGATCTTGTTTCCGATCGCACATGTTTCGCCTTGACACAATCTCGAACAGACATTTCTCCACTATGAACTCATTGATTTCCTCTTTTTAAGCAGTTGAGTGTTGCTTGGAAGTTGTTCTTTTGGTTTACAACATTGGACACCTGTGTTTTCGTTCCAAGAACCACAAACCGCCACCATGAAAATTCACGCATGAGAGACGCGGCAGCCATTTTGAATTGAAATACAAGGATCTACGAATAAAGCCGACTTAGATCCCGTCAACCTGTCGTGGTGAACTCGACCCGACTTCGGGTAAATTCTGCAATTCCGAAAGCTTCCTATTTACGGACTTACGTACAACACGGTAACTTAGTACTGGCTACCGCCTTCCCAGAAGGCAGAAGCCACAAAAATTTACTAAGCAAACGTGACTATTAATGTTAACTTTTCACAAAACATGAGCCCCGCAAGAGTGTTCTAAAATTTAATAGCGAGATATTCAGATGAAGAGAAGACCATCCTCTCTGCGATGTCGAGCCAGTCTGTCAGTCAGTCTGTCAGTCAGTTAGTGAGTCTGTCCATTTACTACTGCTTCGGTCCATTTGTTCTCACCGTCTGGGACACATCTGTCCTGCTCTGCTCCGTCTGAGAGACAGATTTTTCCTACTCCGTCTCTCATCTGTGTCTGCTCGTGCAACATTTCGTGTGTATGTTTGTTCCTCTTCAAGCAGTGACACAATCAGTCAATCTTTCTCTCATTCATTCAGTCAATCAGTCAGTGGGTTCAGTGTCATCAGGCCATCAGCAAGTCGGGCATGCCGACAGTCAGTCGGTAAGTCAAGTGCTTAGTCCACAAGAAAGTTGACGTGTCTGTTTATGCAAATGTTCTTTTTTCCTCACTGTCAATTGTCGATTCGCCATTCTGTCAGTCGATCCAAGTCTGTGTACCTACAGGCTCTTGCAATTTTCAGGCCACCTTAAATATGTGCCCTTACCGTAATGTCATTTTCTATCATAACTCTGAACTAAGTGCTATGATGGTCATTTCCGGTACACCCACATGCACCCTGATAAGGCGAATCATCAGTGATCCTTACCTACTGCATACAGATTATTTGGACTCCAGATCAAGTCGTCCACAACAGAACGGCGATGAATAAGTGAATGAGTTTCTCGCTCGAAATCAAATATTTCAATAGCTTGAGCGTCCGGCCGGTGATTGATCACAAACAGGGACACCGCGCCTGAGGCTTGGTCCAAATACACGCTCATTCCATGCGGGTTAAACCCCGTGCGATTGAAGTTCTTCAGGGTTAGTTCAACTGGAGCCTGACTGGGTTTGTTGAAGTCAAAGGTTAGCAGCTTAGTATCTCGCTTGTCAAGCTCCGGATCGTACCATAAACCAAGTTTGGAGCGAATTCCCTATTTAAAAATCAGGGAGAAAACAATAATTGTAATGCATCAAGAAACCACTAAGCTTTTCAGTTTTCAATGTTAAACCATTCTAAAAAGTAAGTTCCCAGGGGTCAGACAGAGTCAGAGTTAGATCCAATGACCCCAATTGATGTCCACCAACTGCCCCAGGGGGAGGGGGGGGGGGGCCCTTATAAACAAAATCGTGGGGCCAGGGATGATGAGTGGAATTTTTGAAAAACAAGCCAAAAGGTACCAGAATGTTGCTGTGTTGACATGGCTCAAATTCTCAACCCCCTAAGAAATTACAAACAAGTCTACTAGCAAATACTTCCTGCCTTATCTTTTGGTTCTCTACTGTAAAATGTGCCGCTTTAACGCAAACAGTGGTCACTTGATAGTTTTGTACCCTTAACCCTTTAAGCCCCAACAGAGATCAGCATCAAATTTCTCCTTGTAATATCAATGCTTATTCAACCCCTGAAGTCATAAGAATTTAAAGGATATGATCACCCAAGGTGAATTTTCTTGATATTAAACAACTTCTCTTCTCCTCTTGGGGACAAGATAGGAAATTTGTTCTTTGATATAAGGGATTAAAGGGTTAAGCAGTAGCACTACAAAACTTCTTCCACCCAAAGGTAGATGCCATATGGTTAGCTCATTTGGTGGAGCAACCGACTGCTGAGAATGAGGGCCTGGGTTTCAACCTCAGCAGGACCAACACTCAGGGTCTTACAACAACTGAGGAGAGGGTGCTGCCTTTGCTTTGACAGCTGTAAATGCTTAGACCTTCGCGTGGCTCGGATGCATGACCACATAGAAATGGCGAGAAATTGGCCAAAAAAATTGTGAGCTGTGTTGACCTGGATTTTGCTAAGAGGCAGCCTGCTGCCTGGTGGCCCACAGCCTGTGGCCTCCCTCAAAGCCCACGGACCGGCGGCCCATGGGACACTTCCCAGCTCAAGGCCCCATGGCCCCATGGCCCAGCAGCCCGCCGGCCCACTTTGCAGTTCACAACCCAGGCCAATCTCATCTCCTGAGCCGCCTGGCCCTCTTGACCACCGGAGGCTAGGCACGAGGACCAAGGCCCCGCCAGCTAAGAAGAACAGGAGGCTCTGAGGACGAGAATGGACCCGAGAATTTTATTAGTATTGTTTTTTTTTTCATGCCCACTTCAAGATGGTGGATACTTACCCACTGAAGACAGACTGGAAACTAACAAAATAACACTCTGGTTAGCCTAAATATCACTCCAGTTAGTCTTATTTCGCTTAGGTAGCTTGAGGTTGGCCTTTATATTTGGGGTTAGGATATCTAGCCAAAAAGTTGCTGATTGTAGCAGCCAGGCATCGGTGGTTTAGTAGTAAGGGAATCCGCTTGGCAATCGTGTTTAACTCTTTTTTCGGGCATTTCTTTTTCTAACTTAAAAAAGTAGGAAAAAGTAACTAAGTGTGTGATTTATAGTAGTTGATTTGGTTTCAGTTTATTGATTTGCCTTACATATACACACAAACAAATACGATATTAACAAAACATTAACGAGGCAAAGAAGCCCAAGGAAGCCGATAAGGCTTTTGTAACAGACTACATTGGATAGTTCTATAGTATCTGCCATCTTGTATCTGACCTCTTGTGAAGTGGGCTTAAAAAAAAATTGCCTGGGCCGTAAACTGTCAACTCCGCCTGGCTTGTGTTCCTTTAATCCACCAACAAACTGAACGCTGACGATACTGCCAATGCTTTCGACCTAAAATGCCTGTCGCTAGCCGAACTGTTTTTCTCTGGCTACACAATCAAAATCATGTCATGTTTTTGCAAGAATCATACTGCTCCAAAGAGCTTGAAACTATCTGGGAAAACGAATGGAGTGGCAAGGCTTTCTTTAGTCACGGCACAAACCACAGTAAAGGTGTCATAACACTAATTAAGCCCTCTGTGAATTTCAAAGTTGAAAAAGCCATTCCTTACAAACAAGGAAGGTTCATTATTCTAAAGTTGTCGCTAGAAGAGAAAGTTATTGTTCTCGTCAACATTTACGCACCTAACGATGTCGCCCAACAAGTTGTTTTTTCAAAAGACTAAACCAACAACTCGAAGAATTCGCGCAAGACACAATTGTAATTGGAGGAGACTTCAATTGCGCGTTTACCTCAAATGACAAAAGAGGCGGAAAACCTGTATAAAAAAAATCAGCTGTCATCTAAGAAATCAACACGCTGTGTGATTTGTATAATTTAAGTGATATATGGCGTAGTCTTAACAAAGAAAAGCAGCGTTTCACAGGGAGAACCAAATCTTTCAAAATTCAATGTCGATTAGACTTTTTCTTAGTTTCACACGGGTTAATTCAATTTGCAAAGAAATGTGACATCGTACACGCACCCGAATCTGATCACTCCGCTGTGTCTCTGGTTCTCCAGTCTAATTACCTAAAGCAAAAAAGAGGACCTGGTTTCTGGAAATTTAATACAGCCCTTCTTAAAGACGAAGCATATGTAACAGCACTTAAAATGAACATTCCATTGTTTAAGGAGAAATACAACGAGACTCATGATTTAGGTTTAAAATGGGACCTCATAAAAATGGAAATAGGAGGTTTCACAATCAAGTATTCTAAACGAAAAGTGAAAAAATACCGGGATGAAGAAATATCAATGCACAAAAAAGTAAACGACCTTCAGGCTAAAGCAGAAAACAATCCGCACAACAAAAAAAATCGTACTGGAACTTCAACGTACTAGATCACGTCTTAAAAAAATTTGGTTAACGAAAACCAAAGGCGCAATTCTAAGAAGCAAAGTGAGATGGCACGAAGAAGGGGAACGCAACACAAAGTATTTCTACAGCTTAGAAAAACGTCATCATGATATTAAATCAGTCACAAAACTCAAAGTTGGGGAAAATCGTTACTTAGAAGATCAGTTCAAAATCTTAGAAGAAGAAAAAAAGTTTTATGAGTCGTTATACTGTTCCACCAACATCAATCCCGAAATTTTCAAAAACTCGCCTTTTTTAACCCAGAAAATGTATCCGCACTAAGAGAAGAAGAAAAGAAATCTTGCAAAGGAGTAGTAACCGAAGAAGAATGCATAAATGCGCCTAAGGACCTCGACAATAACAAAACCCCGGGCACTGATGGTTTTCCGGCTGAATTTTATCGATTCTTTTGGCCCGACATCTGTCATGAGCTACTAGTCAGCTACAACTTTGCTTCTTAGCATGGTATACTTTCTATAAGCCAAAGACGAGGAATAATCTCGCTTATCCCAAAAAATCCAAGCGGATAAAACTATTCTGGAAAATCTAAGGCCCATCTCTCTCTTGAACGCCGACTACAAGATTCTCACTAAAGCTATAGCCAAGAGAATTGAAAAAGTCCCGCCAACTTTAATAAACCCCGATCAAACAGGTTATGTTAAAGGCCGCTACATCGGTGAAAATGTAAGGCTAATTACGACTTGATACATTATGCAGATAAACTAAAGCAAAAAGGTATTTCCGTTTTCTTGGATTTCAAAAAAGCGTTTGATTCCATTGATTGTAACTTCCTCAATGGAAACACTTCAGCTCTTCAACTTCGGCCATGACATTCAAAACTGGATAAAATTTTTCTATAATAATGTTACCAGCTGTGTTCTGAATAACGGTCATGCTTCAACCTTTCTCTCCCTACAGCGGGGAGTCAGACAAGGTTGTCCATTGTCTGGCATCCTCTTTGTTTTCGGTATAGAACTCCTATCTAGATATATAAAAAATGATCCCACTATTAAAGGTATCCAAGTCAACAAGCATGAGCTTAAAATAAGTCAATATGCCGACGACACAACAGTATTTGTTCGTGACTATGACTCCGTTACCAGTCTATAAGGAGTGTTACACGCTTTCAAAGAACATTCTGGCCTAGAAATAAACACCAGTAAAACCGAAGCAATGTGGTTAGGTGAATGGAAAGACAGAACAGATGAACCGTCTGGTTTTAAGTGACCAAAAGACCCTATCAACGCTCTCCGTGTTTTCTTTTCTCACAACCAAAAAAGTGCTAACAGGCTAAACTTCAGTGAAAAAATACTTAACCTCGAGAAAACGCTGAATACTTGGCAACGGAGAAATCTAACTCTTTATGGAAGGATTAACATTGTTAAAACAATTGGGTTATCCAGATTAATTTACTCAGCCTCCGTGCTCCCTGTTCCAGATCACTACGTTCAAGAAATAAACAAGCTAATTTTCAACTCTATTTGGGCAGGAAAACCCCATAAGATCAAATGAAACACCATAATTGGAGAAGAGGAAAAAGGAGAATTGAAAAAGCGCTCAAAATTACTTGGGTGTACAGAATTCAAGACGAGTCTCAAGCCTCCTGGAAAATAAATCCTAACTAGCTCTTGCACAAATATGGTGGTCTCGCCTTTCTAACAAAATGCAACTTTTCAACAAATATACTAGACCTTGATGATAAGCTTCCGACATTTTAAAAAGAAGCGCTAGATTTTTGGTGCGAGTTCAAAATCTCAACGGGCATCGATTCCAAAGCTAATCCTAATAACGAAATACTGTGGAATAATAGGAAAATTCTAGTAGGAAAAAAAAATGTTTTTTATAAAAAGTGGTATGACACCGGCATCATCAAGATAAGCGATTTATTAAACCAAAATCAGGATTTTTTGAAGTTGCATGAACTTGCAATAACATTCAATTTAAAAGTTCCTTTCACCACGTACTATGGCCTGGTTAATGCAATCCCAAAAAATTGGAAATCTATCCCGAAAAACCCTATTTTGAACGTCACACACGATACCACTGTCAATACCCTAAAAACCAGTTCTATTTACTCCTCTCTTTTAAACATTATCTTCGTTCCTCCCACTGCTGAAACCAAAATTCTTCGCCACGGATTTACAGAAAATTCCATCCAGAAAGTTTATCTTATGCCATTTGCAGCCACAAATGAAGTAAAAATAATAATTTTCCAGTATAAAGTTATTCATAACATTCTTCCAACCCATGCTACACTTTATCCAGACGGCATTTCAGAAAGCCCCATATGTAACTTATGCAACGCAGAAGAACAAACGTTGCACCACCTGCTAATAAATTGTACGCTAACAATCGATTTCTGGATGCTGTTTCAAGACTGGTGGTACCATAAAACAAATGAAACAATAACATTATCCACAAGCCATATACTCTACGGCTGGCATGATAGCGCAAAGCACTGGCAAGTCCTAAATTATTGTTTAGTAATGGCCAAATATTGCATTTTTTGCACAAGCCTTCGCGGAGATGTTTTGGATTTTCAAACCTTTCTTTTGTCCATTTCCGGAAAACTTGAAATCCTTAAAGAAATTGCAGTTGCAAAAAAAGCACTCCCGAATTTTCATCGCACGTGGACTCTTTTACTTTAATTTTATATGCTGCTGATGTTAATGATTATCTGTAATAAAATTAGCAATGTTATTAATATACCCTAATTTAAGTAGTGTTTGTATTGTAATGTATGCATCCTTACTAGTGCATGTAAAATTGTATTAGTAGTGTAGATTGTTTGCGCAAGTATCAATGTAAGTGTACTTTACGTATTGCTACTGTGTGTTGTGTAAATGTTGTACCCTGTCAATAAAATTTGCCTTAAATAAAAAAAATGTAAACACTAAGTACTGTCAGTATTGTAAGTATTGTATTTATTGTAAATAGTGTAAGCAGTGTTCAATATTGTAAATATTGTGGTATGTAAAGCAAATAAAAATGAAAAAAAAAAAAAGAAAAAAAAAATCAAAGCAGCTGCGAACAGAGTGATGCACACACTTACGGAAGATAAAAATACCAGTCCATCAGGAAGAAGAGCGAGATCCTCTGAACCATTTACTAAAAGATAAAATGAGATCAGACTTGTTATTTATAGGGAGCATTTTATGACACTACCTGTATATAACTCCCAATCTTTCTCTTGCAAAGAAAGTCGTACAAGAAAATTCAAGTTCCATGAGGTCTGGAAAAGTGTTTCGTGACAACTAAAAGGCAAGCGGAAGTGTTTCGTGACTCCACGCGTAATGTATTCCATCCAAGCGTAAGAATGCAAATGCGACGACAACTCCCTTAAGTCACAAATCAGTTTATACACTGATAATATCAGTGTATCTGCCAACTTTTTCTGAGTCAAACGCGTGAGATTTTTGCCTCGTCATGAGCGGGATTTCCGAAAACGTCCGAGCCACTTCCGAAGATTCTCGACGATTTTACGAAGACTTCCGAACGTTGCCGAGAATGTCCGAAGATATTTGACGAACTTTGAACATGCACTTACGATTCGAACGGATTGTAGACATTTGAAAGCTTTTGCGATTGTTATAAAGGGCAAAGAAATAATACATAACAAATCTGAAATGAAATGAAGTTCAGTTTAAAACAACTCGTCCGGATTTGTGAGTCAGGAGTGAGAAATTGTCCTTGATGCGTGAGATCGCTGTCTTTAGTCTGCAGGCGTGAGTCTCACGTACAATGCGTGAGAGTTGGCAGGTATTTATTTATATATTATAATTCACAAAGGTTTCCGATCACTGTGAATGTGTATGAAGGTATATGATATTAAAGGCCAGAGATATTAAAACAGACCAAATCTCGCCATTCATACCTGATATGGCTCTTTGCTCTAAAGAGTATTTTCGCATGTTGCTGTGAAAGCTAGTATTAAGCAACAGTTTTTTTTTTTAAATTTGAACGTACACAGTAATCGAAGCAGGATCGGATCTTAAATCCAATTTAGCTAAGAAAGCAAGAGAAACTACCTACCAGTCAGTGTTCGCTTACCGGCAGACTTACAGACTTAAACGTTACTTGCTTACCTTCTATTTTTCTACAAGGCCCAGGAGAGTGGTTTATGGCGTGAGTGAAAAATCCAACAGTAACCCTAAAAACGAAAAGAAGACAGTTCCTTTTATCAGTCGACTTCCATTCACACACGATACTAAAACAAAAAGAATATCAGTCTTACAGTGTTTTAAGGACATGGTAAGATAAGATGGCGATTAGCACAACAACCACAAATTCACCAAGGCGACCCATGAATGCTGGAGGAATTTGTTTCAATCTTCCGTGCAGAAGTATGATTTCATACAAGCGACGACACACAAATCACGAGCTTACGAGCTGACGGACTTGCGTGACACCCTAGACGAAAAAACATCCTGGTCCTTGCGCATGATTCCCTTGTGACATCCTTTACTTTACCCCAACCTCTTTCGGCAGCCTGACATGACAGCCAAGCATGCTAGTGAAAGGCAATAATAGCCTGGGCAATAACCATCACGATTTGAGAAAGCTTAAAACACGTTTTAATGTTGAGACTGAATTATTCTAGAAAGTGACACAGGGATACTCGGAGAAAAGAAATCCGAGTGCTCCTATCAGGAGTCGAATCTGAGACCTTCCAATTACTAGTTCGACTCCTGATAGGAGCACTCGTTTTCTTTTTTTTCCGAGTATGCCTCTGTCACTTTCTAGAATAATTTATCGTTCTCATTCATTTACCAGGCTCGTTTCAATGAAAACATTTCATTAGTAAGTAGATTAACTAGCTTTTTATACGAAATGATGTAATAAAATGTTCAAAACTCAAGCGGAATCACAAACCGCAGGAGAGTGGTTTCACTGCCAAGTTTTGACATTTTATGGTGTCATTTTATGTTCTATATGTAAGAGTTTTGATCATTTTTCCGTTGTGAAAGAGCGTGCGTTACATCTGGCGTCATTTTTATTGTCTGTACCAGTTTAGACCGGATAGCTACGAACAGAAGCCCATGGCAATCAGCACGTGGGAACTGTATGGGCATTGCATGGATTCTAGAAACCAGGTCTGAATTTGATGAAGCCAGGTCTGAAAAAGGCTAACAGAAAATTGCATACTTAGGTCTGAAATAGGGTCAGGGTAGGGCTTGAAAAACCCAGCAGACTATAAAAATGATTGGGCTTTTATAGTCAAATGTCCGTCGGACTATTGTTAGAAAAATTAGTTGGTTTGTCTATTGTTCGTCTGTTTCGTTCATTTCCCGTCAGTAGGTCGTTTGCTTGGTGCAGGTAGTTGTTGGCAACAGTTCTTGCGTGACGTTTGTTTTCAGTAAGTTCGTATAAAACCAGTTTAAAGTGATTCGTTGATAGTAATCCGTACTGTAGGTATCAAACGCACTTGGAAGCCCAGTCCATTCTGCGGTTCGTTTCTATTAAAATGGTGCTCAGCAATGTGCCGGTATCATCATTTCCTGGGTCGCTCTGATTTGTCGTCATTCCGTCACGTACGGTTAAATTCAAACTGATTTTCGGCCCACCATTATATAAAGTGGTCTGGCAGTCGTAGCATTTTTAACATCTCGTAAACTTTACAAGGATCTTGAAACGCTGTTTGCCAAGTGCAATTGGTGTTTCAGTCACCAATACATCCTTACTTCCTCAGGACCGGAAAGGTGATAATATTTATGATCAAAGTGGCCGGAGTAATCGAATAATCCAAAACGATTCCGGCTTGTTTCCGCGAAATACGTATTTAGAGGGAGCAATTGCCGAAGGGAAGAGTAAAATAAACAAATCAATAAAAAGTAGGAAATTAACTGAAATAAATATTATCCTGGTAATAAAGAAGTTCAATTGTAGACATTATATGGGCCTCTACTTGTACCCTTTAATAATCAGTTCATTTGCTCTCATGTGCTGATAATCCCAACGTTATCAATAGATTCGTGACCTCACAGCTGGAGTGATTTATTTATTTTTATTTTTATGTCGGCGGAAGTTGATCAGTTGACCTGGAAACTTGAAATTTCCTTAGTTTCCACGAAATCAGTCCGCGAGAGATGGGAAGGCTCTTCCTGTTTAGCTTTTTCTTTGCTCATTTTGTTCAGGTCCGTCACGGAAAAGTTTCGCTTTCCGCCCAAAGTGACACCGAGAGTATCTTATTTCTTATTGTTAGCTGCGGAAGTGTTTACAAGAGTTTAACTACTTCGCCTGCTTCGTTCATTCGATTTCTAACCGAGCTGTCGCTCTTGTACCTATACAAAAGAGTCCGCGTAAATAGCCTACAGCGTTGCCTGTCAGTTGCAAATGGCGAATGCATCAGAGAGAGAGAGGGAGCTAGCGAAATCGTTAGAAGACAGAGCGGTTGGTGTTGTTGCATGGGAATCAACAGCCTGTGTCTTCATCGTATTGTCCGCGTTCTTGGGTAATGCTCTGTTGTGCTTGTCTCTCTACAAGACGAGAGGATTTCGATTGCCGCAGAACTACTACATAACAAGTCTGGCGGTCACTGACATGTTGTTTGGCGGCCTGTGCATGTCTTTCTCCTTTGGAGCTCTGACAGAAGGAAAGTGGATTTACGGTGAGACCCTGTGCCAGGTTCAAGGAAGCCTCATCTTCATCCTTGTCTGTGCGTCCGTGTTCACCATGACGCTGATCGCCATCAATCGCTTTTTCAAGATTTGTAAGTCAATAGACGTCTATCGGAAGCTGTACGTCAGGAGGAACATTTTGCTATCGATAGCGCTGGCCTGGGTCCTCTCCACCGTGGTCGTGGTTGCCGTGTTTTCGTTTACAAATCGACCCTTTCGGTTTCATCCCGGAAAATTCTGCTGCTACCTTGACATGGCATACAGCCAAGGCGTTAATCTGTACACACTCTGCGCTTATCTTGCAGTAAGTGTCATTGTATTCCCAACCATGACTTTTTGCTACTTTAGAGTTTACAAAACAGTTCGCGAGCATTTTGCGGAGATGGCAAAGTCTGAAGTGGTGCAAGAGGCTTCGCGATCATTCATAAACGAGGCAAAAATAACGAAGATGCTTTTCATCACGCTTGTTGCATTTCTTGCCTGTTGGACCCCTTCCATCTGTCTCGATATTTTTGAAGCATTTAACGGTCAATATTCCCTCCCACGACGCTTGTACTACTGGCAGATTGTAACGTTTGCATGCAGCAGTGTGGTCAACCCAATTATTTACGGCTTCATGCGGAAAGAGCTTCGAATGGCATACAAAAACATTTTAACTTGCAGACTAGCTTAAGTTCTTCAAAGCAAAGGTGGGGGTGATATACGTAATTGTAAAAAAAATTCTTACGAACTGAGAATTAACTTAGTAGGCAAACGACAAAAGTATACCTGCCAACTCTCACGCATTATGCGTGAGTCTCACGCTTGCAGACTAAAGACATCGATCTCACGCATCAAGGACAATTTCTCACGCCTGACTCACAAATCCGGACGAGTTGTTCTAAAAAATTTCATTTTATCTCAGATTTCTTATGTATTATTTCTTTGCTCCTTATAACAATCACAAAAGCTATCAAATATCTACCATCCGTTCGAATCGTAAGTGTTCAAAGGTCATCGGAATATCAACGGACATTTTCGGCAACGTTCGGAAGTCTCCGGAAAATCGTCGTAAATCTTCGGAAGTGCCTCGGACGTTTTCGGAAATCCCGGTCATGACGAGACAAAAATCTCACGCGTTTGACTCAGAAAAAGTTAGCAGGTATACAAAAGGGAGTTGTAGGCTTATGCAATTCCAGTTGCAGACGAAAGGGCAGTGCCCGGCCTCTTTCAACTCACTGGTTTCACCCATGAAAGTTCAATCATCAACTTAAGAAATCGTAGACTTAAGAAACTATAGACAATGGAAGATACTTTGTCATCAAAGCCGGAAAACTGTAGCGCGTAAGTCCCTGTTCGTAGTTTATTTGTTTGCTGCTTTTTCGTTTAATAGAGCTCGATATGTTTAAAGGGGCATGGTCACGGAGGTTTTGCTGTCTTTTGATAAAAACTACTCAAATGTTTAGCATAGAACGTTTTCTCTAACATGAAATTGTTCGCAGAGCACTGGAAAGAAAAAAAGTTGACTGATTTCTCCAATGAAGAAGAAACTAGAAATCAGTTTTTAGCAATTTCTCTAACTGAAATATACACGGGAAAATCTTGAACAAAATGGCTAATATTAATATGTTCAATTTGTTACCATTTCCATTCAAGCCATCCACAGCAAAAGAAAACAAATATGTTTTTTTTTTTCGCTATTCAAAGGCACACTAAACTGAAATCAGTTACACTGCCCCTTTAAGTTGTAGATAATGTCAAGGAAAGGATAACCTGTCGTGGGAATTTGGCCATTTCTTGGTCTGTACTATAAAAATGTAACAAACTGTCTCGATTCAGTAATCGCAAAAATTAGCTTCCAGGATATAAACCAAGGGACCCAAATAAACCATACATCCCTCATTAACTGGAGCTGTTTCCAGAGGCGCAGTAGAATTGATACGCAAGCGACGAAGAGACGCAGGAACTCCTTCCCACTCCAATGTCCTGCTCGCATATTCCCGGATTTTCCCACCTCTCTCCACTATCGGGACGCCTGGTTATTGTCAGACTAAGTTACCTCCGGTTGGCTTAGACGTGTATCTCATCTTATCTCAGTAAAATGTGAAAAATACCCCTGGGGGGAGGGGGGCTCAACTCATGTTTGGTTAGGGTTGGTTAGGGGAGTGTCGAGTACACTATCAAACCTGACCTTGTTGACGTCAGCAATTTAGCACTTAATTGAGTTCAGAAAAGATACAATGTTTGTAACAAGGTTTTGGGTAACTTTTCGTGTTTGGAGCATCGTTTTTTTTTGTTTGTTTGTTTGTTTGCGGGTTTTTGCACGGAAGCATGAGCCTTTTATTGAACGTTAACTGTTTCAGTTTAGCTTTCCCGTTTTAGCCTAATTAGCTTAAACCTTGCGGACTGTTGAAAAAAAGTTGATTGCATTTTAGATGCAAGCAACGGCTGCGGCCGCAAGAAGTTCGTATTAGACTTGCTTGTTCTTTGATTTCTTAGCAAGAGATCCAGAGAAACGTTTGAAACCGTGGATATTTTGAAACGAATGTTTTGTACAGTTCGTACGTGGTATTTAGCTCTAACTAGAAAGGTGGAGGGCGGTTGTCAATTGAGTGTCGAAAATAATTTCGCGTTTGCTTTGATCTTGCATTACTACGCTCTGTGATTGGTTAACAAAACTTCCGCCACTTTCTGAATCAATGGAATCCAAACCAAAACCAATCGCGTTTTCCCCGCAAGCGTTTTCCCGCGCTTGGCGCCAGTTACATGTATTTGCTTCGAATTCTGATTGGCTCGTTGTGTTGTTTACATCTGTTGCTATTGGCCAAAGTAATTACTTTGGGTTTGCTTTTAGACACTCAATTGGAAACCGCTTTAAGCAAGCCTATGATGATGAAAAAGATCATTAGAAGTCTCGATCTTGGGCCTCGTTCAGACTAGGTGCCTGTGACCGGTTCTCGAGCACTGGCACTAATGTGAACATGGCTTTATTACGGTGCCCGGCAAAAATCTGGTACCTCCAAGGATAGCACACGTGCACCGTTCCTCGGCACAGGCTTTGGCCTGTTTAGGATTTTGTCGGTTCCCGCATTTTTTTCCTCACGGGCTCCGGACAATACTGGAAAGAAAATGGCGGGCGCTAAATTGACGAACGAGAAATTGCTCCTTGGGCACCAAGGAGTCTGAACATCGTCCTTTTTAGTGCCCGGGCACTGAGCCCTGACAAGGGCACTTTAAGTCTGAATAGGGCTTTAGTAATGTCTCATATTAGATAACTGCGAACCGTCCCTTCCTAAACCCTGACGAAAACTAGATACTTCGGAGTGTGTTCAGTTATGGAACTCGTCAGAGGTTAAACAAAACACTTGATGAATGTTTGACATTTAACAACCACACAGCTCAGCTCGTGTTAAGTAAAATATTTCTAACACGCTTGGCCATCTGAGTAGGTCATATGATCCGGGTGGTTGCTGATAGCTAATAGGTGATCAACTTTTTGTTACTAACAATTCGGTACTAGCTACAATTACACATTCATTGTAGATAGCACTCTTGACGGATTATAATAAATAAATTGCAAAACAACGGAAAAAGCCTGATTTGTCAGTGATGAGGCAAAATAAGGCTAGGGAACCAGCTACTTGTTGCTTTCTAAGGATTTTTTCTAACAGACTTTTCGACAACTTTTTTTAGAAATTTACGAGCAATGTTTTCAGAAATTATATTGATTGAATAGTGCCATCGATTGGTATCTTTCCGACCGATCGATTCTCATCGACTTATTACGCCGGTTTGGAAATCTGGAACTTGTAGGCCCAGTTCGAGAAACGGAAAGTGTTTGCACAGCCCCATACGATTAATTATGGATGCTCAACTGTCATGCTAACCCTCTTCAGCTTCCAAAAACGGCGAGCGCAAATTGTTTGTCAGTAGCAAAATGTATACATAATTAACGTCCATAGAGCTGTCCCTTCTAATCTTGAAACCTTGCCCAAGAAATTGCCCAGCAGTGAGAATGTTACACGCCCTGTAAGTAAGTGTACGATGCAAGCAAAGCACAAATTAACAAGAAGAAGAGTTTGTTTTCGCCGGCTGTCCGTAAACCTACTTCGCGTGCAGGGCTGAGTTGCTCGAAGCATGGCTAGCGCTAACCCGGGATAGCGCTAACCATGCTTCAAGCAACTGGGCCCAGGTAAATATTAGTGCAACGCTCAGTATACTATTTAGCATAAAACCAACTACATCCCGGCTTGGAGGCTAGACAGAGTGCAATTTGTTGCCTTAAGGCCTTGCCAAACGGATGCAACGTTTATTTATTTATTTATATATTATAATTCACAAAGGTTTCCCATCACTGTGATTGTTTAATGCAACATCGTCCAACACGCTGCACTCGTTTGGCCACCATGTTGCACGATGTTGAACGAAGTTTGATTTCCATCAAAGATCGCCTTCAACATGGTCCAACATTTCTTCTGTTCTCAGGTGAGAAAAACAATGTTGCATTCGTTTGGCCACCTCGTTCAACACAGTGCAACATCGTCCAACAATGTTGGATATGTTGCAATTGTTTGGCCGGGCCTTGACAGCATTCAAACCTGCCTTATTTCAACCTGCAAGAGCCGCTTTACCCCTAGCCGAAGTAAACAGCCCGGCGTCGTTTCGCGATGCGTGAAACCAAAACCGGAAAAGGCGTCTAGTGTCCACGCAGGCTAGAGACAGGGGTAGCACCGCGAAAAGACGTCTGCTACTTTACCACCTGGTCTGAAAGGCTTGGGAATTAAAGGCCCGGCAAAACGGTTGCAACATATTGATTTAATGCAACATCGTCCAACTTTGTTGAATCCAACAGTTGCACTCGTTTGAATTGGCCACCATTTTCCACGATCAGTGCATGATGTTGGATGATATTGAACGAAGTTTGATTTTTATCAAACATCGTCTTCAACATCGTCCAACATTTCTGTTTTTGTTTTATAGTAATTTTTTTTTTACAAAACTGAAACAACTGCAGTGAAACACTAAATGGAATGGATTAATTCAAAAGGATGCTTGCAAATAACATGAACACCATTCAGTCCGCATGATAAACATGCCGTGATGTAAAGTTCAGACTCCAAGTGAAGTTATTAATGGTGGGAAAAGCAAACCTTATGCTTATAAAGAGGAGCCCAACAATATTACATATTTGAGTGTATAATGGTTTAAAAACAAACCAGCTAGGCGCTATGTTCTAAAGTGGATTTTGCAATAGGGAATGGGAAGGACTACCAGTAATTACAAAATCTCACGTCCCAGGGGGGGGGGGGGGGGGAGGGTTTGCATACTTGAAGAGACAAATATCATGCATTTACCAATGAAAGTTGTCAATGTAAATAGTTTTGACAATATTATGATTTGGGTTTGATGAGAGTGTCAGTGTATGTGTGGTGTGACTAACATTATGGAAGTTTTGAGCTATGGAAATTTGGTTTTCAGAATTCAAGGTCACACTTGAAATCGGATAGAGGGGCCCCTAGGTAACATTTTTGATAAAAAAACGAATATAAATAATATACTTTTTTGCAGGTAGTCAGTGAATTAGGCTCAACGAAGGGAAATATATACTACATATAAACGCCGCGTTTATACGAAGCCGGCGTTTAATCGAGAAAATACGGTATGTCATTCTCAGTTTTTTTTTTTTAATATCTTTAGGGAAAGATCAAGTTGCTGTTAAGGGCTTGCTCCTATTGGTTTTGCCAACAAGAGTTCAGAAAGCGCCTTGTCAATTTACCTCATTGCCATAGGAAATTACAAAGAAAAAAGGTAAGAATTTTGTTATCTTATATGTGAATTAAGTTACTGATTTTTCGCTGAGCTCTTTTGTCTGAATAATGTGTTCATCTTTTGTCTGAGTTTGACAAAACACTGATCCAGGGTCAGCTAATTCCTTACAGACTGCCAACTTTCTCCTCGACTGAAAATT
Organism: Pavona decussata; assembly: GCF_977016875.1. Classification (NCBI taxonomy): domain Eukaryota; kingdom Metazoa; phylum Cnidaria; class Anthozoa; order Scleractinia; family Agariciidae; genus Pavona; species Pavona decussata. The sequence goes on from NW_028145460.1 coordinate 595,498, forward strand.
CAAAGGGAAAATCAGAAAATGCTATAAAGAATTTTTAATTTTTAATTTTTTAATTTTTAACAAGGTACTAGTGAGCAGCACACAGCAACGAAATCTTGTTGACCCAATTTTTATTCTCTGACCGGTTTCGTCTGTAGGCTGCAGACTTCATCAGGGAGTTTGAACAAGATTACATGGGAAACTTATTTATACATAACTTTTACAATAAAAATCACATACCCGTAAGGGTGTGAACAACAAAACACCCACAAGAAATACGTGCAGGATATGACTAGAATCCTGCGTAGACTGTGTGATATTTAATTTTGGGGCTCACGGATTTAACGTGAGTCGCAAAATGTATACCTATGGGGTTGTGCAGAAATCTTACCTCGGTAAAATTTTGTACATAACGGAACAGCCTGTCTTTAAACTTTCTTTAAACTTTCGAAGTAACACTAAGGGTACTACTAAGAACGAGAGCAAGTTTTATCCCATGATTTTGAGTGGTCAAGAGTTTCAATCGACGTCGACATTTTCAACAAGCAGCAAGCTAACACTCGTGTTTAGTTAGCAACACATCCCTGGTTTGTTTGTAGCGTCCACACACAGAGGCGGCGGAGCGTTTTGAAACATGGGGGTGCTCATCGTACACAAAGTCAAGCACATACCTCTAGTCTACTCGTATTTTCCAAAATGTCTTTTGCGTTGTTCGTTTGCACGAACAAACTTCTTTACAATGTCTACAGTGTCCAATGTGTCCGTAGTAGATTTATGACAATGCAAGAGGAGGCAGTTATTTAGACGATTCTGATTCATGGTGCTTCTAAGGTAGGTTTTTAGGTGACGTAGGGAAGAAAACGCGCGCTCGGAAGTCGCCGATGCCACTGGTAATGTCGAATACAATCGTAGCAGTTTGTGGACCTCTCCCCTAGTAGCGTTTTGATGACAGAAGTTTTGTTAAAAGCTTCGCAAATGGTTCTCTCTGGCTTACATTTGTAACCTGACGTACTTCGGGAAGCGTAGTTTTCACTGCGTCATGCACGAGGTAAAGCTGGCGCCCAAGCCGGCCACAATCTATATCAGTTTGTTCGCTGAAGTCGTCGCTGTTTGCTGCGCCCACAAGAAGTTTCTCTAAGTTAGAGACTGGCTTTAACTTGGCTTGGTTGAACCAGCTTTCTAATTCCGTTTTAATTTTGTCGCAAGCTTCATAGTATTGCACTCGATAGTAATCCTTTGGACATTTAAAGCGATGAGGCTGGCTGTCTCAGAGTTAAATGGAAAAAAGGCAGCAGTTGATTGGCTTCTCGAAATCGGGATGGAGCTGTTTAAAGAGTCCTAGAAAATAATATTTCGCCAAGCGCGACCATTGTGAAACAATTTGTGAAAAGATCACTAACCGGAATATTTTGCCAAACCAATTTTCTGCTGCGTTACCGATATTTTCGGGACCGAAACGTGGGGGGCTGAGCCCCCCAAATTTTCGTTTAGAGGGGCTTCAGCCCCCCTGCCCCTCCCCCTCCGCCGCCTATGAAGCAAACGCTAAAGTAATATTTGCAAAATAGGGCTCACCTTTAGCGTGTACTTCTTTCCATGATTTATAAGTACGCTTTCGAATTTCATCATTTTTATTCGTTAAAGAGGACCGTCAAACCGCTTTTCCCAATTAAAGAATTTCTTACAAATTTGAGAACTACGTGTGAAGTTAGTGTTGAGTATGGATTAGAAACTGAAACCAATCGCTGACAACAAAATTTGGTCGCACCTGAAAAAAGAAACATACTGCACGTGCTGGTAAAGTGCGCAAGCATAATAGGAAATACTCTTAGGGAGACATTTTTTGGTATAACAGGAAGCGCACCTTTTACTTTGTGGCAGAGACGCTGTAAAAAACATACCGTCCGCATGAATCCGTTCCCTGTTGTAAAGCATAACGTAAACGGTAAACTAAGCTGCAATTTTGTGTAAACACACATGACTGTAATGCGCATCTTATCATATTTTACTCCGAGACTTGCGCGCGTTGGATATATGATAGTAGAAAGACAGTCTAGTAGAAAGCTATCATGGCGCGTAGCGCCGAGTTGGCTACACGAAGACTATGGCCACTAGCGCGCGTCATTGGCTATGTTGATCTCGTATCCAATAGGCGCGAGTGCAAAGCGTGTTTTAAAAATCATTCCTTCAAATTGCTGCATTTTGTGAACCGACCGGTTCTGGTCAGTCAGTTCTGAAACGTGGGGGAGGGGGACTTTATCGCCCTCGGCGTTGCCTCTCCTCGTGGCCGGGGAGGGGGGATTTCACGCGTGCACGTGTTTAAGGCTGAGTGACCTGTGCAGAGCTACAGAAGAGGGGAGATAGAAGCATTCTTCTCGTAACTTTCGTTGGGTGTACCCACGGAGCTTGGAGGGCCGTTGTCTAAAAAATAGAAATGATCAAACAACCGTATCGGGGCAGCACTGATGAAAAAGATCAGTCATCTGATACACTTAAATTAACAACTGCGCCAATGTGGTTATTTGTTTAGTTTTACTTACGGGTCACAAACCACACAAAACATACTTTTGTATTATTAAGCATTGTCCTTAAAAAACTCGAGTTTCTTAGGCCCTCTAGAGATGCGCAGATCGTATGCACAGTAAGAAAAGGAGGCAGTGTCCTAAAGTGGCAAATTTTGTTTCATTTTCACAACATCTAAGTCCTGCAAAAATTAAAGGTCCTCAGGTTTGCTCGTAAGCGGTCACAACATTAGTTAAAACAAATCAGGCTACAATCGTCTAATGTTTATTTTGCAATCTCGTTCCTAGGCCAGGGCCTTTTCCCTGACTTGGCTTATTTTGATTAAGCATTCAAACATTAATAAGTAAAGATTGAAAAAAAATAATTATATACACATTTTCCTACGTTTCAAATCATAACAAACTAGAAAATTAACTTTTTATAGAATACATTTTGCTCTTTCTTTGCAACTAAACTGGTTTTCAATTAATTATAGACTTCTACGCGGACGTTCTCTGGCTCGTCACGTCACGCAATCCTCCCCACAAACGTCCGTTTTTAAGAGATCTCTGAGAAGAGATCGGCTTCTCCCGTTTTCAGCCGTTCACCTTTTTAAAAATCCAATCAGCATCCATGCATTGTATTACAAATGACTAATCAAGAGGCGAGTAAGTGATTGCGTGACGTGACGACCCAAAGAAAGTCGGATGATGTAGAGTGCGTGACGTAACGACCAAAAAAACGTCTGAGCAGGAGGCTCATAAATAAGAGACTACAATAAAAGCATCAAAAATGAAAAAATACAAATTTTTTCACCTCTCTATCTTTCAATTGTTGAAAACTCGAATAAGTCAAAGTTTAAAGCACCTACTAGTATTTCAAAAAGACTCTTGATTGTTTTAACACCAAGATTACCTCAAATGAAACCTCAATTCTTAACTAGTAAAAATAACAACACATTAAAAAGATAATGGTTTTAGCATTAAAATCAGAAAAAATATATTTCTCACGATTTTTATCTTCAAACTATACTGTTGACTTGTGGAACTGACTGTTTGCATAAACTACCATTAAAAGAGGGAAATAACGTCATCAATATCCTCACTAGTGAGGATATTTTCCAGTAAAACACTCGTGTCTTTGTAATAAATATCAATAATTTATGTAATATCACAGAGAAATATATCTATTCAAAAATTTGAAAACAATGATAATGATTGACGGATACAACTATCTTACCATCACTCAGTACTGCTATACTGGGACTGTTCTGTTAAACTCTCCAGTCCTACTGCCCTGTGAAAAATATCTATTCAAAAATCTGAACACGATGATTACAAAAGTCGGATGCAACTATCTTACCATCACTCAGTATTGCTGTAGAGACTGGGACGTTTAACTCTCCAGTCTTACAGCCCAGTGTTCCAAACTTTGTTACAAACTTTCCGCTCAATTCGAACACTTGGATTCTATGATTTCCTGTATCACAAACCAACAGTTGTCCTGCCTTGTTCACTGACAGGCACTCAGATGAATTGAACTCCCCGTCCCCATCACCCTTCTGTCCAAATTTATACAGAAAATTTCCCTCTCTACTAAAAACTTTTACACAATAATCACCGAAGTCTGACACTACAAGATAGTTCTCATGTTGGATGCAGTGAATTGGTCTAATGAAAGAGCCCTCTGTGCCAATTTTACGCAAAAACTGACCATCACGTGAAAAGATCTTGATTAATTTGTTATCGCTATCAGCAACAATAATGTTGCCATCACTGTCAATAGACAAACCAAGAGGACGCTTGAGCTGGTGATCAAGATTTCCTTGTCCTCCAAACTGTCCAAGGAATTCACCCTGATAACTAAATAGTTGAATGCGATGGTTACTAGTGTCCCCTACTATAATGCTATCATTGTGAAAAGCTATCCCAGTAGCAAAGTTTAACTCTCCCCGCTGATCACCTTTTTTACCAAAAGATCCTAGGTGGGTTCCATTACTACTAAAAACCTGGATCCTATGGTTATCAGTCTCAGTCACTGCAATCTCATTTTTTTCATTCACTGCTATCCCCCAAGGATTGCTGAACATTCCAGCAGACGTACCTTGTTGTCCAAAAGATAACACGGGTCTGAACTGTCTTGGTTTTACTTGAACCTCAAAAGGACTGCCACGAACATGTTCTCCATTCACCTCCACTGATGCCTGGCATGGTACGGTTTCTTTGGCAAAGTATCTGATGTCGTAAGTGCCATTTTTGTTATCTTGGACTTGCGCTTTAGTCGCACAGTCATGGCCTTGACGATTTCTGATTTCCACCGTTACGCAGTCACGCTCTTCGTAACACTGTTCTCCTTGAGCGTTCCTTGTTGTTACAACAATCTGTGCTTCAAGTCCAACAGTTGCTTCACGGATTCCTTTGCCTTCAGCAGTTGACTGTTCCTGAGAAGTCATTGTAATAAACTGAAGGGAGCCAATTTTTCCAGTGTTCACATGATCAAAAAACTGTTGACGTTTCACGAAATGAAACTCGACGGGAAAACTAATTCCGCCGTCACGGTCAGCTGTGTCGTCTTGGTCACCTTCCTCCTGAAATAGTTTGTCTAGAAATTCGTTTGCCTGCATGACTTGAGCGCTTGTGCTTCGATTTAAAAGTATTTTGCTTTTCTCGATTGTTGTTTCGTGCATTTTCAGTTGTTGCTCAATCTCTTGCCTTTGCATTCCCAGACGCTCGAGTGATTCTTTCACGTTGTTTTCCACGTCATCAAAGATTTTCATGCTTTTCGCTTCGATGACTGCAAAAACACTGTCAACAAACTGCTGCACGTCACTTTTCACTCTAGCGGCTTGTTCTTGAACTTTAACGCAGTTTTCATCGAGTTCAGTTAATTTATTCATCTTCTCCTGCGCTCTTCGTTGCTGAGATTCAATCGCTGACTTGACTCTTAACTTTCGCTCATTTGCGGCTGATTCCAAAGGCTTCTTCGCGTGACCGTCGTGATCTGTTAAAGCACAGCTCGTACAAATAACAACTCTACAAACATTGCAAAAGAACTCTAATTCTTTCTTCTCGTGACCTGGCTTTCCACAAAATGGTGGCTGCTTTAAAATGTTCTCAAAGTCTTCATCTTGAAAGTCTTTCAAAGCCAGAGTATGATGTTCTTTATTGGCTCTGATGCCATTATGCAGACTGATGCAGTCATCGCACCAGAAGGAGCAACATTGGAAGCAGTAGTAGCTTTCTCCGCTTCTTTTGTCGCAATTTCCGCACTTGACGCCGCTTGTATTGCACTCTTTTATGGCTAACACGTCCAACAAACTATTGAGACGGAAGTTTGTCGGCAAAGCGTTAAGATCACCGTCTCTAGGAATCCTGAAGTTCTGCCTACACTCTGGACATGAAATAGTTTCTCGAATTCCGCTCGTTTGTTGAATCCTTTGCAGGCAGTGAAGGCAAAAGCTGTGTAAACATGGCAACTGCTTTGGATCAGTGAACTTGGTCATACACACAGAACAGGATACTTCTTCATGAAGATTGTGCAACAATGTTTGAATATCCATGATTATTGTAGGAAACAACGAAACAGTTTCGAGTTGAACACACCTTAAAACAACCGAAGTCTTAAAACAATGAAGCCTTGTGACTTGTTTTAAACTTGTGATGTTTATGTCGGGTCTACTAAGAATATTAACCAATCAGAAGGCCTGTATTGAAGTGTTTTGACGTCGAAGGCCTTGATTCTAAGAAACATAAAACATCCTGGTTTTCTAAGAATTACCACTAGATCTCACGGACCGTAAATGCACATGTGAAATTGCTTGTTGAAACGCCCTGTTCTAATGTGATGTGTATAGTGTAGCGGCCGGCACTCAAAGCTATTCAACGATTTTTTAACTTCGCTCGAGTTACGACACACCAATAACGCGGGAAATACTTTACGGCCAATCACCTGAAATTTATTACGACAAGCCACGAATCCAAGATCATATCGTAATCTGAAATCAACAATACATACGAAGAAACTAAGCTAAAACCTAAAAAATAGTATCTAACATTCCGATCCATTCCATCACAAAATAGCAAACTCTAAAGCGAATCTAAGGTACAAAATCAACAAATAAACAAGAACAGAACAAGAAAATAGCGAATAAAAACAATTAATTAAGCTTAAACGATAAGGGACTGTGCAATAATTATCAGGAGGGGGGGGGGGGGGGGGGGGCTGAAAAACGAGAGGGGGGCATTACCTAAAATTGCTGCCAAGATAGGGGGCTCAAAGTAAAATCACTCATTTTGACAGAGGGAGGGGCCTTAAGTTTTATTCGAAATGTGAATAAAGTTAAACAGAGAAGAGAAGATCGTACAGTTTCTTGCCAAATATCTCGTTCAGTGGAGAAAGGCATCTGCTGATAAACGGAAATGCTATGTGCTTGAAGCTTCAGAAGCTTAAGGACGGTCATGTACGACAAGGGCAATACTTCTTAGAATACCTGAAGTTTGCTTGTGAGCCCACATGTAATTCGTGTGAAAAGGAAGGGTGGACAGCTGGTGTCCCTGCAAATTGGTTCCCTGTTCCTGATCTTAGTGACACAGCAGCCTTACCACGCGGGTATATTCCATCCAATGTGACCAGTCTGAGTGAAGAAATCGATCGACAACTTCCAAGTGTGCCGAGTCAAGAAGTTAGTCGATTCTGGTATGTTAACCTCTTCCAACGCTAACGAACTGCAGGAGGTGTGTGAGAAGTTGATGGTTGATGAAATCACTCTCCAACGTTTTGTTCAACACCGTGAGTTTATTGCATTGAAAGCTCAAAAAAGGGAAACTGAGCGCAATACCCTTCCAGACATTAACTGGAAAGAAGAAAATGAATTCAAATCCCTCACAGCCGGACAAATTAAGATCTACCTTAAGCAGAACAATCTTCCTGTATCTGGAAGCAAAGCCGTGCTGGTAGCACGTGCTCTTGATTTCTCGCAAACTGGAATACGAAACAACGAAAGAACTAGTGCCAATGACAGTGACACAGAACTCCTATCCAGTGATTCCGAATGCGACTCTGATTCTCACACAAGCACTTCCGAAAACAACTCTGAGTTGGATTCAGATGACTCCGAAACGGATGGCTTTGTTCAACACTCATATGAGGTATTATTTGTTCCAGACAACGACATCCAACAAGTAAGCTTACGCTTACAGTAGCATGACAATATAAAAGGTATGTACTTAAAGGCATCTATGGTAATGGTGGCGGCGAGGAGTGAGTGCGTGTGTGTGTGTGTTGGTGGGGGGGGGGGGGGGGGTGCGACGTTATTTTTAACATAACTGAGGGGGGCTTAGAACTAATTTTTTACTTTTGGAGGGGGGGTACTGTCTAAGTTTTTGCTAGATAACTCTGGTTTTTCAGCGAACTAGCGAAGCTTGACTGATCACGAAGAAATCTACTCACGGACAGCACCATAAAACTGACAACAGAAGGCCATATGCCACGTGGTCGAAAGTACAAAAATGAACGATGAAAACAAAAATTAGCGAAAATACAATCGGAAGTAAAAAGATGCTAAAACTATAGAAAAGGAAAAGGAAGTCAAATGACTTACATAACAGTCCCGCTATGCCGATTCCAGACCAAAACTTCAGTGTTCTTCTACGGGAAATATTCTTAAAAAAACTTATTTATTTACTCACCACGACATACAAACATAGAAAGTTACAGTGAATAATAGACTAGGATCGTACATAAGTTTAGAGTAAATAATAATAGTAAAACAAGTAGTAAGAAGTGGCGAGGAGACCTCAAGACACCCCCGGGGGGGGGGGGGGGGGAATCTGTTCGCTAACACGATCGATTCCAACTAACTAAAATGCGGTTTTGGGCGAAGCTATGTTGCTCTATATCACGTGCGATTTGTGGCTAACAAGCTGGGCGCGTTTTTTTTTGGGAGAATCCAAAAACGGATTTGTGATCTTAGATCATTCGGATCATGGTGCATCAAAGGAACCAACGAATCCACTCTGGACAAGGATTCGTCGGTTCCTGTGATGCACCATGTTCCGAATGATCTAAGATCACAAATCCGTTTTTGGATTCTCCCAAAAAGACACACCCACGTCATAAGCTAAAATTAACTAAAATTAATCACAGAGTCCGGGGATTGGCGTACAATGCCGTTACATATAGAGTTCTCTCGTGCAGTCCACACTAAAGCAGTTGGCCAAATTTATGACTTTTCCTGCATCAACGCTGTTAAACTTTAAGGAATAAAAATGTTTGGACATCTGAGAATGATTGCAAAGATATCTCTAGCTTCCGAGAATTGCTATCAGGATTTAGTTTAGAATCACGCGGTGATAAAGCTACGGGTCAAAAAGTATATTCAAATCTTAAGTGTCGAAAACTGGGTGACGCTAAACGCCCGGGTTCGCCAGGGAACGTTATGTCCAGAGGACCGTCCGGCTTCCTGACCTGCCATGGATAGGTAACGGATTTCAGCCACTTCTGTTGCCAGGAACCTCTCTCTTCCTCACTAAAGAAAGAGAAATCGAAGAGAGGGAACCGAGGGAACGAAGTTGATACATCTGTTTGTTAAATCAGCTTCGTGTGTGTGCAGGTTGATCCCTTGCCTTCACTTTGCCTAGTAGATGCGGCATGATCATGAGGAAAGGGTCACAGAAGAGTTTTGAGCGCGTGCCTTGTGCCAGTACAGTCTTATTTTGAGACGTTATTTTCCGTTTTTCGACTGGGGAAAGGCTCTTTAAGATTCAAAATCAAGGAAAAGCACAAAAAAGGCTCGATTGGTAACAGTTTTGAAGACGATGAAAATGCTATTCGCAAAGTAAAAGTTTGTTTAATGAGACGCCAATTCCGTGCGCGGAAATGACCATTCGACGCGTTGTCTCCAGTTTCCTCCCACTTTGATGGTTCAGCAACACAGTATCTACATTTATCTCTTGAATTCCATGACGCGATACTTTTGGTCAATTATTCTACACAAAAGAATTTCTGCTTTCTTAGCGGCAACCATACGGCCGTTTTAGACGGTACAACTTTTGCTTAAGGACGTTCGCGCGAAAAGGTTCTGCCCAACAGATTTTTTTCATACTTTAGGTATGGTCAGCTAATAAGTTATTGATGTCAGAAATGCAAAAAAAAATTGGGGGTCACCGACTTCGTCTCAGAGATACAGCGCTGGAAAAGTACCCTGATTTTGAAAAGTTGGGCCTTCGTAACTCAAAATGATCTCCACAGTTTTAAGTTTAAAATATTCAAGATGACTGAACTGGAGACAAACTATTTTAGTCAAATTTTATCTAAGCGTATATGTTTCGTAAATTAGTCCAACTGGTGTCATCCTTGTAATTAAATGTAGCCCTTAAAGAGGACATTCGCGATCGTCACACAGACAAAAATGAGTGTAATTCGATGGCGTGTGGACAGAAAAATAGAAAATAATCAAACTTCTGCCCCAGGGATTTTTTTCATTTTTCTCTAAAACGTAGACAATCAATAAAGAAAGTGATCGATTGAAAAAAAAGTGGGGGTCACCAGACATCTAAGAGAGTTATAATGAAGACAAGCTAGCCGCTGTGGTGACAGATTCCAAAGTCACGTTTTTGCGTGACAGGTCAGAGAAGCACTGGAACCTAAACAGGGATATCTATCCCATCATGCACAGCTCACAATAATTGCTCGAGTCAATGTGTGCTGTCAAAACTCTGATCGCTTAAGTTGTTTATTGTTATCCTACCTTCAAAACTTATACAGCTGTTTAGCCAATGCCAAGAAAATGTATCTATAGCCGTTAGCGAGGCGAAAATGTGAGAGGTAAGCTTATTTATTTACCTAGAATGGGTATGTGGAGATTGATTGTACACGGGATTGGTGATCAATAAAATTGCTCTCTTGTAAAGTAAGACTTTCTCGTTTACTATCAAAACTTAAAAAAAGCTTAAAGGTGACTTCGTTTGACGAATAGACTACATAAAGTATTGCATTTCAATTATTTTGTTACATCGATATATAAATCTCTTCGCGCGAAATACCCGCAGGACCGTATCAACGCCTTTACTTGGGCTTTTTGTTGCAACGTTAACCCGTCTAATCGTTTCACGTCGAGTTTTCGTTTTTAAAACTGTGCAACGAAAATAAATTTCCCCCTTTTCCCCTTTTTTAATGCTGTCACATCGGCCGACATGTGTGTTTACCCCCGTGTTCCTCCTTGTATCCTCAACCATGAATTGCGCGTGACATTGCGTGGCGTGTACGTTACTTGCGCACTAAAGATGCGCATAAACAATTAGCGCGAACGTCCTTAAGACTGTCGTTGGCGATTTCTGGAGCGCGCGCTGCTCGCGTCATGCAAAAAATCCCACACAACTCTCGCCACTCAACATTGCTATCATTCTCGACTCCAGAGCTTTTCTGTGCAGGATTGTTTGAAGCGTAAGCACTGGGGTCGAGAATGCATTGCTATCATTCCATTCTGCGCAGAATGTATGCGCAGTAGCAAAAGGAGGCACCGTCCTTAAAAGACGATGGGTAGCGTGCAGAATGGACGGTCAGCATCAACTAGAAAACACAAAAGAGCATGCGCAGTAAGCCTGGATCACTTTAATCGGTGGCCCATAATGTTAGATACGTTCCAAAGGGAATCATACTTAACTTTTGATTTCCCAATCGGAATTACCGGGTTTTCCGTGTAAATGGCAAGCTCCCCTACTCCCCATTGTTACCGTCTTCGATTGCAAGTAATTGGAGGCGAGGTTCTCAATTCCGATACACTTCCTTATAACTGTTTTGCGACAGGTTCGTCCGCTTAGTATGAGAAATCAACAAGATTGGTAAAGAGTTTTGGCTGCTGAAAGGCGAGAACTTTTTCTCTATTCCCTATAAAAGGTAGCCTCCCACGCAGTCGTTTTTAAGGGACTCGTATTACCTCCTCCCCTAAAGCCGCGACTACACGAGCGATTTTTTGCTCGTGCAGGTGATGAAATTTTTTCAAATTTTGTCGCGTCGCCAGCGCGAGAGGGTGGCTACACGAGTGACAAATTCTAGCGAGTTTGGCGACAAATTGCATGAAAGCCGCGTGAATCGCATACTTCAATTAAGAGACCTGGCGCTGTAAACAGACATGGCGGACGGCCCTTTCGGACGAGGACATTGTTTTATCGCTTATTTGCATTCTTCTTCTTGACGATAAAAAGCAAACGAAGGAAGAAGAAAATTGAGAAAAGGTCAACGCGGGTCCGTCCATGGCTCGCAAAGAGAAAGGAACAAAGATTTTACCATCAACTTCTGACGGAAATTTTAGTCGTTGATATCCCGGCGTTTCCCGAGCTATAGCGGATGACGAGGCTTAGTTGCCGGGTGGCTACACGGGCGCTATCTCGACGATTTTGTCGCGAAAATTTCAATTCTGGCGACTTTTTTCTTGCGATTTTTCACCTGTCGCGTCGCAAGTTCGAGGGTGGCTACACGTGCGATTTTCATCTCGCGCTGGCGACGCGACAAAATTTGAAAAAATTGCATCACCTGCGCGAGCAAAAAATCGCTCGTGTGGCCGCGGCTTAAAAACGACTGCGCGCGTGGGAGGCTAGCTAGATAAAAGGAGGAATACAAATTGAAAGTTTAGCAAAACAATTCATGAATTGCAAGCCAGGGTATACATTATCGAGCTCTCAGACGATACTCTTCTTCCATTGCCATATTTGCGCATGAAAATTGAAAGAATACAAACGATACGATACGATACGATAATCTTTATTTACAAATTTGGTCGTTAGCCGAAAACTAAAACTAGCCTTCTTCAAGTTTTCCAGAGTGCTAGTCAGGCCTCTATTTTACAGATAGCTGATCACAAACAACACACCACTGGAAGCTTGGTCTATACAGAAAAATAATTTTACTTTGATAACTGCCAGTTTTACCTTTGTTACAAAGAATGTTCAAATTATTTTCATACCGATATTTACCAATTAACTTTAACTGGTTTATTTACACTCCACTTTACCCAGCCCTGTGTGATTTACTTACCCCACCCACACTCCCTCTAAAAAATCAGTAAGCTTTCAATGACCAGCATTATAAATCAACAGACCGAGACAACTACATCCAAAAAGACGTGTTTATTAATTCAAGAAATGACAAGCACGTGTTTATCCAAAAAATGCACAATCGCTAGAATCACGTTTCAATATCAAGGCTAATTTCACTAAAATGATAAACTGAAACACTGGTAAGATATCAATTTTGTTTTTATAGTGAAAATTTTGACGCTGTAAATGACGAAGGTGGTTTGTTTCCTAAAGGTAAGCTTTATCATATTCGCAACAATTAATAAAAACGGCTTAGAAACGACCAGGTTACATAAATAACTTTAAATTTGTTTAAAAATTGAACTTGGGAATCCAGCGGTGATTAAATAAGAAATCCCAGTGGAAATTCTCCAAGTTGCAAAATGCAATACTATAAAACCCTCGTTAGTTGTATAGCTATTTTACATTCACTACAATTAACGCAAAAAAAAAAATTGAAAGTACTTGGAATTACAATCGAACCGAACCTTGTGATAAGTATCAAAAATGACTTTAGGTCGCTGCTCTTAGCGACGTGGTGGCTTAGGCTAGCCTTCATATAAACAGCACATTTTCGTGTACAACGCAGATTATTTAAGGACGGTGCCTACTATAACAAAGAAGTACTTTTGTGTGGTTTATGACCAAGGAAACTTGCTATATGCTGCCTACCCGCATAGTTTTAAACCGCGCAAACAAATATCCCTATATTAATAGGCACCACCCATAGGAAACCCGAGTATCTCGGGATGCGTAGAACGTATGCGCAGTAACAAAAGTAGACACCATCCTAAGCGACGGGTTGACTGAGCCGCAGCTTATTTTTTCTCGTATAAACCGCCTTATCACTGAGTAAAGGGGAAATATCACGGGGGTTTTGACCTTTCACATGAAAATGGTGCGACAACATCTGCACGTTTTGACAGCGCGCTCTCTTTGGCCACGATTGCGAACAAAACTTAAGCTGAGGCTTTCTTCTTTCCCAGAAACTGAACATCATTTTTTTTTCTGAATGCGGCAGGTGGAATATTACTGACATTTATAGCGACAAATTGATCTTGAAAGTCTATCTTGGGCAATTCGTGAGCAAAGTCGTTTTGCTACAATGTTGAGCAGTCCGGGCCGTAGACATTTCTGTCTATGTAATGACGTCATCAAAAATGGCGTCGTTCGCATTTCCGGCGTGGAACCTCGGTTGATCATTTTTCCCTCAAAACGGATTTTACAAGATGTTCTCTCCCGAAGACTGAGAAGCCGGATCGATCTGGGTACGAGATTAGTCGAGGAACAACAAGGATGTAACTTTGCCAGACTATTACTCAACATAACAGAAAATATCGGCTTCACTCAGAAGGGCTAACAGTGGTGCCTGAACCAAGCATTGTCTGCCAAAACACAGTCAATGGACTACTGTAAAAATAGGGGGAGATCACCAATGAGTTCCCGCAATACAAACGCCGAAGTTAGTGAAGTTATAAAGTGAAGCGAAAAATTTACAAACACACCTTCGTAATCAGTAAGCAGAACCGTCTCACTTGTAATACACGTTGCACCACAGGCGTCCCAAGCTCACGTTTAGAGAAAGCGAAAAATTAATTATCTATTTATTCATATATGCTTCACGGCTGTGTGAGTTGGAACGTGACCTTTAATCTTACGCGGTGTTAGGTTACATGAGAACCGTTGAGAATTTGAGCGCTTTATAAGACGTTGTATGGGGAATAAAATATCGTTCATTTAGAACGCTAAATACATTGAAATATCCTCATTTTTTACGTAAGATGATTAAAACAAACTCACCTCTTGTGTGTCCGTTGTGCTTTTGCGTTATTTTCGCTGTTTTGGGCTTTTTATGCCACCACTGTTCTCTTCTTCGTTTAATGAAGGAGAGAACAGTGGTGGCATAAAAAGCCCAAAACAGCGAAAATAACGCAAAAGCACAACGGACACACAAGAGGCGAGTTTGTTTTAATCATCTTACGTAAAAAATGAGGATATTTTAATGTATTTGGCGTTCTAAATGAACGATATTTTATTCCCCATACAACGTCTTATAAAGCGCTCAAATTCTCAACGGTTCTCATGTAACCTAACACCGCGTAAGATGAAAGGTCACGTTCCAACTCACACAGCCGTGACGCATATATGAATAAATAGATAATTAAGAGCAATTCTCCAGGAAAGTGAAGCAAAGTTGGAAATGAAAAATTTTAACCCCCCTTCAATTTTTGTGTGGAGGTAGGTTACCTTAAGGAATAAACAAAAACAACCATATTTGGATCGGCAGATGTATCGTCGCCATGGTAACCGCACTAAATGACGTCGGCGTTGAGACCATGTTTTGACCAAAAGTTCCATTCTCAAAAAGTAAAAGTAAACGAGACTGGTTCTCAGGTGGATGTGAACCAATTCAAATGAAATTCATACAGATGGTAGAACCACTCTTCCAGTTTATAAAATTCGCCGTTACAATAATTTGGGTTTTATAAACAAGAAGAAAATGCTCGTCTTACTATGTTCCCTGTCAGCCATTTAGACAAGTAGGAAAAACAAGCACAACCACATCCCTAATTTCTCCGAAAGTACTCTATCCACATAAACCAAATTAGCAGCAGAGATTACGCAGATATTGACGTTTTTAAATATCATAAAATCAATTTGGGGAAAACTATATTCTGGCCATGGGTGCTGAAGACACCTGGGACAAATTGCAAAAAATTGCAAAATTGGTAATTTTGAGAGCTCTAGTATTTGGCTCAAACAGGCTTTAGAGAGAGAAAATTAGCTTCAAAAGTATCTTTTATCATCTTGTCTGCTACCTACATTTAGTAAATAAGGTTTTGGCCAACAAATTTGATGAAATATAAATTAATACAAAACCTACCTTGAAGGTTTTGGGAATTTCTTCAGGATGCTTTCGTCGCGTTGTTCTCTCCAGTGTCTCTCCTTCGCACGCTCCGTTTTTTGACCAAATCTAGCGCAGACTAACAGTTACTCCCATCGAATATCCAGTTTGCCGTGTTTCAGACCAGAGAAGATGATACAAGTAGCCCGCATACACTTGACAAAGAATAGTTGACAAGGTCCAAAACATTGTCGTGATACTCGCGATTTCTGCCGTCGAACACCTAAATTCATCGATATTATCCAACCAGGAAGTAAAGTAAATGTGTCGAGATCAATGTACAAAGCAAATGCATGCCTTTGAACAATCCAAAGCAACGTCTTTAGCTAAAATCGAGTCAGATATTGCGATAGTCGACAAGCCAAGAATGGTGAATAAACTGAACGCATAGGCCGGAAGTCCGAGAAGCACGACTGCTGACCGGATGTAACACAATGTAATGGGATGTAACACTGGATGTAAGTGTAATGATATCCTCTTGTCATGGGGTTGTTTCACAATGGCAATGGTGAAGAAAGCCAAAACAAAAAAAGAAGAAAACGGAATAACCGAATGAAAACAAAAACAAAGGAAATGAAGCTGAACTGAAGCTTGGGTGAAAATTGAACGCATGATACACAATAGCTGCACCTCCCCCCCCCCCCCCCCCAAAAAAAAAGATTGCTTTTTAAACTGTGAAAATGCAATTACAGCTTCAGTTATGATAAACTATTCGTGACAAGAGAATGAAAAATTCGCGGGTGAAATGTTACATTTATTTACCTACACAGCAAAGAATAAGATCCATTTCGTCGCTGATTTCATCACGGTTTATACTAAGTCCGTAGGCTTGCACGTGCCTGGAAATATCCCTTTGACATTCACTGAGTTTTATATTGTTTCCACTGCACTCACAAACGTCCCTTTTGGGATTTGAAAGAACAACTTTCCATTGTCCCGACCAGGATATTTTCCTTCGCATGACGATATGCAAATTTCCCTTACAGTGTTTTTGATCGACGGCACAAATTTACTTCCGGTCACCCCTCCCCCCACCCAATCTCGTACCCAGAGTCTTCAGGCTTTTTGGTCAGCGGGGCAACGCCGGGAAGACTCTGGGGACATCGAATTTTATTACCGCAGGATTTCTGCGGTAAAACAATGGAAACCGTTACGGAACAGCCAATCAAAAAAATTGCCCCAGAGTCTTCCCGGCGTTGCCCAGCTGACCAAAAAGCCTGAAGCCTGGGTACGAGATTGCCCCCCACCAAAAAAAAAAAAACAACAGCAAAATATAAATAAAGAAATAAATAAACAAACCGAAAGAATGCCAAAATTTGGGCAGGTACGTATTAGATACTGAATGTGAAAATTTATCGGCTTGGAGAGGACTTATTTATTTCTGGAGGAGAGGTGGGTCAAACATTCCAACTTCGTATCTTCTAATGTGTACGCTAATGCCCCAGATCAGCGATATATCTTACATGCAGGCCATCCTTAACATCCAATAAGCAATGAATTAGGAAAAAAAAACAAACAACAAACAAACAAACCCAGGAAACATAGGCGGCTTATGTGGTTGCGTAAAACGATAAGTAAAGCACTTTTATTTTGTCCTCTTTATTCACCACTGTAAAACAGTCATAAAAGCGGATCAAAAGTCGTCCTTTTATCCCTCTATCAATGACATATTGTACCAAAAACATCTAAAGAAGAGATAATGCCATTGCGACAATGTCGCTTTAGCTAAAGCTACAAAAACAAGCAAACAAAAAGCGCGTATATCACATTTAAAAGTACATCCGGTCAGCAGGTTTGCTGCTTGCATTTCCGGTCTACATACGTTTGGTCGTAAACAGGTCGTAAACAACGATTTCTTCGCTTCTCAACCATGCACCACGGAATGTACGGCTCGATTTAGGCAAAGACTTTATTCAGAATCGTTGCAGACATGCATTTGCTCAGCTGTGATCTTGATGCATCTATTTAACTTCCTGGATGGATTGTATTGATGAATTATTTCGATACTCGACACACAACTGTGTTTGACCTGTTCGACTGTTCTTTATTCGGGTTAATGCATCATCATCTTTGGTCTAAAAGTAGATGTCCGGCGAGGCTAGCCAGTTAGATTTGCCCTTTCTGCTAGAGTCTGTGCAAGATTTGGTCAAGAAAATGGAGCGAGCGAACTGAGGAGAGACCCATACTATACAACAAAAGCATCCTGAAGAAATTCCCAAAAGTTGCAAGGTAAGCTTTGTTTTAATTTATATTTCATCAAACTCGTTGGCCAAACCCTAATCAATCAAATGTAGATAACAGATAAGATGAATAAAAAAAACCTGAAGCTGATATTCTCTATCTAAAGCCTGTTTGAGCCAAATACTGGAGACCTCAACATTTCCAATTTTGCAATTTTTTGCAACTTGCCTCGGAGGTCTTCAACAGCCATGGCCAGAATATAATTTTCCCCAAATAGATTTTATAATATTTATAAACTTCAATATCTATGTAAGCTCTGCTGCTAATTTGGCTTATGTGGAAAGAGTACTTTCGGAGAAACAACGAATATGGTTGTGCTTGTTTTTCCTGCTTGTCAAAATGGCTGACAGACAACATAGTAATGCGAACATTGTCTTCCTGATTATAGAACCCAAAATACTCTAACGGCAATTTTCATAAACTGGGATAGTGCCTCTACTATCAGTATGAATTTCATTTGAATTGGTTCTCATGCACTCGAGAACCAGACTCGTTTATTTTTACTATTTGAGAGTGAATTTTTGGGTCAAAACATAGACCTCAGGCCGACGTGATCAAGTGCGGTTTCCATGGCAACGACGCACCTGCCGATCCATATATGGCTGTTTTTGTTCATCCCTCCAGGTACTACTCCACACAAAAAATGAAGGGGGGTTAAAAATTTTCATTTCCAACTTTGCTTCACTTTCCTGGAGAATTGCTCTTAAGCTTTCTCTAAACGTGAGCTTGGGACGCCTGTGGTTGCACAGCTCTTTTAGAAGCTACAACAATAAAGTAAGAACCAAAAGACAAATAGCCGTACCAAGAAACACAACAGTTTGCAACAAAAGAGGGTATCAATGGGTTAGTGGCTTTTACGGATAACGGCTTAAGTGTTAGCTTTTAACTCTACCATTTCCTTACATTTCCTTTGTAAATACTTTAATCTATTTAGGTCATTTAGATGAGAGGTTCCTCACCACCATTTCCTTTGTAAATATTTCAATGTATTCACATGAGAAGGAAGGCTTGCCCGGTTGCCAAGAACTGTCGCCTCGATACTATTTTCTTTGAAAATATTTCAATGTATTCACATTCGAAAAAAGGCTTGCCCGGTTGCCGAGAACCGTCGCCTCATTATCATTTTCTTCGTAAATGTTTCAATATTTAAAACTATAAAGCCACGTTTAAACGTCAAATTTACTTTCCTTTAAGAGTTATCTCGATGAATCAGAGGTTTTGTTTGATTCGTTGCGAGATTACAAGAATTACGGTTCACAGTTTTTTTGCGGCTTAAGAGGAATTGAGGAATTTCATAATATATTTCAATGTAATCACATGAGAAGGAAGGTTTGCCCGGTTGCCGAGATCTCTGGTGAGAACATTGACAGTTTTCCATTATTAACGCGTGACAATCCTTCGTCCTGGAGAATGCGTGACTTACGAACAATGGTGTGGATAGTTTAGCAATTACAATTTCAGCTGAATAATAATTATCTTTTGTTCATTAAAGGGGAAGTATCACGGGAATCCGTGTGCTATATCAAAAACTCCAAAACGCTCTTTTTTTTTATCAACAGAAACCTAAAAGTATTGTTCAAATTTGTTATTGATTGTCACCCCATTGTACTACGACAACTATCGATGAGTGTCTCTGGCCACAGATGGACTTGGTTATAATGGACCGCAACTTGAGAAAAGTTAGGATAACAATTTTCAAGTCCTCGCGTTTTCCTTTCCAAAATGCGCTAGAGCAGGTCTTGAGTTGTTCCTTTCAAGAATCCAGTTGATTTCTCAGTTGTTGATTTTCTAAATTTATTTCGCGTAACTAAGTGAAGGCCGATGTCGAATCATTTCCACGATAAAAAGGACAAAATTCCCGTGATACTTCTCCCTTGGGACAGTGACTAGAATGCTTAGGTTTCGATTTTCAGTTGCTGTGGGCCTTTTTCTAAATGGCGGCCGATTTGTTGTTGTTTTTAAAAATACATGTTAATTTAAGCCCTACTAACCTCATTTTTGAGTAAAAATTCCATTGAACTTGACACATGCTAACGAAGCTAGTAAGGCTAATTTTCATAAAAATAAAAGAATAACTTATCGGCCACCATTGATGAAAAAGGTCTATTGGCGCAAGTCTCGCGAACGTCTTCGTCTTCGAAATATTCGTTCGTTTTAGTTCTTACAAGCCACAGAGATACACTCTTCAGGTACAATGTTATTTTCAGTTCGTCATTTTAATTTTCTGATCGTGTTTTATCGATTTATTGTTATAGATTTTCAGTCTTATTTTCTTATTTCCGAAGCTTAATTTGAGAAACAATTAGCACAATGTGTAGCAAACTTGGATTTTTTTAACCATTGCTGACACTTGTCAATATTTATTATAATATCAATCCTACTCGTTACACAATTACAAGTGTATCGGATCGCCGTGATAGCTACGTGCTCACGAACTTTCTGTTCACCGTTTATTGTACTGTATTTTCATTTAGAATAGGCCTTATCACGGTTTTCGACGCCATTTTGACGGGTAGGCAAACAGGCTTGAAATAACAGTGTTTGTATGGAAATCCGATGTCAAATAATTTTCATAAAACATCGCTTCTGAAAAATTCATGAATTGAAAACTTTTGGCACTAGGGAAAGGATTTTAAGGACAAAATCGGGGGGATGTAGCTGCGACAGAAAGCGTCCATTCGTGTTTTGAACTTTCCATACATTTGTCTGTATAGCAAACCAGCCGTGAGCTGCTACTAAAAAATAGTTCGCGGGAAAAAATACAGGGAAATGTATGGAAAGTTCAAAACACGACTGGACGCTTTCTGGCACAGCTACATCCCTCCAATTTTGTTCTTAAAATCCTTTTCCTAGTGCCAAAAGTTTCCAATTCATGAATTTTTCAGAAGCGATGTTTTATGAAAATTATTTGACATCAGATTTCCATACAAACACTGTTCAAGCCTGTTTGCCTACCGTCAAAATGGCGTCGAAAACCGTGATAAGGCCTATTCGTCTTAGGACAATGATGATAAAGGAAATCTCCGCTGGTCTGATAAGTTTCGTCGCCTTTTTGTACCAGTTTTGGTGTCTGTAAATATTTCAGTGTGTTCACATGAGAAGGCGGCCTAGCTCAGTTGCCGAGATCTCGGTAACTGGGCTGGAAATGGGGAGCCTAAGCACAGACGTTCGTGAGCCACGAACGGCAACCGGAAGTCGAATGTTTCCTTTTTGGCGAGTTTTTGCTCCTCACAACGGACGGGAAAAGTTCTTGTTGGATGTCTGTGGCTTCACGTTACAAACGTGATGGCGTCAAAACGCTCCAAAAAGGAAAAAATTCGACTTCCGGTTGCCGTCCGTCGCTCACCCATGTCTCCCTTATATGAACGCTCCACCACCGGAGCCCGGTTACCCGGACGACTCAAAAATGGCCCTCGACGCTGATAAAAAAAAAAGTTCAGTCCCTGGAATTAAGAGCTGCGAGCGGAGATGAAAAAACTTTTACGTGGACGATGCATCTATGTTCGTGCATGTAGTTGCGTCACAGTTGCCAATTGCCCATTTTACAGTTGCGTGACCTGGCCTTGGATTTCGATTGGAAGCGAAGCTGGGTGACTTTGTTTTGATACAAACATCACTGCTTTTCATATGAAAATGCAAACTAGTTAGCATAAGAACAGCATGATCTACATATGAAAAGCAGTGAGGTTTGTTTCAAAACAAGGTCACCCCAAGCCTCGCTTACAATCCAAGGCCAGGTCACTAAGCACACAACTGCAAAAAAAAAAAAAACAAAAAAAAACAAACAAACAAACAAACAAAAAAAAGGGCTATTGCCAATGATGATTTCGACAAACGTTCAAAGGAAGAGAATTTCCAAGTGGAGAAACGCGCCTTTTTTGTCTCGGTAACCTGTTCGCGAGCGGTTGCGGAAAACTCTTCTAAAACAAAAAAGCACGGTAATCGGCAAAGAAAAAAAAACCCTCAAAAACAATCACGCGGTTGGCACTAAACTTTACCAAAAAACTCCCCCAAATAAACCGTCTCAACCCAAAAACATCTTACACACGCGACAATAGTACGCGTAACTTACTTACCAAACTGTAAATGCTTACGATAATTCAAATGTCTCTATGCGTGCCCGCACTCTATCCGCACGCACGCCAGTTCGTTTTCTGTCTTCTTAACAGTAACCGGACTGAAATTTCCCATATGAACAGAAGACAAAATTTGTCTCCTTCTCCGTTTAGCAGCGAGTAGCTCGACAATTGAGAATTTCACCCTCTGCCGGTTTAACATACTTTCCTTGTTCAGGCGACCCATGCTATTTTTATCCTCATCAGACGTACTTACAGACGCCAGGAGCCCGCTGACTCTCATTCCTGTCGGCTCTCCACTTACATTAGGTTTTGATTTCCATTTTTGCAGTCTTAAGATGCCAACGACAGATTAATTGCGCGTGCATTAGGATTAGTGATTTGCATTTCCGACAGCTCCCATCTTCATAATATTTACCCGGCAAGATTTATTAGGAGGCATACTCCGACATCTCCATCCGTGATCCTCCTCACAAAGAGACGTGTGTTCACACGAATTTCCTTGCTAATGAATCCCGCAGAAGCCTTTAGATCCAAAACACAGAGGTCAAGCGAGAATTATACGCCGCCTGCGACTGCTTGCTCTGTTTTGGTCCAAGCTGAGGGAGGTTGTGTCTTCGCAGCGTTAAAAGACATCAAAGTGGACGAACCTGATAGCGCATGGGCATGGTTTATCTGCGTCCTTGGCTTAACATCCAGTGTAATAATCCTTGGACTTGTGTTTAGTTTTGGTGTGCTAAATCCTGTCTTCATAGAAGAGTTCCATGAAGGGAAAGCGCGCACAGGTAATAAATGATTTTCGTGTATACCCAGTGTGCAACAAACAGACTAGGGACGAGGTACTCAGCACAGGGATTGTAATTAAAATCTGCAATACCAAAGCAGTAAACCTGGTCCGGGGAAAAATGGTTCTGGAATAGACGACTGGACACGGAATCGTATAATCTTTAATTTTAGTTTTATTCGATCTGTAAGAATACATAATTCTTGAGAAACGTAATAGCGAGCGATTCATGAAAATTGCATGCGAGAAATATAAAATTGCAACACTCAAAATCCAATCGGTTACAAAACATATAGCTTCGTTATCCAGTCAAAATATTTCGGTGAAAAGCAAAAATCTGTCAGCAGAACAGAACATTTCTCTCTTTGCACGCATTCTTGTAAAAACTCATGTCATGTGCCGTCATGTGAACTCAAAGGTCAATTTTTAGTTAGCTATTACGTCATTGACTGTCAATCACGCAATTAATTACTAAATCAAATGTCAAGCAACGAATTAATTAGCCTCCCACGCAGACGTTCTTAGGGGTTCGTCACGCGTTCCTGCCCCACGAACTGTCTGCTGAAACGAACAGCCACTTCCGTTCGTCGACCAGGGACCAATCAGGAGCCGTTTCCCAATTTTGGGTAAACTCGTGTTTGATATTAAAAATATTACCCGAGGGATGGCGGACTTAAATGTTGTTTTTGGTCATGTGTGCCAAACGTTTGGTATAAGGGAGTTGAATGCGTATCAAAGAGAAGTCATAGTGCAATTTGCGCAGAAGAAAACCTGTACGTTCGTAAACCTTCCAACTGTTTATGGAAAGTCACTTATTTATCAAGCTCTGGCGTTTGTTTACAATTCAATTCTTGAAGCTGCTGGTCACTGATTGTCGTTGTGGTTTCGCCGATTGTAAATCTTATGAAAGACCAGGTAGACAAACTGGCAAATCTTGGAATTCTTGCCGCTTCTCTCAGTGAAATCACTGAAGAAAATGCAAAGGGTTTTGTGGAAGGAAAAATTTCAATCGTGTATGCACGTCCGGAAGCGTGGTTGAAAAATATCTCCACTGGTGATGATTTTAATTGTTTCGTAGTATGTGATTGGCTTTACTTGTCATAATGAGTCAATGCTGATTGGTCTGTTCAGACAAAGGCAATTTGCCGACGAACGGAAGTGGCTGTTCGTTTCAGCAGACGTTCGTGGGGCAGGAACGCGTGACGAACCCCTAAGAACGTCTGCGTGGGAGGCTACGAATTAATAAAAGGAAATACTAATTTTCATTCGGTCAATGAAACAAAACCGATGAGTGTTGCCGGTTCTCTTGTAGGCCAAATGCAAAATATAGACGACAGATTAATCCTATATCGGAGGAGGTCACGAAAATGGCTAGAACAACTGAAATTATAAGTATGCATTTTACAGATTTTAAACAGTTGTTGTTTTCGTTTACGCATGACTTGAATGACTAAAGCACGAGAGGTGCTTTTTTGGGTGTACAAAGTACCTTTATATCCCGGGGGGGGGGGGGGGGGCGGGACTCCCATATGGAACAGACGGGGATGCTTGTTGGAAATTTTGAATTCAACCCCTAAAGGAGACCATCTGGGCGTGGCTCAAGCTTTTTGTGACCCCTAAAGGAGACCAATCTGGGCGTAGCTTAAGCAAATTTTGACCCCTAATGCGGTAAACAAAACAAGTTAAAAAGAAAATTTGACTTCTGTTTCTCTTCGCGTAATTCTGTGTTTCTTCAAGGAACCCTAAACGAGACCGTGGCGGCTTGAAATATTGGCACTTTGCCCGGAACACCCTAAGCGAGACCAAAATCCAAAATTTACACCCCTAAGCGAGACGACGAGCATCCCCGTCTGTTTCATATGGGAGTCCCCCCCCGCCCCTCGGGCTTTATATTCTCCTTAATTTTCGCGGGTTCTTAATTCGCGATTTTAAAAAATCCGCGTACTTGAAGACCCGCGAAAAATAACGACCGCGAACTTTGATCTCGCGAAATGTACCGGACATAAGAAAATCATGTATTTGTGTTTTCAAGGGTCCTAAACAATTTTTAACACAAGGTGTTAGTACAAGGAGCTATCATCTATCAACTTTAGATGTTAATCAGTGTCAAGATTCGCCTCAAGTTCTTCTTCGGCATCTGAGTAATCATCTTCGCACAGTTTCTCCGATACATCCTAAACTTGTACAGTCGTCAAATTGACCATCCTGTCCCGGCTCCTTGTAGTGTGTAGTTACGCGCGTCTTATATCTTTCCATTATTGCCCTGCTCCTTTGTGTATCGTCCATTTCAACCATCTCAGCAGTGATATTGGAGGCGCCACATCGCTTAAGGGTGGCATCGCCCAACTATTAGATGAATCGTTTAGTCTTCCCCCTGAGAATCCAGTTGAAGAGACTGAAGGTTCTATTGAGATCTCCTAGATAGGACATGTAACGATACTCTCGATTCTCGATAATGACTCGGAAGAACAAGAAGACTTTTTTTTTCTTACTGTAAGACTGACTTTTAGAGGAATACAGCTGCCGCTAAGGGACAGCATATTGGTTTTGTTTCGTTTGTTGATTAACGTACAATTTTTGTAAAAAAGAAAAAATAAAGTCACTTAATAGTCAATTTGGCGAAATTAAATTCCCTGCAAACACTGACAATTTTTCTCCGCGATCGCGAAATGTGCCGAGAAAATTTTCGCGAAATTTAAGTCCCGCGAAAATAAAGGAGAATAAGGTAGCTCAAAATGAGAAAAATAGTGTCCGGGAGACTGGAAACCAGTTTAGCGTTTGATAAAATGCAACACAGAACAAGTCACCTGATATTTATCGGTAAAATTTTCGTGTTCAATGTCCTATTCTCTCAGTTCTCTACCTAATAAATGGGCTTCAGCTCTCGTCGACATCAGGGCTATCACTATTTGAATATCCATTCTAGAAACAACCTAATCTCGTACCCAGATCTCCCACGCTCACATTTCGACATTCCCGAACCAACTGAGATCAGGGTACGAGATTAGAAACAACCCATTTTACCGCCGTCTCAATGCAGCCACCATCCCTCTCCCCACCCCTTTCAATATTAGAACAGACAAAACCTTCAAAACTCAGGGATGCCAATGGTCAAAATATCGGTCAGCTCATCTATGGGAAAAGTAGGTCTTCAAAGTTCAGAATCAGTGTTAAGGTAAGAATGGCATTGTCATACACCACTTATACTGCTATGTTTGAGTCCGGTTGTAAGTTCAAACTGAGAAAACAAGTTCAAGTTTTGTTCAAAATCCATGATAAATAAGTCCCGCACACCGCTTTTGTTTCTTAATTATTCATTTTTGGACTCTCTTTGTTCGCAGCGTGGGTTGGATCATTGTGCATGTCTTGTGCGTCGTTTTTTGGACCACTGTCAGCAAAATTGTGCGACCGTTTTGGCTCCCGCGCCGTAAGCATAAGCGGTGCTTTGACGTGCATCACCAGCCTATTAGCAAGCTCGCAAGTGCCCCGTCTGTGGATGCTCTACATAACTTACAGCTGTTCATTTGGATTCGGAGCCAGCTGTATCCATACAGCCATATTTTTAGTAGTGTCAGCGTCATTTCTGAAGAGGCGGTCTTTGGCCACGGGGACTTTGGTAGCGGGTCACGCGGCGGGCATTATGATAGTCAGTCCGCTTCTACAGGCTTTACTTTCGCGACTCGGTTGGAGAAGGACATTTCTTTTGTGGGCAGGTGTGGTGTCACCCATCTGTGTCTTCGGGTTCGTGTTTAAGAGCAACGTCCAAAACGAACTTCGAAATGAAAAGGGAATCAAACGTGAAAGAAGGGATGGTCACTCGAAGGCGTTTTCTCTCTGGAGGCATCCGCCATTTCTGGTATTCGCAACATCGACTGCTGTTTTATATCTTGGACATCAAATACCTCAACTTCACATGGTGAGATAAGGCTTCAGGATAGGCTCAATTTCTGCCTTTCTCCCTCTCCTCGCAGGTATTCCTTTCCAAAAAGAGATCTTTCGGGAAGAAGCACGGGCTATTTCCCACGAGCAGGGGATGATAACGATCGAGCCTAGCCTGAAGTATGTTAAGCAACGGCATTATAACCCGAAACAGGAAGATAATTCGCATGATGTGTTTTTTGTTCAAAGAGCTGCTAATTTTATCCACTGGATAGGTCGGTATCCCGCAGATCGGCATTTTCCCGATAGTCCTATAATTTTTGGATAGAGTACAAGCGTATGTAAAATTTAAGTGTGGGATTGTGTGGAAAACTTGCCAAAAGCGTTAGTTGGAGTACATTTGCTCCGCTGGATAGTGACTTATCCAGTGGATAAAGTCATCCGCTCTTTGAACAACTGGGCCCAGATGGTATGGAACAGTTCTTATTCCATACCATAAAATTGAATGTAGTATCTCCCACCATATTAACCGAGAGATCAAATTCGTAACCGGAGAGGAGGAAGGAGGATGACAGACGTATGCGCGGGAGGGGAGGGGGGGGGGAAGGGGTGGGGGCTTTATATTTAAGGGAATAGTTAGCATATGATTTATTGACTACTAGGTCGTTAGAGTCCTAGGATCACCGCGACTCCCATATTTGAGAGGGTGACATACGAAAGGTTAGTCAAACATACTGATTGGTGATTCGTTTGTTTCTCTTTGAAAGGCAAGTTACTGCAAGGATCTTGGCATCGAAGCAGCCGATGCAGCGCGGTTGTACCTGGGATTTGGTATCGCTTCGGTCATAGCCAGGCTGCTGATCGGCAAATTATGCGACTCCAACACACTTTACGCTCAGCATATTTTCCAGGTACCAGCTAAAATGTCCGTAGACTGCCAAATAATCGTATTTTTGTTTTGGTCTGTCAACGAATGTGCGCGCTCTTCAAACAAAAGGTCTGGAACGAGTGTATATACGGAGAGCTTTTGAGGTGCCCGCGCGATCCACGCTTGTCTTAAACGAATACAACGACTGTTTTGCAATCTCACATGTTACAGTAGAGGTGTACCGCTGAAGGAAAGCTACTAAATATTACTTTCTGTCATATCTTTTATGTCCCTTCTGCAATTAGGCAGCAGGGTTTGTCATGGGTGCCGCGACATTGCTGTGTCCTCTGAGTTCCAACAGCTACATTCTTCTCATGGTGTACTTCGTCACCTTTGGTTTTGCAGAGGGGTCATCAGCCACACCCATTAACTACCTTATATTGACCTGTGTACCCGACCATGCGCGCTCCAAGTCCTTTGGCTTCTGGCAGTTTTTTATATCTCTCACAATGGCTATTGGCCCACCATTTGCAGGTACGAGGTTTGAACATCGAAATAATACCAAATGGCTCCTTTAATTTCCCCAACCCAAACCCTTAGGAACAACTGGATATGAGGATAAGTTTTAGAAACTGTGGTGCCGGGTCGCTGTGGAGCAGAAACGAATGTTTGGTCTATCAACAGAGTTGATAAGTAAAGGTAAATTGGCCACCGTTAAGTTTAGTTATCAACTCTGAAGATAAGCCAAACATTCGTTCCTGGGGTACAACGTCCGAGGAATGGAGCACGGAGGGCAGAGGGGTGCAATCCTCTCCATTCCAAAATGTATGGTTTGAAGCCTGTTCGCTGTAAGCATAAAAGAGTGACACTTTGTCTGAGTTAGGGCGAATGGCTTGGCTTCAATTTAAGACTTAAACGGGGAAATTAAATAGTTCAAAATCTCATGAATAGTTAACGAAACTAAAAAGTCAAACATTTTGATAGATGCATCTTCAGTCAGTGACACAGGGGTACTTGCAAAGAGAGAAACCAGGTGCTACCAACTGGAGTCAAACCTATGACCTTACGATTACTAGTTTGGATGCTCTACCACAAAGCATGGGAGACTAATGGGAGCTGTCCTGCATACTGCTAGGATTTGAACCTTGATGAGTGGCATATGTGAAAAAAATGTGATATGTGAAATTAGGATTTTGTTTTCCGCGTATGCCTATGGCACTGACTGAAAAATACATCTATCATTGACATTTTTTCACCAGGTTTAAAACATATCAACAAATTGAAAACTTTCTCATCATACATTTTGTTCTAAAATATGTTACATTTTTCGTGCTTTGGGCGGCTTATGATCGTCCCATCAAAAATCTGTGTAGTTCATCTCACGGGATCCTGCAAATTTACGTAACATTCCGCGTTGAAACATTATAAAGTATTGGGTTTATACTACAGAGATAAGTGTTGAACACTCAGTAAGACACTCGCAGAGAAATAGGTACCGGAGTGTCTTCTTAGGTTTTGTTGAAGCCTTCTCTAAGGATTTAACTGACAACCTAACTACACCTTCAACTCAACATGACTCCAACTAAGTTTTTTTTTTTTTTTTTTTTTTTTTTTTTTTTTTTTTTTTTGACTTAAGGACGGTGCCCACTAATACCGGAGTATTTTTGCGCGGTTTACGACTATGTGGAAAAAGCAGACCTTAGCAAGGACTATTGAAATCCAAAAAGAAAATTGGGGGGTAACCACGCGTTTTTCGAGACAATTAAGCAACAATTATTCTAAAAAGCAGTAAAATACTGTAAGCAATGTATGGTGTTTTTCCCAAATTGAAACTTATCTCTAAAGAATGCATGGTTTCCCCCAGTTTTCTTTTTGGATACCAAGAGCACTTGCTACGGTTCTGCTTTCTCCGCATAGTTTTAAACCGCGCAAAAATATCCCTGTATTAGTAGGCACCACCTATAGGAAACCCGAGTATCTCCAGATGCGCAGAACGTATGTGTAGTAACAAAAGTAGGCACCGTCTCTAAGATGATGTTGGTTTTTTCTCCAGGTTTTATTGCAGATGAGTTAGGTTCATATGTACCTGCCTTCTACATAGCCGGCTCCATCATCATAATCAGCTCTCTCATTGTTTTTGCCTTACGCTGCTTCAAGGAAGAAGATGGACTGTTTTCAGTTAATGAGAAGACTGAGGAGCTGTTTGTCATTGAAAAAGTCACAGTTCTCTAATAAACGCGCCTGCCACCACCTCCCCCCCCCCCCCCACCGGGTGTGGGTAGGGTGCCTGGCAGGCTCCCCCCGGAGCTAGACCCAAATGGTCCCATTTCTCACCTGAAACAAACACCTGAGCCTGTTTTGTGCCTCGAAGATCAACCGAAACCCATTTTTTTTTTCAACCGGCAAGTGAGACCTTTGCATTGTACTTTCTATCAGGAATTTCTCTTCATTTTAGTTACCCTTTGATACTTGGTTACACAGTCCATTTGCGACTCTCTGACTGCAATATCAAAACTCGAAAAGAAATGCTAAAGCTGGTTCATCGTAACAAAGTTTTCCTTGTAAGCTTTTGGACAACTTGGACCTGTTCGTGTGGTCGAAGAGGTTATCAGAAAGTGAGAAAAGTTGGCATAATTTGTCGAGCACACGAGAATATAAACCTCAGGTCACATGCAGACTTGTAGGGATCATCTCGTACCCAGATCCTCTCACTCTTAGGAAGGCAAACATCTTGGTACGAGATTGGCGAAGGAAAATTTGCTCGGGTATGTTCCCTTTTGAAGTTATTACTGAGGCTGGTTGTGAAAGTGTAATCAGATCTGAGATCAAACTGATACATAAGAATAGTACGTGTGTCCTAATGAAGTCTGTCACGACTCCACTAGGCTATGCATTCTATGCAAATACACGAATTCCTAATACAGAAGAATTTTTGGGCAGTTTAATTATGACTGGGGAAAAAGCAGATCTTAGTGCAGGCTATTTAAATGCAAAACGTTTAGGTTGGTTAAGGTTACACGTTGGTCTCTCTGTTTAAGGCCATTTTGTAGTTATTTTTATTTATTTATTTATTTTATTTTTATTTTGCTTAGATTTACTTTCTTATCCACCCGAGTACAAATTGAGTTCATATGATTTCCAATATACTTATTTTTTTCTTATCTATTTAGCTTTTAAAAGCACCCTTCTGTAAACCACCTTAATAAAGATCAGCATCAAAATGTTTATTTGAGTCATTTACAGTGTCTTTCATTAGTACTGCAGTGCTAAACACTTTGACGCTTAAACATATAATTAACAATTATTTCACGAGCGCGCGTTGGATATGAGATGATAGATAGCCAACGAGGCGCGCAGCGCCGAGTTGGCTATAATCATCTCATATCCAACAAGCGCGAGTGGAATAATTGTTTTATTAAAAAAACAATCAAGAAACATTGCTAGATCTTGTTGATTTCGCTTTGCAAGAACAATTAGAAGACAATGCAATGGTCTCTATTTCTCGGGCATGGTATAATGACTCATATACCATGGCCGCTAAGCCAATCAAATCGCTCGAATTGCATTATACAATGATCCAGTTTTTAATAATTATTATTATATGGCTGGCTCCGCGAGCGGGCAAGATGAGTCAAATCCTGCGCTGTGATTGGCTACCCGAGCGGGCAAGATGGAGCTATCTTGCCCGCTCGGGATTACCCGTTGCCCGTCCGCTTG
Source organism: Pavona decussata (assembly GCF_977016875.1). NCBI lineage: Eukaryota > Metazoa > Cnidaria > Anthozoa > Scleractinia > Agariciidae > Pavona > Pavona decussata. The sequence continues at coordinate 626,519 of NW_028145460.1, forward strand.
ACATCGAAAGTTTAATCCCAACAACATTGCAATCTTTTCTTCGATTTTCTCGTTGTTTTGGGGGAAAACGTTCACTAAAAAGTTCGGTAAACTTTCTCAACATTTACCTAAACGAAAGGAAAGACAATGGAATCGTCCTGGTGTAGTGAAAATTTTGTTTCAGCTACAATGAATCGGTGAGTTGCTCTGCGTACGTGTAGTAATTTTAGATAGAATTGATTTTGTAAAACTTATGGTCTCAAGTCGAGTGCCAAATTGATAAGTTCTCTAGGTTTGAAATGACTGTATTTAAATCATAGCGTAGTGGAAGTTGCTTTAAGTGTTTAGAGCAGTTCAGAAAAGTATTTTTTTCAAGTTCGCCGAAGAAGCTCACGTTTTTAATTTAGCCGCGTCTTGCTTGTTGTAAACAACAAAATCTTGTCAAAGTTTCGCCCAGTTTTCCGATTCACCCGGGGTTTTTTTTCGGCTTATGTTTGCATACAATCTCAAAATCTATTGTTTCATTCAAGAATTAATGATTAGAAGCCGAAAACAGTGTAAAAGTCCTGAAAAATGTTTATTATTTACGCCACCCCGCGATCGGCTGAAAATGGCGAGTTTGCGGTATTCTATTCAAATCTTCCCGCTCTTGCGAAAATCCAAATTTTTCGTTCTCAATAATTGTATACTCCCTTTAAGCCATTATAAAGTTAGAGCACTAAGATAATTTAGGATTTCTTGATTTCCACGATTACATGCTAATCCAAAAATGCACTGAAAATAAATCTTGCACCGGCCGGCTATGAAGAAAAATCTTTCCGAGTAGAGCAGTTTCATGTCCTGTTTTGTTTTGTTGTTGCGGTTTTAACTTGAAGGTAAAGCCATATAATAAATCCTTTATTGACCAAGCTTGTTCGGTCAAGATGGCTGGATATTGGCCTCGTTCTTTTTTTGCGTTTTTATGGACCTCGACTTCGTCTCGGTCCATAAAAACGCAAAAAAAGAACTTGGCCAATATCCAGCCATCTTGACCTCACGCTTGGTCAATAACGCATATATATTAGAAATTTTTGTGCTGTATCGCTGTATATTTTCAAGAGTTATCCGGGCTCGTCAAAATACAAACAACCACGTTTCTTATAAGTAGCACTGAAAGAAAATTGTACTGAGGGAAAAAACTGAAACAAGATTAGCGCGCGTTGGAAAACCGGTTTTAACTATACGAAGACCCACCAAACCGGTTTTTTACAGGACAAATAACTGTACAAATATCGCGTCATATTTGAACTCGTTCCGCGCGTTATTCGAACAGAGTTGGATAATAAAGTTGTTTATTTATTTTATTTACGTTTCTGATCAGATTTGCTATTTTCTAAAATGAGGGTGGGACCGACGGCCAGAAGACAATGCATGTGTTTCCAGGCAGGAAATACGACAGTGGAATAGAGAAAAAAAGTTTTCCTTTTTATTTTATGCCACTCATTCGACTCACTTGACCAACCAAGTATTTTTCGTTATCTTATATTCCAGTCATATTTAACATTGGATTCTATTTTTTACTAAAATTACATACAAGTACATTGAACGCTGCCCTCCAGCCACCTCATACAATGTAATGTTAACTAGTGTTTACGGGGTTGTCCCCTATGGTTTAAATCGTTTGTACATAAAAAAAAGAAAGCTGTACATATCTAGGCAAAGAATGTTCTCTGTAACCACAGGCCACATCTTATTTGTATCCACGTCCTGTGTCGCCTGTGATTTACAGCAGCTAATTAGCCTAGACCAGATCTATGAAGTTCTCTTAACTCTAGATGGCTCCTAAGTATATGGGACTCTTAGACCCGTTTTCAAGTGAGTGTTGTAAAGCCAAAACCAATAATTGCTATGGCCAATCATAACAGACGAAAACAGCGCAATGAACCAATCAAAATTCAACGAAGTACACCCAAGCGCCGAAAAGCGCGGGAAAATACGTGCGAGCAAGTCTCGATTGGTTTTGGTCTTGCTTCTCATTGGTCGAGAATCGAGAAAGTGGCGCGAGTTTTGTTAACCAATCCCAGAGCTTGGTAAAGCAAAACCAAAACAAATGCGAAATTTCTTTTGACACTCAATTGAAAACCGTTCTGTCCCTGATAGAGCCTTATCCAAAATACCGCCGGAAATGTCAAATGCACTAATGCGCCTTCAAGAACACACGAATTCTGAAATTCGAGACTCGACTAACGAATGCGCTCCACATTGCTTTCATGGCACATTGGCCGACCCTAGAAAAGCTGTTTGGGTCAGTCGTATATAAAAAAAAATCTTCGCCGGCGATTCTGACCCATCGTGTTTTTGGTTCTCGGAGTTGCGTGGGTAGCCGTTGTTTCAGGGTCCGTGTGCCATTGTAAGGCACAAGAGGCAAGAGTCACCATTAGCCTCCGACACAGGCGTGCTCTGGCTCATCATGTCACGAAAGAGAGGAGTGCGTGACGTGACGACCCCAAAGATCGGATGAACTACAGTTGAACCTCCCTTTGCGACCACCTCTCGTAAGCGACCACCTCTCATAAGCGACCACTTTTCCAAAATACCAAAAGTTTTCAAGTCAAATCACTATAGATGGAACCTCTCGTAGGCGACCACCTCTCGTAAGCGACCACCTCCCGTAAGCGACCACTCTTAGAGATGATTATTTAAAATTTTCTATTGTTTTTAACCTCCCGTAGGCGACCACTTGACACGGCACAATCTGCTGTTTCTCTCACGGGCGGAAATTGACTGTAATATATTGGCCCCCATCATTACAGCGGATGCCGTATTACTAAAAATCCCACAGCCGGAGCTACCGGAAGTGTCTACATTGAAACAAATGATAACATATACATGCACTATGGTACACTGAAATAAACTTTAATCAGGTTGAATCCCTTACAGGAAAAAAAACTTTCTTATCTGGTACATTAGCATGCATGTACATGCACGACCGGTGATGACTCTCTCAACCTTGTATTATTCAACAGAAAAATTGTGGCGATAAAGAACGTCAACTGGATTATGTAACAAACAAGCAAACGCCAAAGTTGTTGATGTGTTACGCTTGAAATGTAACATTGCAAAAATGCCGTTTACTGTTTGGTCCTAAATCAGGCAGTCTAAAGAAAAGTTTTTACTAAGGGTTTCGATAAGCAATAGCAAAAGCCGTTAGATGTCTGCGATTACCATCATGTAAATTACCCGGAATGTAGACCTCCCCTTCCCCCCCCCCCCCCCCCCCTTTGTGGTCTGACCTCCGGTAAGCGACCACCTCCCGTAAGCGACCACATATCCTTGACATTATGGGTGGTCGCTTACGGGAGGTTCGACTGTATCAAGAAGTTACATCAGTCACGCTTTCGAGCATTTCCAGACGTTGTGTGACCTGGGACTTACATTATACCCGCCACAAAAAAGACCTTAACCCTGGGAAATGGGGCTTTGGTCAATGGTTTCTCAACTGAAGAAAAAATTGTGCTTCGTTGTCTATGAAATTGTACCGCTACTTAGACATCCCCTTCCGCGTTGAGTGCTTCAACAATCCTATCGCTTGATTTTGAATCTTTAATTAATTACCATTTTGAAGGTTCAGAATTAAATAAATTTAACAATGAGAGGTACTATTAAGCCACACTTAGGTGGCACTGCAGTCAGAATTTCTTGAAGAGCCGTGGTTTCACCGAACCGGCCAGAAAGGGTCTTCTATTATACATTGCTCCACACCTTACGGCTTCTGAAAGTAAGCGCACTTAGAGAAACACTTTGTTTTTGCCACAACAAACGTTTATGGCAAAAACGAAACTAAATTGGAACACATGTAAGTGAGACAAGTCGACTTCTCGACACTTCGAGTTGGACGGATCTCACACAAGTAAAGCACTGCGATCCACCGATTGCTTCAATAGGGCTAATAACAGCTGATTTGGATTTATAGAAAATTCATGCAAAATTTTGTGCCAATATTTTCGGTGACTGACAATGCCAAGCCTTTACTAAAAAAACGACCTTGTCCTTCATTTCTTTCGGCGAAAAAATTGCATAGCTACCACCGTGATTGTAACACGGCATGATTGTTCTATTAGTACACGTACAATCCCACTAAAACAGTCTGTCTGCAGCGTTCAAGGTAACTATTATACACAATGAGCTTAGTGTTCTAACTAATTTTCTAGGTTTCTACCGTTCACTCGGGTCCAGTACTCCTCACCGTTCAGGAGAGGAGCGCGGGCTCGATTTCCTGAACAGCGGCTGTTAATCGCGTTTATGCCGATACCGCAAACACGTGGGACTACATATAAATTTGCGCAAATTTTGGAGAGTGAATTTTACAACCCACTAGGACACTATTGGGTAGTCTTAATTACCAGGACCCGGTTGTTCAAAGATCGGATAACTTTATCCAACAGATAAAATGTATTGGTTGGAGTGCATTTTATCCTCTGGATAGCGATTTATCCGCTGGATAGAGTTATCCGCTCTTTGAGCAACCAAGGCCAGACCTTTATCATCCTGATTTGACTCGGTCAATCAGCAGCTTGCTTTTAAATTATCAATATTTTGACCTGAAACCCCTATCATATTAAACACTTGGGGTTCTTTGCGCAGGAATTTGAGTCAAAATGCAATGTGTCTGCTCACTAGAACAAAGAATTGAGTCAATTTACATACAATAGCCAAAATATAAATGAACCTCCAGCACAGGAAACTTGGCATTCTAACACAGTTGTTCAAAGCCCGATTAAGCTAATCCTGGATTAACGTGACACGACTTTGATTTGAGTTTAATAACTAATCAGTAAAGATTCTTCCAAAAGATTTTTGACCCTCAATTTTCACTTAGATTTTTCTTTAACATCGGCTTAAGATTAGCTTTCAAGACGACTTCAAAAGAGCGAGATGGAAAGCTCAGTTAACTTTTAATCGTGGATTAGCGTTAATCGGCTTTCGAACAACCGGACCCTGGTCAACAAATTTCAATTGCGATACAAAATGGCGCCATCAAAGCAAGAAGCAGACGATAGAACAAGAGCGTTCTTGTATTTGGTGAGACTACGACAAAAAAATGGAAATTGGAACGGGCTGCCCTCAATCTCGTCCCCAGAGCCCGCGCGCGTTTCACGTCCACTTCTTGCTTCCTGGGCGCTGACCAAAAGGAACGCAGCCTGGGGACGAGATTGGTTCTCATTGCTCCTGGGTATTGACGCTGTAATTTAATTTCTATGATAATACACAACATTGGGAAATGAGCACTGTGTAGAGTACAATTTAAAACTGTAGAAAACTTATTTATTCTATTCATTTATGCGTAGATGGGTTGCATTTTCAAATGCAAAATAAAAGACCAGCTTAAGGCACACACGAGGCACAGCCTAGTGTTTTGAGCCCCTTGAAGCATTTGATAATGCAATCCAAAGTAAGAATTGTAACAGAAAAAGGATTAAATTCATAAGCTGTGCTACACTCGCTTACACGAAATAGACAAAACAATTATTATGGGGTATAAAAAACAGAAACTACTACGACATACAAGAATAGGAAGAACAACAAACTACTGACACAAAACAACTCGTAAACATTTCAAAGCAAAATAGCTTATTAACTCTAAGCCTCAAGATTGGTTGCCATCAAACTGCTTCCACCCCACAGGAACCACATTCAATCAAGCATACAAATCAAGAATTATTATTATTATTATTTTTTTTTTTTCAAAAAAAGTCAGTAGTACCACAAAAAAAATACGACAAATGTGCCAAGACAAGATGGACAATGTGTACGAGCTCATGTCTGTTGAATTTGAGCTTACTAGGGTTAAAAGAACTAAAGAAAAGGGCTTGGTTTTTGAAGTGCACGAGAAGAGATCTGAGCTACATGTATTTTAGCCTGAAATAGCAAAATAATGTGCAGGATTTGAGCATACGAAAGTGGGTGCATAAACTCTTACCGCAGTTTTTCGTTTGAAGCAGGTGGGAAATTCAAGTTATTACAGCAAACCACTGCCATCTTCCTGGCAACTCACTGCTTTGACCCTTTAACCCTCAATATCAAAATGCAAATTCCCCTCTCTGTTCTCAACATATTTCTTATGTTACTATTTGGGAGAATTTCTTTAACAATCAAGACATTTCATCTCATGCCCTGTATGCTTGATTAAGAAGTGACAACATGGGAGGAAATAAGATGCTGAGCACCATTGGGACAATCTCGATACTTGAGTTAAAAAATCAAAATAATATTTGATACAAAAGATACATGTCACTAGAAAGTAATTATTCAAATCACTCCAAATTAATAATACTAACAAAAGAAAAACAATTTAAACTAAAGCTCTATCAACTTACATAATAACCCTGTAAGGGATATTCACAGCATGGTGCAGCAATTTAGACTTGTTTTAAAGTGAATTATACAGTGTAAATGTGCCTTTACCTACAGCAATGTAAAAGACACCAACATTTATTGAAATCCAGCCCATACCCAAGAGGAAGCAGAGAAAGACTGACCGTGGGTTATTTGGTATTGAATCTTGGAGATCAGATGGATTAATACCGTAGTTTGCAATTACAAAACCTGACACTGGAAAATAGCTTGGCTATGACAAATGTTGGATCCACATTTGAGATACAGCGTAAAAAGATTTCTTACAGACCAGCTTTTAACATCTGTTACACCACATTGCGCTTCGCATTTAGAATCTAACCTGCGAAGAGAGTTTTCACAATGTCACTAACTTTATAATTATGGAATATACATGCACTAATTCAGAATTTGAAAATAGGGAGTTTAAGCAGCTGCTATGGCAACAGCAATGAGAACGTCACAAAACGATAGAACGACCCTGCACACACATTATAAATTTTGGTATATTTCTTCCCCATTCTTGGCCAAACAACGTGACATGACCAAATTCAAGGTTGTATGGAGAATGTGAACACATGACAGCAAATTTTTTCTTCTCTGTCTTAACTTGAATGCTGTTACCAGATAAGATAATAATTTACTTGCTTACCACTAGTTCTATTTAACAATTAGATTAAGAGCTCAAGATTTCTATCGCATGATAGCTGATGAGGGCACAGCCCAAATCAGTTATCAAGCATAGAAATTGAGAGCGAATAATCTAATTGTTTTCATTAGTATAAATCTACTAGTCATTCAAAACTTAACTAAACAAGTAAATTAATTGTATCCTCTTCGCAGACACTTCGACAACGTGAGGAAGTGGCCGCCATTTTGTTCAAAACCGCTGTACTCACTAACTATCTATCACAGAATAGATAGCGACTAGCATAGCCAATCAGAGAACGGCATTCGTGATAGGACACTAGTAGATTTATTCTAATACTGAATAGTTTGGCCACATTGTACAAGTTGAACAAATTGGGATAATCGCATAGTAGTACAAGGAACATGAACTTTCACTTTCAAATGACATTTTTGTTGGGAGCAGAGACGATGTCCACAGCGCTGCTGTGAGTGGCCTAGGAAGCCAGAGATTATTATATCACTCAGTCAATAAGTACTCGCATGTAAACTTACCTGGTTACCAGGTATTGGTCCAAATGGGTCCGCAGGCTGCATGGGTTGTTGTGGTTGAAATGGTTGAGATGGAAATCCTGACTGTTGTGGGAACATTCCCTGTTGGGCAGGCTGAAAAACACAATTCTTTTAGAAATAACAATATAAAAATACAACAAGACTTCTGCTGCTCATACCCTGTACTACAAAAAGTTCAAAAGCATGTACATTGCCATAGCATAAAATTTTTACATTGTACAATTTTTCATTTAAATTGTGAATTGATGAGTTTTATGACAGAAACTGCAAGGAGATGAGAGAAGGCAAGAGGAAAACCCCAATTTCAAAACAGGTTGGAAACAAAGAAGGCCATGGCTTGGTTTCCATGACAATGCAATGTTTTGTTCAATTTACCTTTCTGTGCTCTTGTTTTAATTAATGCCCCATTTACTGAACCAAGTTTAGATAACTGCCCTGGACATTGCAACCCCTTCGGAGTACTTAGCCGTTCGGACGTTCACCTTAGCCGTTCGAACGGCTTATCAACCCATTTCCTACCCGTCCGATAGCCGTGCGTTTTGCCCGTTTCACGGATACCCGTTAGTGTACGTTTTCCCGTGGAAGGTCACATTTACTCAAGACAAATAAATACAGAATTCTTCATTCTTGACTAACAGGAATTGAAGGCAAGGTCTAATAGGCTTGGCCAACCAAGACTTCAAGGAAACTGGCCTGACCGCCTGCTAAGCTCTGGAGTTAGTTGTTAGCCCTGGTTCCCTGTAACATAATCTTAATGGGCAAAATCCACAAAGGGACCAAACCCACCATAAGCTATTTTGCCAAGTTTACTCCAGGTACATGTACATTGTAAAGACTAAGAGCGCATGCTTCCTATTTGCCAGAACTGGCCGGCTTTTAAATCAAATGCGTCATTTTGAAGGAATGGTTGCTCAAAATCTTGAAAAATAATCACTCCAAAAATGGTACCTGCTATTTTGAAGAATCTGAAGGACCAGGATAATTTAACTTATCCTTCAAACGGTACATGTACATTCCATTTACAAACTGACTGGTCTGGCCAGCAAAAGTTTTGACAAAAGAATTTACAGAAAGCGCCCTAAGAGATGGTAAACTGAAGCTTACAGTAACACCTTAAAAACAATAAGCTGAGTGATAGGAAATTCTGCCCCCAATTACGACTAATTCATTTGACCCACCATGAAGGGTTGTCCCACTGGTTGTGTGGCAAAGGGGGGTCTGAAAGCAGCCGGCTGCTGCATGCTGGGCTGCATGCTAGGCTGTGCTGGACCCATAAAACCACCACCACCTCCACCCTGCATCCCTGTTTGGGGTAACGATGTTCTTGTGGTGGGCAGAGCCTGCCAGTTTGGTCCTCCTGTTTTACTCTGTGGAGGCGGCGCTGTCCACTGATGCTGTGTTCTGCCAGTTGGACCCTTCAGGTTGCCATTAAAGGTAAATGAATCTACCAAAACAAATGATTCCGACAATTACATCAAGTTGATCATAGATTTTTCTGTGTAACATCCGACATGATCTTGGGACACTAAGTACAGCATTAAACCCTATGCATCTGTAAACCCAAGTAGTGAACAACATACGTGTATAACTTCTCCTTACAGTATCATTGATTGATTAAAGAGGCATATCAGAAGAATAACCAAAATGATCACTTGGAAATAATGTGATGGAATTTAGCCTGGTGAATAGATAATAAAAAAAGATGTTCCATCATGTTATTTCCATTGCACATATGCCACATATTGACATTCCAATCCTAGCAGTATGCAGGATGTTTGTCCCTAGACTAATGGCCTTGGCTCCCACAAGTCTCCTGTAGGTCAGTGGTAGAAAATCCAAACTACATGTAGTAATCGGGAGGTCTTAGGTTTGACTCCTGATAGGAGCACTCGGATTTCCTTTTTCCGAGTATGCCTGTGTCATTCACTGAAATGTCATTCTCAAAGTGATCACTTAACATAAAAATGTCTTGATTTTTAAATAAGTTCTGCCAACTACATGTAGTAACACAAGAATCACATGGTGTATGGTAATAATTATGCATGTTGATAATATTGGAAAAATTATGAATGGTACATGTAGTAAGCTTAAGATATTTGGTTAGAGCATTTCTCTTCTTTACTTTTTAGCATTCTTAATTTGAAGTAAAGCATGTTAAGTGAAGCTAGAAACATTTTGTAAAATGTGCCAAAACATGCAGGAAAAAGTTAGAGCACTTGCTAAGGTCTGCGTTCTCCGCATAGTTTTAATCTGCGCAAAAATATCCCTGCATTAGTACGCACCTCCCATAGGAAACCTGAGTATCTCGAGATGCATAGAAGTAACAAAAAGTACTGTAGGCACCATCCTTAAAATAATGTTCTTAAAATAAATTCTACTGTTTTGTTTGTTCTTCTTGTACCAGCAAGTTTTGTTATGGCTTGCAAACTCTTGAAAAAATTCCTTGCACTTTGCAACTTTCCAAGCAATAGTTTTGAGTCTTAGATGAAGACCCTTTGAGTACTCACCTAAGGACTTGGCAACTCTGTCTAAGGTGGCATGCAAGTCTCCTGTTGACTGATCTCTGCTGAGATTGCCTTCTACAGGCGCTGGCGGCACTCCCATGTTAGACATGGTAGGAACTAGTATGTCCCCTAACCCTGAAGAACTGTCCACAGAGTTTGGCTGACCAAAGACGGCTGCAAACTCATCATTGACTTGGCTGTCAAATGGGTTTGTCGAGGGGCTGCCATTAAAACCTAAAATCATGTAAAAAGCAATGACTGAAAGGTTAACTTTTCCCATCAATGGTCACATCTTAAGATATCATCCAAAACCCCAAAACTACAACCAGCTTGTGCAGTACAACAGTCAAAACCACAGCCCAGATGGACTGCAAATATTTTTTACATAAGCTGAAAGTGGTCCCCCTACTTAAAGCAACAATCTCAAATGTCACTTGACTTCCTCACTTGTGGTTGAAACATTACACATGTATGTTGTGTGCCAAGAGTATAACTGAATAACAAGCAGTCAGGAAAAACTGCTTACTTTGAAAGAGATTGAAAAAGCAATTTTAGTTACAATGTATGAATTGTGCCCAAGACCCAACTCAATCAGGTCTTTTCTATGTACATGGGTGGAAAGTACTGTACATGTATCCTGCTGTTGTTGCTGATCTGCTATAATTAGGACCTCAAGCCTGCTGCATCCTGCACTTGGTACACTATGACTAACCTGATGTTGTCGTGGGAGCACCCCAAGGACCTGCTTGGGGTGCTGAACCAAAACCATTTGGTGCTGGGCCGGGTCCAAACCCCTGAGCAGCAGGGAAGGCCTGGCTGGGTGGGAAGGCCGGCATCTGTGGGAAAGCTGTAGGACTTGGTTGTCGAGGTGGAGCAGAAAATGCAGCATTGAGTTCTAAAAGATCATTACTGGGAGATGATGAAGGAGGTGCTTTAGGTACTTCAGGTTCACCTAATGACTCCCACTTCTGAGGCTGAGACAGCTGGACTGGTGGAACCTGTACTGGGACTCCAGATTCCTTGGCTTTCTGTTCAGCAAGAGGAAGTGTCAGTTTGTGAAGAAAGAGTATCAGCTGACTGTTCACTCTATAAAAAGTTGTCCGTTGCTCAACTTCTTCAAACAATCATAGGCTAGTTCTTGGAATTTAAAGTGTATATGACTGAACTATTTTTATTTTCTTTAAATTATAAATCAGGGTCCGAAATTAACTTTTTTAGGCAGGCGCCAAGTGGCGACTGAAACTTTTTTTTCTGTCGCCATATGGAAAAATGTGGTCGCCAAAAAACAGAAAAAAAAGTGTCAATAAAATTTTTCCTTCGCAGCGAAACACAAACCAAAATTTTTGGTTGCCAGATGGAAAATTCTGGTCGGCAATTTTTCTTTTAAGAATCAGAACGAAGATAACGCGTTTGCGTTTGGGGCCGCAATGGCGATTTATACACCTACCACTATATACGCAGTTACATAAGACTGCTAAATGTTTTAAGTCAACTTTATACCTTCTCTTGTCTTTACCTTTTGGAGAAGAAATGTATCCGATTGAAAAACTGCCGGTTGGTTCTTTGCTCTATGTTCAAAACCGTAAACGACTTTTCCTTTCGCGTTCTGTCAAGACGATCGACGGATCGCCATGTTGTTCGCACCAGGCCACAACCGTGCAGCATTTCTCGTTCAAAAAACATGGCGGCGAAGCTTCGCACTGCTCGAGCTGTGAAGCGTTGTGATAGATTTATAATAACAGGAAAATCGGTTTTAATACTTCAAAAGCAGTGGAAAGGTAAAAAGTAAGTGACCAATTGGCAGGCGGCTTTGAATTTTATTTTTATCGATTTGGCTGAAAATCAAAGTTATTGTTTGTATAATGATCATGGCATGAAATAGTTAATCGCCCACTGGCGACCAGTTGTGAGCGCAATTTCAGACCCTGTAAATAATATTATTAAGCATTATTAACTGAGTCTGGTTTCTTTCTTCTTCGTTGCTCCTTTTTTATCAAAATTAACTGTAAATAGTTACTAGAGGTTAACTTGAAAACCTTATGGTTCCTTTAGCCTCTAGGCTCCAATTACCTAAATTACTTTTCTTTTTATTCTCTTTAATTAACCTGTGATGTATATAACGATCCTCTGTAACTAGTTAAAGTGTGAGTTAATAAAATAATGTTGTTGTTGTTGTTGTTGTTGTTAATTTTGATCTTCAAGTTCTTCCCATATGAAAATAAAAGAAATCCTCATCAATTTTTCCTCCACTTCCCACTGGGTACAATCCCGCGCAAGATGAGAGACTGGGAATAGTAGGGCTGTGACATCAATACAGGATCGTCAGTTTCACAGTTTCTCTATTCCTCTGTTGTTTTTTTGTGCGTAGAGTAAGAAAACTGTGGATCAAATTATGGGAATATTGAATGCTGGCAATGAAACAACTGAGAAATAGAGAATCTGTGAAAGTAGCGATCCTGTATTGAGGTGACAGCTATAATATTCCTGGGCTCAAATCTTGCGCAGTATTGTCTCTCACCAGAAGTGAAATTTGTTCGTCAAATTTGCCATTATCGTCATTGTGTGCATTTCTGGACATATTTCGAAATTTGACGCTTTTGTAAACCTCAAATGCGGGGAAGAAAAATTGACCAGGAATTTTTTTTCCAATTTTCATACAAAAACAACATGAAGATTAGATCAAACAAATAAAAAAATTCTGTCATATACACTTTAAGCCTTACAATCAAAAACCAATTACAGAAATAAATGTATGTTTCTTACATCATAACAATTTCTGTACGTGTACAGTGCTATATGCCAAACTAGAACTAATTTGGAACAATGAGGATATTGAGGCCAGAGTTCCACCCACCCAAGCCCTTCAATAATGTTATTGTTCCACATCAAGTGACCAAAACCCAGAACACCAAATTTCCTGAAAACTCTCTAAGGCTGTTATTTGCAGCCAGGATACTGAAAATTTCATGCACTTGGAAGCACTAACTCAACATTAATCTTACTTAACAAGTACATGTATATGTTGTGGTCTCCTTTTTTTTTTTTTTTTAATTTTCAAACCAGTTTAAGGACGGTGCCTACTATTGTTACTGCGCATACGTTCTGCGCATCGCAAGATACTCGGGTTTCCAATGGGTAGTGCTTACTAATACAGGAATATTTTTGCGCGGTTTAAAACTATACGGAGAAAGAAGAACTTACCAAATGCTTTTGGAATCTCAAAAGAAAATTGGGGGTAACCATGCATTTTTTAGAGATAATTAAGCTTCAATTTAAGAAAAAATCCCATACATTGCTTTACATTTTGGCGTTTTTTAGAGATATTACTGCTTAATTATCTCTGAAAAATGCGTGGCTACCCCCGATTTTCTTTTTGGATTCAAATAGCCCTTGCTAAGATCTGGTTTTCCCGCATAGTCATAAGCCGCACAAAAATATTTCGGTATTAGTAGGCACCGTCCTTAATTTTATCCTTTGTGTATAGTATTCATTACCACAATTGGGTTGTTCCAAAAAATCCACACACCCCCCGACGGATGGCATTCCGGAAAATCTCACGGGAGGGGGGGTTCAAGGGGCTTGGAAATCCAGACGGGAGGGGGGGCCAAACCTAAAATCCATGTCTTCCGGGGTTAATTTTGAGCGATCGATGTTTCAAAGACTTCCAGATATTCGGACCACTTATCTTCTTTTCAAATTGTATTATCCTTCGAACTGTACAATGCTTACCGCATTTTTTTTAAGTTTCCTTCCACAGGATCCATTTTTAACCTCATACTCGAGAAGGAAAACCGAGAGGAAAAATGAATTACTTTGCCGAGCGGATACTCGAAGTGTTCAGCGTACACAATTAACGCCTGGAACTTTTTTATGTTGTACCCAGGCCACTCGTGCGTAGGCTCAATTACCAGCCGCTCGATTACCGCCGCTCGATTACCAGCCAAGCTTTCTTATCCGATTTAGATTTTAGTTTTACAAATAATTTCGTGAATTTGTTTTGTTTTGAACTAAATCAACATAATTTGGTTACCGCGAGTTCTCTTTGCGCTTTGCAAATCGATAGCTAGGAAGAGGTTTAGCTCAAGTTAGAGTTTATAACACTTAACGACCGTTTATCAAGATGCCCGGAATAAAACATGAAGAAAGCTTTACTTGCATTTGTTTTCTTGCGTTGACCGTTTTCGCCGTCTTACATTGAAAAAGAAGATTAAGAGCGTCAGTTGACCTATTGACCCTTTGAGGTAAGCAATTTGAGTTTCGGGCCAAAAGAAAAATGATGATTTATTTACATCTGTCTGATGACTGGAATTGCCGTGTGTTTATAAGCTGCATAATTTTACGGAAGGTCTAGACGAAATTCTGCACGCATTGTTCTGTTTTCTCAAGTAGTCTGAAGCCTGTTATTGTAGTTTTTGACACAAATATCACTTGGCCCTGAACCTGTGTGTTTTTCGTGGTCTGAAAAACAACAAGACAAAAGAAGTTTACTCTGACTTGTACAATGCCAATGTAACACGATTCAACACAAAATTAACAATGTTAACTTAAGTTCCGTGCAAGGATGCACTCAATACGCGTTCCACTCTGAAGAAATGGCAAAGTTTTAAAACAGGATGCTTTAAATCCTTCGTTATTGTGAACTAAAATAACTCATTTGAACGACAATTTAAATACGCCGAGTACGATATAGTGCGTTATCACGCACCTTTGAAATTTTAATATGGCGACATATTAAACGTTTTTTACATAAAATATAGCTTAGCTTTCGCGGAAATCGAGGGTTAAATAATAAAAACAATTATCTAAATGCATTTACGAGTCTTCTGCATTGACTTTATTCAAAATTACGGCCTCAAGAAATTTCTGGAAATCCAGATGGGAGGGGGGGTCTTAGGCCTTGGAAATCCACACGGAAGGGGGTCTAGCGGCCCTGGAAATCTGGGTAGAGGGGGGAAGGGGTCAAAAAAGCATGCCATCCGTCGGGGGGTGTGGATTTTTTCTGGAATAACCCATTACGAGACAAAGGGAATTAAAAATTAAACTGGCTTGAAAACTTTTAAACCAAAAAAATTAAACCACAACATAATTATTAAACATGTACAGTTCATGCTAGCAAAATTTAACCAATAAATTATAACGACTCTTCTACATCCCAGCGCACATGTACGTGTCTGCACTTTGTTTACCTTGAAAGCTTCAAGATATTTTTCTTCCTCCTCAAGGAGATCCCCCTTGGGAGCAGTGTCGACAGCATCATCTCCATCAAACTTTGTTGTAAACTTCCCTGCACTAAAAGCATCTGTAGCAGATGGTGGGAGAGTAATGCTGGGAATAGTCAGGGGTCTGCAAATCACATACACAACGAAATGCTTTTACTTTTGGATGTAGATGTGCAAGAAGGGGAGGACATTTCCCATCCTAAAGGTTTTCTTCTGATTCTTATCCGGGAGGGTCTTGCCACCACACATGTATACTGTTTTTACTAGTTGTTTGCTAATTTCATACACACATTTTGGCAAAATTAGGTGATAAGTGGTCAGTAGGGTTACATACAGGGAAATACAATCATTGTAACACGAGGTTAGTCTGCTTTTCAATAAAATGCAGTTTTCCAACTTTTTCAACGTAAACATGTCCAATGGTCCAATGATAGCAATAAGAGGCAAAACGTGTTAAGGTCTAGCATGGAAAATTTTCACTCTCTGCACTTGTTTAAAAATTCCAAAATGCAGTAGTAAAATCCAAGTTGGCAGCCATCTTGGTCATCTACTTTGGATGATGTCACCCCCCACACACACACACACACACACCCACCTCCCATAATATTATTATTACATTGTGGATAACATCACAGGTTACCCATTAAAGCTATAATCTATTCAAAATATTGCAATACAGCAAAAACCCAACGGGAGTTAACAATAATATTATTAAACGGTACAATAAATTATTGGTAACAACGTAGGATAGGATAGGATAGGATAGGATAACTTTATTTATACACGGTTTTTCCATCAGCTACTTAGATTATAATTATCAACTATCTATCTATCTACCTAACTAGGATTATAAAAGTTAAAAAATAACCAAAGCTAAACAATAAATGCTGCTTTTCTTGGAGGCCGTGTTTAAAAATCTTACTTATAACTGTGGCATCTCAATTTAGTCTTAAAATCATTCAAGGAAGTTGCTTGCCGTAATTCTATTAGCAAACTGTTCCACAACTGAGCTCCACTGTATGAGAAACTTTTCTTTAAATAATCAGTGCGCGGTTGTGGAAGAGTTAGCGTGTTTTCAGGTTTCCTTAAATGATAATTAAAGTTATCGCGAAAAACAAAGCTTGATCTTAAATATTCTGGTGTCATCCCATTTAGAGTTTTATACATCATAATTGATTTTTTATCCAATCTTTGATGACAGAGTTTTGCCACCCTAGTGCCCGGAACAAATCATCCAAGTTACTATCATATCCAGCGGACATTAAAATGCGGGCTGCGCGATTTTGAAGCTTTTGAAGCTTATCAGAAAGGCCTTTGTTACAATTTCCCCACACCTCATTACAATAATCAAAGTGAGGTTGAACAAGGCTATGATAAACATTGATTAAAATATTAAATGGCATTAGATGTCTTATGCGCTTAATTGCACCAATGGCGGAAGCAATCTTTTTAGAGATGTTTTCAATATGACATTCCCAATTTAAAGTTTGGTCAATGTAGACCCCAAGAGATTTGGCTGATGTTACCTGTTCCACAGCCATGTCATTTATAGTTAGAGAGGGTCTCTCAGAAATATTCGATAACTTCTGCCTAGATGCAATTAGCATAAACTCCGTTTTTGTTAGATTTAAAGTAAGCTTGTTGGCTGATAACCAAGTGTAGACTTTGCTTAGATCATAATTAAGACAATTATTTAAATGGTTAACGTCAGTACTAGCAAACGTCAAACTGGTATCGTCAGCGTACATTCTAGTCTGTGAAAATTGCAAGCAATTCGGTAAGTCATTTATATATAACAAAAATAGAAGAGGTCCTAGAATTGTTCCTTGTGGAACACCACATGACAATAATTTCGGGGTTGACTTACAACAATTTATATCACAGATTTGAGTTCGATTATCTAAGTAAGAAGCAAACCATTTAAGACTAGTCCGTCGTATTCCGTAATATTGTAATTTACGTAATAAATTTTGTGATCAACTGTATCAAAGGCCTTTTTAAGGTCTAAAAAGACAACAGCGTTGACAAAAGCACGATCAATGTTTAAAGCCCAGCTATCAGTAGCCTCAAGTAGTGCCGTAACCGTGGAGTGTAGAGAGCGGAAACCAGATTGATGACGCGTAAGGAGGCTATTCCTAGTTAGATATTTATATATCTGGTCGTAAATTATGCGTTCAAAAACTTTGGCCACCACTGGAATTACTGATATTGGTCGGTAATTTGTCGGCTCAGTACGTTTCCCGGAGTTTTTATAAAGTGGGGTAACTCTAGCAGATTTCCATTCATTAGGGAAGATACCGGTTATCAAGGAATGATTGAATATTACAGTGAGAGATTCAGCGAGTAAGTCAGGGCATTCCCTCAATAATTTCGCAGAAATATTATCTAAACCAGTTGCCTTTGACCGGCAGAGTTTTGATAGGAGTGAGAAAACATGTGTAGATGTTGTTTTTTCAAACATGAAATCTTTATCAGTTTCGCGAAGAAACTCTGCGAAGGAGTTATCAACCTCCGTTACATGTCTGCTGAGGTTAGGCCCAATTTCTGTAAAAAAGGAGTTTAACATTTCTGCCACATCCGTTTGATTTTCCGATTTTTGCCCATTGTATTCTATCTCATTTATAACGGTTTTATTCGACTTGCGTGAAGTCAGTTCGTTAACAGTTTTCCATGTTTTGCGTTGATCACCAGAGCAATTTCTGAATGCGTTTTTATAGTAATCTTGTTTGGCAGTGTTAATATCCCTATTTACTTGATTCCTCATACTTCGGAATTGGTTCCAAACGGATGGATCATTTGTTTTAATGGCTTTACGTTTAAGGCGTTTTGTGACGTACAGAGGGACATGTACTTGAATGCATTCATGAGTCAGTTAACACACAAGGACCTACGTTACCATTATGCCCAGCTACCAACTGAGCTAATTTGGCTACAGTTAACTGTATATTAATCAAGCAACACATGCACTCACTTGGAAGTGGGTGGGTTGGTTGCCTTTCCCTTTTCCAAAGACTGAAGATGGTTTTCAAGGGCATCTAGTAGACTGTTAGGTGCCTGGCATAAATAAACAAATTAGACAACAGTTTAGAGAGGAGCAAGTTTCCCTGAATACCTTGTAAGGAAATACATACATCTGCCGCACGCGTTGTATGCATCAAATTAGAAATCCGCACTTCAGTGCATCAGTGAGTTGATCATTTTGTAAATTTTGTCTTGTGGTTTACAGGTACAGCGATCAACAATGTCGCATAAAAACATACAAACATGCAAGACACATTCATGTTAAGCAGAGCCAGGGATTTCAATAAGATTTTGAACAGGCAGGCAAGCAATTAGTGCACCCAGCAAGTACATTGTATGATAGTCGACTTGGGTATGTTATTCTATGGAAACGTCGGATGAGATGTTCAAGGCAACCAGTCAAAGTTGTGTTTACAGCCAGTCAATTTGCCCGGTGCCCGGCCCTTAACAAAACCCCTGTAGAGCACTGCATGCATTTCCAGAAGGAAGATTACTTAATTTGTTATCTTTTCTGTTTTATACTTGCATTGTTGCACTGTTGATGTAAAATGGGAGAATACAAACATCAGTGCAAACAATGTTCTCTCACTGGGTATGTGCCGTGGACATGGATCAAAACTGCGCACACTTGACATTTTACACTTACAGTCATACATGCCACTGTCACACAACTTACCTTGCTTAGATCTGGAATATCCTCTTTGTCAAAACCCACATCCTCTGCAACTTTTAAGAAGGCAGAGACTCTATCCATCCTCGTAATAAATTTCTTATATATGTCCAGCCCCTCCTTACAGTTTTTCTTGTTCATATCAAAGTATTTTTCTGTTAAAAAGAATGTAACATGATGCATTCAATAAACATTACCCAGAGCTGTCCAAAAAGCAACTTTACAGACACTGTACCTTAATGTGTACAAATGTTATATTCAACAAAATGCACAATGTGTTACTCACCAAGTAGATTTATTATGCCATCATTATAGCACGCAAATAATCTGATCAAGTCCTAAAAGTGAATAAAAAATAATTATGATAATTCATTTTTACCATACAAATAATATTGTGCATGTACATGTTTACGCAGCACTCTCATTACATACAGCAGACCTAGCAACCAGCCACACGTACTGCATGTATTACATTGTATGGCAACTACAAAATTAATACAGTGGAGATAGCCATTCTTAGAGTTTTTAAAAAGACTATAAACGACAACAACAATGAGGCAATTTGCTTCGTTTAAGTTCCCCTACTTTCGTTGTACATGTAGCACCGGCTTCTGCAAAGCTCAGACATGTGACATACAGTATGTCTTAAGATACAGCTGTAAATCAATTGTTTGGATGATAAAAAAGTGACAGTTTAAAAGCCACCTTGACATCATTTGGTCCACAGTTTCTGCCTCTTATAAAAACAGTGTTGTGCAGATTCAAACTGTAGATTTAAGGTAGTAGATACCCACTAAAACGACATTTTTTTTGTCAAATTTGTTGTAAGGAGTGTTCCATGATAAGCACAAATATCATTACAACTTCACGCCGATTTAAGTGTGTCATTGAGAAATGGGTGACTCTGCTGGACTTTGTTGCCTGAAGGCTCTCTTTATTCCTTTGGGCATTCACTTCGGCAGCCACGAAGAATGATGCAAATTAGTTCGTTTTTAGACGGTTGAGAAAAGGTGAGAACTTTGCAGGAAGACCCTGAAGCGAATTCAAAAGACAGGAACAATAGCCTAATTAAGCAGCCTTGAGCCGCGAAGTTGCAAGAGTATTCCTTTGTTCTTGATATTTTTAGGAACTGGAATCACTGCAGACATTTGATGGTTTTGAGTTCTTCGCAAAATATTTTAAGCTGTTATTTATATCAATGAACGAAGAGTCTTTTGAGAGCTTTAAAAGGAGATCTTAAACGTGGTCTTTTGATCACTGTAAGCCGAGTTTTGATATTTTTCGTCAAGCGGCGCTTAGAACAGCGAAGTTATTATGCTTAATAAAATTTGTGCATGGCATGATCATCTTCCCGACGCTTGTGGAAATCAAATACCATCTGTTCAATGAAACTTTTTTCACGAAAAAGCTTAAACATTTATTTGTATTCCCTAAAAAAAAGAGTGAAAAGGAGGAGCTGTGAACAGAGTTGCAATTGTAATTCACTGTAAGCAAACCGGCATTTGATGTTGGGCGCTTTGTTTATTACGAGTGAAGACGCGGTTGATAATAATTAAGTTTATGTTTCTAAAATACTAGCTCCTAGCAGAGAGATTCCAAAATATCAACCAAAAAAGGAATAATAAAAAAAAAGAAAACAGGGAAACTCAGCAAGGAATTAGCATTCTGATTACACGTAATGACGCATTGACAAACAATAACATTAGCTCTTTGGCCTATGTACCACGCGCTCTTTTTTACCTTATTTACATTTTTTATAAAGTGATTCTCTAAGTAATTTTTAGCTGAAAAGCGAGAATCTGTAAACAAATCGGCAAATTCATGTGTCCGTTTAGCGAACGAAATTTGTTTATTGATTGCTCGTTAGTTTGCAGGACGGGAAGTTGTTTTTAAAAATCGCGATCCTGAAGCGGCGATGTGAGATACAGTGTACCCGATGTGAGATACCTACAATTTTGGGGCAAGTCAATCTCCTTCCAAATAAGTCTGATAGAGGCCAAAATTGGCAAGGAGATACAAAAAGCATTGTAGAATGCAATGATCTACTTTTGGTAAAGGTGTGGGGAGGCGATATTTCCATGGCAATGGTCAAATTTGAAAAAAATACTTTTTCTTCATGTTGGCTTGCTTTTATTGAGCCAAGTTTCAGCCATGCATATGATAATGACAAGAGGTAAAGTAAAAGTCACTATGACATCTAATATCCTGTGAGTTCCACCATCGTGTTACCAATTACAGTATGTCTAATTACAGGTAAGAAAGTGGTTTCAGCTCATTCTTAATTTCCTAACTGCATGTTTGCACCACACTAGGTTTTCATTTCCTCAGTAGTGCTTAAAAATACAGTTGCCAAGGTTTACTGAATTGGTTTCAGGTTTAAGAAAGTCATCAAAATTTAGGATACAAAATAAATTTGCTTTAAAAAACATAGCATACTGTATTATGCTACTCACATAAAGCATTTACCTTGAACAGCAGGACAAAGGCACTGTTTATTACACCATTAGTCAATTCACTTGATTTAATCTGCAAACAAAAATAAAATTCATTCACTATTGGACAACACCAAATGTAATTAACAGCATTTATAAGAGCTTTTACAACCTTGAAAGGGTTTCAGTGCAGCATTTTCAGGGGCCAAAAGAGGAGGACATCTGTCTTTAAATTTTCACAAGAATATTTTAATCAAGTAAAATCATAAAGAAATATTCAACATACATCTGCTTCAAGCAAAGCATCAATCTGTTGCTGGAGCACGGGGAGAGCTTTCAGAAGCTGGAAAAAATAATAAAATATAAAATAAAAATAAAAGTAAAAATAAGAACAACAAAAATTAATCTAATGTGTAATTAAATACAAACAATATAATTATGCAAGATACAGTGTAAAAGATAAAGCTGCACTCATGGTCTAAGTGGCCCACATGGCAAGAGTTACTTTTGTTTCTGTAGCAGGAATCTATTAGGAGTATTGCTACCCCCCCCCCTCCCCTGGGGGTTTCATCAAAAGCCAGTTACTGGTGTATACCGCCACCTACCCTGCCTCTCACCACTTGAAAGAAGAACGACAAGGTGGAGTAAAGTTTCTTGTCTAGGAAAACAACATGACAATGCAAAGACAAACCTTACCTCAAACAACCAGCCCCTCCCGCACCCCCTGGAAGTCTGACACACCAACCCCTACACCACCATCCATGCCTTCACAGACAACAATGTACACATTTAGAGGTCTGAACAAATATAGAAACCACTAAAGGAAGTATTTTACATTATTATTTAAGGATGCATGTGTTGTCACTGGTTTAATTTTTTTGGTTAAATTTTTCAAACCAGTTTCATTTTCATTTTCCTTTGCACAGTATTCATTACCATAATCTGAGACAGAACGAAAATACAGCAGAAATCAAACTGGTTTGAAAATTTTTAAAACCAAACAAATTTTGAACCACAACATATCCATCTATTAGGTAACTTGCCTTAGGGGCTTCCATGGTTCGTAAAACACCTTCATCTTTCCTATAATCAAAACAATAAAGCACACAGGGAAGTCAGATTAATTTATTGTGTTCAAGAACTGGTGAAGTGCAAAAAAAAATAATACTCAATTCCTAGATTATACAGTGAAAAGTGACATGTAAATCACTAATAAAATAATTTTATTATTATTTAATATGTGATTCTTTTATTCTAAATTGGGGATGTCCCTTTTCTGCACAAAAATCAGGAACAGTCCAGTAAACTTTCTAGACTTTACAAGTATGATTATTAATAGTACTATGTACCTCACCTACTTATAATGTGTAATACCCATGTTGGGGTACGGGCGGTGTACAGCCTGTAAATTCTAACACCAGCGAGCCCAATGCAGTTCTCCAAAACTGAAAACTTCCACTGTAGCTACCAGTAAAGAGTGGCACTTAAAGATCTACATGTATGACTTGCTCAAGACTACACGTAAATGTAGAGCTGCATAGGCCACAATTTCATGCAAAACTTTTTCCTGCATTTTTTTAGTTTAATAATCAAATGACATGATGCAAAAAAAAGGATGAACAGTAACTGTTACAGAACTTTCTTATGACTCCAGGGTTTATTCTAGAGACCTTTTGGCATTGCATTATTCCTACAATTAACCCTTTAAGCCACAAAAGTTATTACTGCTAATTCTCTGCTTGCAGCATCACTGTTTTTGCAAACACTCAGAATGTGAGAAAAAAGGAAGTGATCACCAAAGACAAAAATAATGTCCTGATGTTCAGCAAATTCTCCCAACTAGCAGCACAAGAAATATAGAGACAATAGTAAGGAGAATACATAATTCTGTTGATATAATTTGGAGCAAAATTTAAGGGTTAAAATTGGTTGGCACAAAATTTTGCAAATGAAGCCAACAAAGCACATTCTCATTACAAAGAGGTCGTACACTTCAGTGCACTGTAGCTTCTATGAACATGCTGATTTGCCAACCACCATTTAAATGTACACATTTTCTGTATTTGATTGCTGCAAACCTGCACATGTTTAAGAAGTCAGTCCCCATAGTACGTGTAAAATTAATGTAATCACCAGGCTGGGTTTTCCTTACCCTCTCTTAAGTCGGCAGAAGTCATAGCCCATTTCTGTGTAAGAGGAAGCCTTCTCATTCAAGTAATTCCCATATCTTCTTACAAATGTTGACATGTCATAACCTTTTGAAATAAAAAGTATTTTGCAAGTCTTAGAATTGTGAGGAGATGATCAAAACACATTATGGAATGCTCTG
Source organism: Pavona decussata (assembly GCF_977016875.1). Classification (NCBI taxonomy): domain Eukaryota; kingdom Metazoa; phylum Cnidaria; class Anthozoa; order Scleractinia; family Agariciidae; genus Pavona; species Pavona decussata. The sequence continues at coordinate 650,245 of NW_028145460.1, forward strand.
AAAGCGAAACAGAATGTTCAGTCACACACACTTTGTACAAAGATCATCCTTGAACCTTTTGTATTTCTTGGCGTACTAAACCCAATCTTAACTGGGTTCAGCCTTTAAACACAAAAAATATCACTCCTAATTTCACGTTTATTTTCAGCAGCTGAACACTACTAATAGTTATTAGAAGAAGTTTGATTACATTGTGGTAGCAAAAACTGGTCATGATAAATTTTCACTAAATTCCATGCAAAAATTAATGCAACAGGCACAAAATTTGTTCTCTTGTGTGTGTCATGCCCTTGTACATTTGTATGTGTATGTGATGTAATCACTCCCCAAGACTCAGCTTCCTACATTTGGCAAGATCATGTATTAGTGGTTTTGGTTATATGTTACCTCCTACATGTAATAAAGAGGTATTTTTGGGCAGTTGAAGAATATGCCAAAAAAGCAGGTCTTAGCTAGTGAAATCCAAAAAGAAAATGGGGGGGAGGAGGGGGAGGGGTAACAACGTATTGGATTTTTTTTCCAATTGAAGCTTACAACATTATCTCTGAAAAAATGCATGGTCACCCCCAATTTTGTTTTTGAGATTTCAAGATCTTCTAATCTTTTTTCTGAAGTCATAAACTGTGCAAAAAATACATGTACCTTTGAAATACAGTGTAGCAGCAATAGTTACACAGTAGTTTTCTGCGAGTGTCCTCACATTTTCATTGGACACTTGATCCAAACAAGGAATGCAAAGCAACTAAACGATTGACTTTTATAACAAAATAGAATAGTTTGAGATTAGTATTGTAAATTCATACCCTGGACGCCACTTTTGTCAAGGAAATTACCAAGGTTGAAGTTGGATGTTCTTGACGCCAGATACTGAATGAACCTCTAATGAAAGAGAACAGTACAGAAAAATTATTAACTTACATGTACTAAAACGACCTATGATATGGAGTCCACACAATCAATAAGTACATGTACTTAATAATAAATTTAAGTGGTGCTTGATCTCACATTAAATTCTCCCCTTCTTCACAAGGAAACGCAAGGTACTAGTTTGAAAAGAGAAGCTTAATAACCTGTAGCAGTTTATCAGAAATCACTTTGGGCTATTTTCCAGGCACCCCTCCAATTAATAATCATAACCACAATCATGATCATGCATAATCAAACACTCATCAAGGCTACTGCCTAACAGGAGCTAACCCTAGGCCTGGGGCGCCTAAGAAAACACTTTGGGCACCTAAATCTTTTGCTATGTTCAGCACCTAACACTTCACTTGTTGGGATCCTAGCTTCTCAGCTTTTGCCCTTTTGGGGTCCTTAAAAGTTTTGTTTTTGTCATTTTTTGTTTTCTTTTTCGCATGGTACTGTAAGGCTCATTAAAATGAAAAACAAGTAAGAGATGATGGCACTGATTTGGTGTCAGTTCCATAAAACTTTTACCCTTAATGTACATGTATGTTGTAGTTCCTAAAAACTTTTTGGCTTAAAAATTTTTAATAATAAATAATTATAATAATAATAATAATAACAATCTTAATACAGGGAACCCACATCACGAAAGTGATATTCAGTGGGGCCCTGTAGATTGAGAAATGATTTAAAAATTACAATTATTTTAAAAATTACTAACAATTATTTAAAAGTAGAAAATACAAAGCCAGCGATAAGAAATAAAAATCAGAAATAAGAATTAAAAACTAGCTAAAAACACGCTCTTTGATACGTTGCTTAAAAATTAAAAAATAATTTATGTCTTTGAAAGACTGTTCTAAAAGGTTCCATTCCTTAATACCCTGGTAAAGGAGTGTCTTCTTTCTGTAGTTTGTTCGTACTCGTGGAAGACGGAAATCATTCTTTCTCCGGGTATTATAGGAATGGATGCCGCTGTTCTTAAGAGTATTAAAATTATAATCTACAAGTCCATGAATATACATGTACCTAGCACTTTTGATTGTTTTCCTTTGTTCTAGATTATGTTAATTAATTACTACATCTGAGACCAAGGAAATAATACAGAAATTGAACTGGTATGAAAACGTTTACATCAAAGACAAATTTAAAACATCACAGTTAGAATGCACAATAACTGTACATTCCAACTGGCAATCTGGGCTCTAAGCCTCTTGCTATTAAATTTGAACACAAAAATGAGCTCCTAACAGTACAAAACAAGTTCAGTGTGCAAACATTGCTACTAAAAACTTGTAACAATGGTTATCAATTTATTCATTTTCAGTACGCACCTGGACAAACAAGGGCCCAAACTGAATGCCATTGCGTGGAGTATTTTACCACAGAAATTATACCAAAAGCTTTCCAAAACAGAATAAAATTGTTTAATAAAGAGACATCCAGCTGCTTGACAAAAATAGACTTTAGTGAGGAGTCATACCTGCTGGCATACAGCGTTGCTAACTTTTTATTGATTTTTAACCCAAATTTTTGTATCTTTTAAATTTTATTCGTTTCAACTTTTAACTTAGTAGGCATTGCCACTTAATTTTATGTGTGCTTTTTAATAGTTTTTACCGCTTTCTTAATTTCATAATAAGTATTTGCTATTGCAGGTCCACATAAGCTACTAGCTGCCCTTCCAACTAAAATGCATTACCAAATAATGAGACTGATTGATTTATTGATATATCGGGTTGCTCAGTTGGTCGATTGATTGTTTGACTGCTGCAAGTGTTTAAGTTTCACTGGATAAAAATGAGTAAACTAATGTCATGGCTTACAAGCACCCTGCTTAAAAAGCAAAACCAATGTCCTTCCTTTGCATTCACATCCTCACAATTGCCAATCAAGTTTCTCTATTTGTGGCAGACGGTAACCAGCTTGTCTGGTTCCAGCATCCTACATGTTTATTCAAGGGATCTGTTCGCAAAGACGGGCTGGAATTTTACCTCAGGATGAGATTCTCAGTATCTAATTGTGACCGTTAGGTTATTCACATACATCTGCAGCAATTAGAGTTGTATTAGACAACATCAAGACAAAAAGCACAACATGAAAGAACACAATAATAAAACAAAAAATACAATCTCGGGTAATCTTCTTGAATTGTGACAAACTAAAATGCAACCCCAAATAACCAGAAGATGGAGTAAAATGCTGCAAAAATTTCTGCTAATGCGATCTTGAAAGGCGTTAATTTACTTCAAATGAAGAATGAATTGGCCAACGAATGTTATAAATAGTAGTGCAGGTGCCTTTCAGTGTAAGATTTCAGCCTTTTGTCACAAGTTTTTACATGTACCAAAGGAAAATGTCGGAAACAGAAAGAACAAAACCAAAATACCACCGATTTGCAAATTAGCTTTCTACCGACAAATTTGGTTGGCAATCGGTGAAAGAGATACGGCAATCAAATAATGGAGATTGGCAAACAACCCAGTGGACATAAATGTAATTTAGCGCATCGTTAAATTTTCGATAACGCATGGAAACAATTTGTAAAGCATGACAACCCTCACGTTTGATATGAGAAAAACTGAGGACGTACATACGGTTGTTAGAAAGGCAATAAGGAAAAAGAGTTGCAAACAGACCTCCAAATCTTACTTTTGTAACAAAGTTAAAGCACCGTTCACCAGGTTAGCATGTCAGGTGCAATCGATCGCTTGAAGAGTTAGGGCACTACAAGGCACTATAGAACTTGAGTTATCAAACTTGTACATGTCAAAAGGCATAATAACAGCTATAGCACAAAACAACGACCAAGTTTCATTTTTATAAAGGGGTATTATGGTAAAACGTAGTCTTTGCATGTTTATACTTGACAACAGAAGCTAGACAGTGTCATTCGATTCTGGTGTACACAGGAAAGATAACACTTTTAAGCAGTGAAAGACAACAAAACCTCTTTAGTCTTAAGCTTACTTTTTGTAGCACGAAATCGCGAGACAGGTGGTTAATCGAACTACCCCAAAGCCATAACAATAGCTTTGTGCTTCTATCAAAAGGATATCACAAGTAATCAATGAAGCTCACCTCGTTTCCGTAAGACATCAAGTGATGGAAGGTGCACTCTGCTTTGAAAACTACAACCCAGCTCGAGTTTGAAATTCGCTCGAAAAGTAACTCCGCTAAGTTTGGGATGGACACATTGTCATTTTGTGTGCACGAGGTTAGATCTGTAGGGCACAATACAACAAGCGGACTGTCATTAGCCTGACCAAACAGAAACGTCCGTAATATTTTCTCAATGGCTTTGCAAACTTACAATCTAAGTGCTTCCTTTTAGGACCCATAACTTCACGGCTCGACGCCTTGCAGACAACTTTGGCCACATAGGAGCCTGTTATAGAGTGTCTAGCAGCGTCCAACTTATCTACTACAGACATTTTTGACAATGTCAGGCCAAAACTCTTAATAGGGAGGAGGGAAATTAAAGTAAACAGGGGTTCAGAATGGCTCACCAATACGGAAAATCAAGATGGCCGACTGACACTCTAATTTAAACACGTGACCCAAAGCAAAGTAAAAACAAAGAGGAAATCACGTGATCAGGGTTCGTCCCCCAAATCACAACAGTCGTGTATTCAGTATTGACCGGTCTTGAGATCGTTTTCAGCTCTTTGTTGTGTTGCTTCTTGTGTTTGCACGTGAAAGCAAGGGTCCAACTTGTAAATAACAAGAGAAGTGTAATATTAAATTGGCCTCTGGCGTATGATAATCGAAAAAATATATGTTTACTTGGTATGAGGAAATTGTCACCTTAAGTCTGTATTTATTTTTTTATTATTCTGATTATTTTCCATTTTTACTTTTTACATATTTACATGTTTTGTTTTTGTTTTTGTTTTGGTTTTTTTGGTTTGTTTTTTTTAGAGTACCTTATACTATTTATGGGATGAACTATGCTGGTCGAAGGCGATGTTTAGAGCTACATAACAAAACTGATTGAAATGAAATTTAAATTAAAACGCAGTAAAAATATCAACAAGATGGTTTCTTTTTTAAGTTGATGACACGGCTTTTTGAGGCGCGTAGGCGTAATGTCTAATTTGACTGTATATTCAAATTGTCAGTTTCGAAAATATTGCTGTATCAGTATAGAGAAGCGTAAATTTCGCGGAAGAACATTTTTGCGGATTTTGGACTTCCTCAAATATCGCAGAAACGTTTTTTTGAATCCGAAAAGGTTGCTGTATCAGTATCAGAGAAGCGTAAATTTCGCGGAAGAACATTTTTGCGCATTTTGGACTTCCTCAAATATCGCAGAAACGTTTTTTTTTTAATCCGCCAAAATTTACGTTATCAGAACTTCATAACCGAAATAACTCCGTGATATTATAGTAGTCTCGTTTTCTCCATTTACTGCGTTTTCCCCCTAAATTACGGTCTTACTCTATGATAAGGAAGAAAATTATTCCCTAGCGGGATATTGTTTTGTCTGTCCACCAAAATCACCGACGTCATGGCAAGGCCGCATACTACTTCCTGTCACGTCAGCCCCTAATTATAACCGATTATATTCTGAAGGTCATTGAACTGATAGCGCCTTCAGCAGTAGCGGAAAGTGAAAAGCTTCCAAGCGTGTTCTACCTCGCAAAGCTTCCCGGTCTGAGATCGTCATCTGGAAATTTTCAGATTTGACTATTCTCCTTTTTTTTTTTTTTTTTCCAAACTAAACATTTCGATCAATACGTGTTAGCCTCAATCTTAATTTAACATTGGAAATTAAATTCACCATCTAATTTCCTCACGATCCTCGGCTGGTAATTAACACCACCCGTGTCAAAGACGGAAGTTTTTGAACCTTTCAGGCGCGAACTGTTCAGTGGGAGCTGGCGGGCTTGAAGTGGTAAGCTATCCTTATCACGAAAAATAATTAAAGCAGTGGTCATTTGAGACGTTACATCGTCAGGGGGGGGGGGGGGTGGTGTACTCAACGCGGACGCTAGAGTCAAGGAAGTGCATGAACCTTTGCCAGTTTTTTCAGAGTCTGAATCAGTCATACCGATTTCAGTGCCATTGAAAACGTATTCCGTACGTGGCTTGACAAAGGAATATATTTTCTGCATGTTTTTGTTGGTTTGTTATTAACTTGTTTGTTGTTCTTGTTTGTTTGTTTGTTTGTTTGTTTTGCCTCACAACAATTCGCCAAATCATATACAGCTCACCAAATAAAAAAGTAAGAAATCACGTATGGAAACTTTTTAACCTTTTTTTTTTTCTTAATTCTTCTAGTATCCTGGACCCAGCTGTTCAAAGAGTGGATAACTCTATCCAGTGGATAGAACGTACTTACCCCAATACATTTTAGCAGCTGTATAGCAACTTATCCACCCGGGACAAAGTTATCCGCTCTATGAACAACCAACACCTGGGAATGCATGCACAATGAGTGTGAGCTGCAAACCTAAAGCTAGCCACGACAACGAAAGTGACGTCACCCTTGGAGATTCAAGCCTCGCCTGCACTTTTCCTTTAAAGACAAGAAAACGTCGGTTACGATAAGGTTAAGGGTTAGGGAGAAGTTAAGGATTCAAGGCTAAAGCTTGGTTTATACGTACGACGCAAGCATATCCATAAGCACAAGCATAAGCACAAGCATAAGCAGACGTGCGATAAACATAAGCATAAGGTGACATACGCAAGCGCAGAAGCATAAAAATGAGGCAGAATCGCGCGGCTGGACTGCCTTTTGGAGCGAGATTTGACTCCAACATGGCGGACTAGAATGTATGCTGACAACTTGTCACTGTTTTTCAGTTTCCTTTCCTTGTGCTTGTACTTATGCTTGCTTCGTCCCGGTTTAAACGTACGACGCAACGACGCAAGCACAAGCACAAGAGAATGGAAATCGCTTCATTCTCTTGTGCTTGTGCTTGTGCTTGCGTCGTTGCGTCGTACGTGTAGACCGGGACGACGCAAGCATAAGCACAGGCGCAAGCACAAGGCGCTAATGCTAGCGTTGAGTTGGGGTTAGAGTTAGGTCTAGAATTAGTGTTAGGCTAGGGTTGTGGATGGGGCTAAGATAACATTAAGGGTTAGGGAAAAGTTCAGGATTAGGGTTAGGCTTAGAAATAGGGTCAGGGTTAGGGTTATTATAGGGTTAGTGTTGGGGATATTCTCCAAGCTACAGAAGCTGAAGTATTTGTTTGAATGGTAACATTAAATTATTTCGTACTGTAGAAACCATTTATTAAGCTCAGCATAATTTAGTTTCTTACGACACATAAATACAGGATATTTTATCTCTGCTGCTTGGGCAACTGTTTCTACTAACCTATCTAGATCGGTCATTTTGGTCTTTTGGGGTGGCGGGGGGGCGGGGGGTAGGAAGGTGCAGATTCAGTCTTCCCTCAGTCCTTGACTTCGCGACCATTTATTGTAAACTATGACAACGACACCTATAGTATAAATACTACGTCCAAAGATGCTTCTGCAACAAGTAATTGTGGCATCATCATGCGGGGTAATAACGTCATAATTTCAAACTAGAGGCCATCTTGGATTTCTGGATTTTCCCAAAACTTCAGGAAAGCGCCCACATTTAACCACTTAATAAAAACTAACATGGCACATCTTTCATTAGCAGGGCTGCCAAGATACCACATCTTTTGCCAGTTTGTGTATGCTTTTAGTTTGGGATTGTGGTTAGGGTTACGATAAGATTAAGGATTAGGGAAATGTTCAGGATTAGGGTTAGGTTAGAGTTGGGGTTAGGCTGAGCTATGTCCAGCGAAATTTATCGACTTCTAAATAATCGAGACGAAGTACTTCGCTGCACTCATGGGTGAAATTAGTTTTTAATATCACCCAAGCCATACTAGCCATATTACGTAAATTCTGTTGACTTTTCAGTGGATGCAGACCATTTGCTAAGTTGAAACCATGGGTAAAAATAGTTAGCAATAACATTCAAGCCATACTAGCCATGTCCGGTGAAATCCATGCTCTTTTCACTGAATCCAGACAAATTATAAGGTTGACTGACCCATGGGTAAAATTAGTAAGCAATATCTCCCAAGCCATATCAGCCATGTTTTATAGTTAGCAATAATACCCAAGCTAGATTATAGGCATTTCCTGTAACTTCTAAAAACGTGTCGCTGGATCCAGACAAATTACTTTGGTAAACCCACTGGTTTAACAGTTAGCAATATTGGGACCTGCACTCAGACTGTTCCATCCGCATTACTCTTCAAAGCAGTGAGCTTCTGTTTCGGCGGCATGGTAGATTACCAAATCAACCAACACCGTCGATGAAATAGTGAGAGTCTATTTATTCCACCTCCAGTTGCTGTTAGGGGCTTTGAAAATGACCAAATTTAGAAATACTACAGATAACCTCCACCCTCTCAAACACCCAACATGGCGACTTTCTCTAAACCACAAATCATTGCAAGTGAGTCGGGTTGACGGAGAAACATCGGGAAACGACCGATTTTGTAGGAAAGAAAAGTTCGGCTTTTTTTTTTCTTTCTTTCTGTTTTTGGATACGGAGATTTCTTTACCAAAACATTTGGGAATAGCGGCGCCAGTGCCAAAGACGCAAATCTTCTTACGTTGTAATTTTTTAGGAAGGGTTGACGTAGAACATCGAGATAAACTCAGCTACAAATGAGCATCGCCTGGCTAGCTCAGTCGGTAGAGCATGAGACTCTTAATCTCAGGGTCGTGGGTTCGAGCCCCACGTTGGGCGTATTTCAACTTTTTGTTAAATGATCCTTAGTATAACAACAGACAAAGAACATTTTTATGCAGTATCTTTATCTCGAGTACATGTATTTGCGACGTTTGTTGACTCTGTTCAAAAAGTACATGGCGTGGTGGAGTTGCTGCGATCTTCACTTCTGTAAATATAGAGAACATCACGATGCTTTTCTAAATAATTAATTCACGCTGGGTATTTTTTAGTCATGTGCGGCCAAAAAGTTTCTCCTCGTTAGGGTTTTGTGGTAGCAACCTCAAACTTTGCAACCAGATAAAACAGTGTTTGCTCTACAACTTGGCCGATTCGGATTCTTGAATTTCATTTATCTAACGGGAAAATGACGTCATCAATTTGGCTGGAATTTTTTTTGGAGCTATAATTACGACACAATTGTTCCTTACATAACAAACAACATGAAAAGAGAATAACAAATCTGAAAATTTTTTGGAATGACTCATTGGAGTCAAGAGTTCTGGGAAGTTAAGCGTTCAATTTAAGGCTATTTTTAGTAACAAAATGGCGGAAAATTCAAACTACAGAAGCCCAAAACTTTTGATTCAGTTTAGATATATTTTAAATCTTTTTTTCAGTTTTGTAATCCTTAAGGTATGTGCATTTAAAAAAATGTGACTGACGATGTCGAAGCTCTAAAAACAAATTTCGCGCCAAAAAAATTTCATTTTACCGTTAAAAAAAATAAAATTCAAAAATCCACATCGGCCAAGTTGTAGAGAAACCGTTGTTTTGTCCGGCTGCAAAAATTGAGATTTGTACAATAAAACCTTAAGGAGAAGAAACTTTGACTAAAAAAATCCCCAGCGTGAACATGCTGGAAATGTGCAGCCCATGGGCTGCCTTAGGTGTCTTCATTTGTAAATGTCTACAGGAATCGCCAAGAGCGTGGTGGTCCTTTAAAAATTTATTTTAAAAAAGTTGGTTTGTTTTTTTTTTGTACTCAACATGAGTAGGCAAGTTCTTGTTGATGATTTAAATGTGATGTTTTTGTTTGTGTGAAGAGTTACAAGTTTTCCTTAGTCATCATGCAAAAACAATATAAAAATTAAATGAGAATGATGTATCATTCAGTAATAACACAGGCAAACTCTGAAAAAGAAATTTCGAGTGCCTCCCTCAGGAGTCGAACCTAAGACCTTCCGATTACTAGTTCAGATATAAAAATTACAAAACCAAGAAGGGAAACAACACAAAAATAGAAAGGTAAAACATGCTGATGTGCACTTCGCTGAAAAGAGAGAAATGTATTAACTTGAAGATATCGGGGAAGAATGGCAACCTCGTACTGAAACGGAGAAATCAGTACAAAGAACTTCTGTCAAGAAAAAGCTGAAATAGCACTGGGGAAAAAAAAAAGCCTGTAAGCAAGCTCGCTCATTTGTGTATTATAAGCAAAAGCTACGAGTTTCTACTGTTGCGCAAATGTTACATGCGTGCGGACCATAAATTAACTGGCTTTACGTAAAGAAATAAAATGGAAAGAAATGTGTGAAAGGCTTACGTAAATGTAAAACGTTAAGCGTTGATCGATTCAGTTTTATACGAGCCTGAGCAACAAAATCTAACCCTAACTAACCCTCAGCCTAGCAAACCCTAACCCTAACCCCCTAACCCTAATAACCCTCACCCTAGCAAACCCTAACCCTAACTAACCCTAGCTAACCCTAGCCCTAACCCTAATTCTAACTAACGCTAACTCTAACCCTAACCTCAGTTAAACCCTAATCCTAAACGAGAACCTGATGGCGACTGAAAAGGAACTGTAAATCCGTCTTGCATTTCCTGGCCACCTCCCAGTGAGTGAGTTACTTTGCCTTTCGGCACTAAAACCGTTCACCGAATGATGCGCATTAGAATCAGAGAAGACTAACTTCTTCTGTTTTTGTTATGCCAAATATAACTGAGGCACGGGTTCCTCTTATCAACAGTGGTTAGCAGCTGGAAAGCCTTGCATTCACGATGTATTTTTTCGTTTATTACGCATTGGAATAAGGAGCCTTTTCCGGGCATTGTAAATAAAAGCGGTTGGCCGTGGCTTAATACAAAAAGAATCTATCTCAGTGGACGAGACAATGGTGATGCCTTGGGGATCACGATCGCGTTCGCGGCCTGGACTACTAAGACCAGCACAACACGTGTAATAATGCTAATAAGCCGAGAAAACATGTTAAACATTGCGGTGTTAATGCCATATCTTGGGATTTTCTGTAAGTGATCAGGACGTGAGTAGCACTGCTTTTCTTTGAAAAAGGCAATAAAAGAGTACCATTTGATAATGGTGAATGGTTTGAAGAATGTATAACTCCTGGTGTTATCAAATGTCAGGACGTGCTATCAGTCTTTAAAAAGCCCTGAAAAAGCCTGACTAGCGCATTTGTAATTTTTATTATTATCTAGGACAGCCTGATTCCTGATTCCACGAAAAACACTGTTGATCCCGATCCCACGGGTTGTGATTCCAGATCCTGGGGATGTTATCCCTGATCAAACCCCTATGCAGGCCTTTGATCCCTGATCCCATAAACAGTACCTCGCTACGACCCTGCAATATCACCCAAGCCATGCTAGCGATGTCCTGTAACTTTCATGGAATTTCCCTGGATCCAGACAAATTAGTTAAGAATATCACCCCAGCCATAATAACCATGTCCAGTGAAAGTGCTAGACTTTTTACAACATCCATACGAATAACTGGGATGAACCCATCGGTAAAATTAGTAAGGAATATAGCCCAAGCCATCTAAGCTATGACCAGTGAGTTCCATGGACGTTTTGCTAGATCCAGAAGAAATACCTAGCTTAAACCATAAGAAAATTAGGTAGCAATATCACCCAAGCCATACTAGCGATTGCCCGTGACTTGCATGGCCTTTTTACTGGATCAAGACGAAGTAATAGGTTAAACCCATCGGCAAACTTGGTAACAAATATAGCCCACGTCAAATAAGCTACGGCCGGTGAGATCCATGAACTTTTTGCTAAATCCAAGCGAAGCACTAATCGTAAGAGTGAACCTATCAGTGAAATTAGTCAGTAATATCACCCAATCCATAAAAGCTTAGAAAGGTGAGTTCCGTAAACTTTTTGCTGGATCCAGACGAAATACCTAGGTTAGCTCATGGGTGAAATTAGTTAGCAATAACACCGTCCCAAGCCTCTCTAGCAATGTCCTCTAACTTCTGTTGACTTCTCGCAGGATCCAGACAAATTACTTTGGTAAACGTAAAACCAACGGTTGAAATTAGTTAGAAATATTACCCAAGCCATGTTAATGGTGTCCCGTAACTTTCTTGGACTTTTCTATGTATCCAGACAAATGACTATTCAATTCAATTCAATTCAATTTTATTCACATTTAGTTATTCGAACGAAATACAATATATTTTATAGCAAGAAAAAATTAAACATGTAGAGCAATTCATTTAAGTAATTTTACCTTCTAGGGAAGAAGTGCAAAGTGGCCAAAGGAGCAAGGCTTTCGTGCTGGCCACTACCTCTGTGCAGTTACAAATAAAATGGGGGGAAGTAGAATTTATAACACTGGTTGTAGAGCTCTGCTAGGTAAATTAGGCTTGAGAGAGGAAATTTCATCTGTAAGGAAAAAAGTGTTCACAGCAAATACATAAGTATATAGTATACGTTAAATTATATATATTATTAATGTTTGGTTATCTAGTAGAAAAAGTTTGTATTTCTTCTTAAAAACATTGTAAGGCAGACACTTAACTGCCATTGGAATTGTTTCCCAGGTTTGTGATACCACTTCTCTAAGCCATGCTAAACCATAATTAGTTCTCGAAAATGTTCTGTACAGGTTTTGACTAGTGGTAAATCTTGTATTATATTTATGGATATCAGAAGCTAGGGAAACAAGATCATGGAGTGCAGGGGGTGTTTCTTTTTTATTGTATTGTAATTTATGCACAAGGGAACCACTTTTCAACTTAAAAATGTTCTCTAGCTTAAAGATTTCTAATAGAGTAAAGTATGGTGTTGTGATTTCTCTTTTGTCTGCGAAGAAGATGCAGCGAAGGTAGTTATTATGGCTTATTTTTATCTTTTTTAATTTTGTTTGGCATGCAGTACCCCAGCTCATTAACCCGTGATTTATACACGGATATATGAGCGTATAGTATAGTTGTTTAAGCGTATTCATAGAGACATAGTATCTAAGTTTATATAAAATTCCAATGTTTTTTGTTATTTTGTTGTTAATGAATGTACTGGAGCTGGGCATCCCATCTTAGACAATCATCGATAAAGACGCCCAGGTATTTGATTTGTTCTACGTCACAGGCCGATACTCGAACATCTACTTTCTTCCTAGGCGAGGTTATTAGCATATAATGGGTCTTCTTGATCTAAGGTGAACCCATGGGTAAATTTAGTAGGAAATATTACCCATGCCATGTAAATTGTGTCCGGAAATCTCATTTGAGACAACGTTGGTGTCTCCCCATACGAAACAGCCGAAATGCACCGCTTTCTGGATTGGGGAGCTAACTGATGAGTGTGAAGTCAGAAATTGCACACCTGGATGACTCCAGTCAACGCTAGGTGACCTGACTAAAGTTTCACTTTTACCATCTACCTTTTCCGACCCCCTCATCAGCGTTTGTACGTTTGTGCTTTGTCTCTGCTCCATTGAGAGGAACCAAAATTGACCGAAAAGACGTTTTTAGACACTGGTTCTATTGGCAGCTCCCTATGGGTGGAGACCTCGAGTTCCTGTCTATGCACACGGCAAGCACTTGCTTTTTACGGATGGAGGGTTCCAAATATTGGAATTTCTACGAAGAAACGATAGGATAAAAAAATGTGCTCAAGGAAAGGAGCATCTTTTGTTTTGCCCTTTTTACGCAAATCATTTTCCCCAAGTTTGATCTGGCTACCGGCCTGCATTACAAAGTAAAGCTTACAGCTATTTCCGATTAGCCAGGATGCTATATGAATGGAAAATCAAAATGAAATATTTTAAGAATGAGAGGACTTTGACATTTAAAGTTACCAAAAATATTTATTAAAATATTATCAGTTTAACACCTGTACAGATTATTGAAAGATACTTTTGTGCTTACTTTATAGCAACTCTTTGACAGCAAGCACACTTGCTACTGACTTCCCTAATTACAATGCGACGCGTCTTACCGTGGCCACCCAACAAACGTTTTTCACAGGTTACCCAATCAGGATATCTTCCTCCTTGTTCATAAAATACAAAACGACATGTTTTCAATAATTCATTGTTGTGTCACTTGCCTGTTGGACTTTGCAAGCAGGCGTGACCGTTAATCAAATTCGCGTATCCTGATTGGCTAACTTGTATAAAAGGTTTGTTACGTGCCAAGGTAAGGCACGTCGCACTGTAAAATGTATCATCGTCAAATATCGATATTTCCTCCCATGTTAAGGGAAGCTTGCTGAAAGCTCTTTTCCATATTCAAGCTGTTTTAAAATGTTCAAAAACAAAATCACTAACGCGCTCTCGAGAATGAGAGAGCTGAGTTTTAAATAATTGTCTTCGGCGACGATAGACATTTGGTGATCAGGGGCACCCAGCGGTTTATTTCCGTGGATATCTGTTCGAATGGCTTCAATCGCCTCAGAAATTCGGATTTAGTTATGAAGAAGATTGAAAATTTTCTTCGTATTAGAAACGTCAACTCAAAATTTCGTACCTCTGGAAACTAATTCCTTTCGTTTTCGAAGTGACATATATATCGTTTAAAATGCGAAAAAAGGTCAACTACAATTTTCGTAAAACAAACAACAGCTAGAAAATTAGGAGAATAATATTCCATTCCCTGAAAATTTCTGCAAAGCGTCTTATTCTTTAAATGGTCAGAAAACGATCTAGGGACACAGGAGACAACATTTTATGTATTATACTACAGTGTCCTCGTTGGGTCCCCCTGCCCGGGCTGTCTTTTCTCTCTGAGAGGTGTTTAATTATTTTAGATTTCAAGCACTAAAATGCGATTATTAAAGCCGAAGGAGCTTAACAAATGGAATAAGAAATAAACAAAATGAGAATAATAAAGAACAATACTGTGTTATCTGTGTCATCAAACAGCATTCGATTTTGCAACTGTTTATAAATACAAAACACTGTTATGTTTCCTGTATTCGAAAGTGACTGGGTGAATATACTTTCGCTTTTAAACTACAAAATCTCCTCAAATTTGTCTCCTTTATAAAATAAATTACTGTAAATATTCGATAATAACAAAAAGTAGTGGGAATGTCAATCCACTAACGATAAAGTAAATATCTGTAAGTGATCACTATGAATAGTCACAGCAGACGTAAACAGCGTAATGCACCAATAATAATACGAAAAAAAAAACTGATAACCAGAGCCAAGCGCAGGGAAACGCGTGCGAGCAAGTCACGATTGGTTTCGCTTTCTCATTGGCTGAGAAAGTGGTGCGTGTTTTGCTGACCAATTACAGATTATAGTAAAGTACACGCGAATTCCTTTCGATACTCAATCAAAAACCGCTCTAAGCATGGGAACTAGCGTCTCCTGATTCTTTTGTTGTCGAGACGTTCAACACGATTGACAAGTTAGTTGGTTTTGTCACACATTCAGGTGTAAGTTTGAAAACGCACAGTGTCTACCTTATTCTATACCTGACAAGATATAACTACACTAAAATTCGACTGTGTTAATTTCGAGATCTCTAAATGCTAACAAATTAAATTCCCACGCTGAAACCCCTAAAAGTTGTGAGGATTCTCTGTTGTTAATTCAGTTGAATCTGAAGAGACCGACATGACAACGAAAACTGCAACAAAAGCTCACAGGCCCAACTCGCTATATAATACAACTGTGATAAGTCAATGCTTTCAGCCCAAGTGATTCTACTTTGGTTTACTGTCCAAGTTACTGACGTCCTGTTTCAAAAGAATGTTCTTTTTTGTCGGGCACTCCTTGGCAGATGGCCTGGGCAAGACACCTGCAACTGATAAACAAAAAATCGTATTTCAGGGTTAGTGTTGAAATCAGAAATTGGAAATAATTACAAGCTCTGGCGAATGACTACCAAACTGGAGGGCTTGGGAATTAAAGGTGTTTCTTCAAGTTGGGCTCGAAAAGAACTTTTTCGATCGGTTCATAGTCAACTTATCTACCGCTACTTCAGTTACTTCGCCGGATCGCGAGCCTGCTAGTTACAAT
Source organism: Pavona decussata (assembly GCF_977016875.1). Lineage (NCBI taxonomy): Eukaryota > Metazoa > Cnidaria > Anthozoa > Scleractinia > Agariciidae > Pavona > Pavona decussata. Next base: position 666,102 of record NW_028145460.1, read on the forward strand.
ACTACTCCGCTTACTCCGATAGTTCTGTAACCTTTGAACTGTGATTAAATCGTTTTAAAAATCGTTCTATAAAATGGACATCCAATTGTTTATCGCCTCCCACCACGCTCCCCCTGTATTTGTTAAAGATTTCTATAGTGACCTCTTAGATCTCAGCCAATGCGCTGAATTAGTAGTATTTCATTTATGTAACTCTCAAAAACAGAATGAACGGAACGTCGTTTACAAATCGGTGTAAGAGGAATTGTGTTCTTGATGAAAGTTTAAGTGAACTCAATAAAGGTAGAATTGTTGTTAATCCTATTACAAGGTTGATAAATCACGGAATAAGAGAAGTCCAATAACAATGTACCTTTTGATCTCCTGTCACTGAACCGTAAGTGTTTCCAAGAAAATGGAACAGTTTTCAACACCCATAATGATAAAACTCGTAGATAAAACTAACCTTTACTTTCCGAAATCAAACGCCACGTTATCCCCAATCAGCGTGAAAGGCGCCCAGTTTCCCAAGTCTGCATAGCCGTTACTTCTCATCCACTTCATGGCCTGGTGAAGAGACTCACTCGCACTTTCCCCGCGAACCAGGTGTTTGTAGAAACGACTCATTAACTGCTCTGTTGCTTTGTCTGGTATGGCCCACAGGGCTACCAACACTGAGCGTGCACCGGATCCTAAGAACGCCCGAGCGATTCCAACAACTCCCTCAGCTTTCACATGTCCTTGTGCACTGTGACAACAGCTGAGTACTACGAGTTTTGCTCGCAATTGAACTTGTGAAATGTCATCCATTGTCAATAAGTAGTCTTTCTCGCATGGAGTCGCGTTAGTGGGGCGTTGAGGGGCAAGAGCAATTTCTCCTCTTTCGGCATGACCGTGAGCAGCAAAATGAATCAGACTTACAGAGGGTATCCTCTGAAGAACTGCTTGTTTAGTTGCTCTCTCCTCTAACAAAGGCTCAGCTCCGAGTAGTTCTGCTATCATCTCCGCTTCCTTTCTTGCAGAGGGCAAGCGACAAGGATTCTCAAGGCGTCCCTTGTAAAGCACGTCCCCAACGTCTGGATCGCCCACTATCAGTGCTCCGGTCTGACTGTGATAATCTGCTGGACTGTCCTGAATGAGCCTGAGAGTCGACAAAGAAGGAACAATGCGGATTCTGTAATTCTGTGACAGGTATTTCCCACTTTCATCCTTTAAGGCTGCGAATGGAACTTTGTACAAGGTGCGATCAGGAACAATCACGATTTCAGGTTTGTCGAGAAAGTTAGCCACAGGAGCGATGATCATTTGGTAACACTCGGCTAGGGTTGGAACGGGTTGAAGGTTTTCCTCTTCTTCGGTCTCTACTGGGCGAAAAGCTGCCGAGCACCCTTCCTCCAATGCTTCATCTGCTGAGTCGGCGACTTTTGGAAAAAATAGCGATCGATCTTCGTAGTGCTGTTGATCATGTGGGAGGACATTAAATCTTCTGAAGGCACTGAAAACTTCCTGAACATTTCTATCCATTCCCTTTTGAACAAAACATTCGTTGACGTCTACCTTACGGAAAAGTGTTGGTTTGTTTCCTTTAAGAACCCACAAAAACATATCTTGACGACGATATGAAATGTATAGACAGTTACAGTCATCTTCTTTTTTCACGATCCTTTCAATATCAGGCCATGACAGCGGATTGACTGATATTTGTTGTTGAGCAGAATACTGACTCGAAATTAAGTCTGCCAGCGCTCTGCCTCGTCCAAGCTCTAAAACACAAAGGGCTTCTTTCTTATTTCCCACAAGACAATACATTGCGCTGAGTAATTGATAGGACGGACTGTGCTTGTCAAAAAGATTTATCTTGAATTGGTCATGGCGTCCAATAAAACTTCGCATTTTCTCGCACGTGTTAATGCATGCCAGGAGATTGGAAAACACATCATCTTGTAAACTTAAATCTCCTTCGGATATGACGTCGTATGCAAGATTGAGTTGCGCGGCAGCCTCTAACGCTACGTGTCTTATCTCTCTGCTCAATGTAAGTGATTTCTCGTGATACTCTTTAGCCTCAGCATAATTACCAAGAGAACAAAACAACGATCCTAAGTTTATATAGCTTGCCGCTTCTCCACATTTGTCACCAATTTCTTTTGTGATCACAAGCGCGTTCTTCTGGTATGTTTCGGCCTTTCCATATTCACCGAGAGATTTATACACAGTCCCCAGGTTCCCATAACACGCGGCCTCTCCCTTTTTGTCACCAATTTCTATTGCGATCACAAGGGCTTTCTTCTGGTATGTTTCGGCCTTTCCATATTCACCGAGAGATTCATACACAGTTCCCAGGTTCCCATAACACATAGCTTCTCCATGTTTGTCACCAATTTCTTTTCTGTTCACAAGTGCTTTCTTGTGGTATGTTTCGGCCTTTCCATATTCACCGAGAAACTGGTACATTGTCTCCAGGTTCCAATAACACACAGCTTCTCCTTTTTTGTCACCACTTTCTTTTCTGATCACAAGTGCGTTGTTGTAGTATGTTTCGTCCTTTCCACATTCACCAAGTGATTCATACACAACTCCCAGGTTCCCATAACACGTGGCTTCTCTTCGTTTATCACCAATTTCTTTACTGATGACAAGTGTGATGTTGTGGTATGTCTCGGCCTTTCCATATTCACCGAGAGATTGGTACATAGCTCCCAGGTTGCGATAACACGCGGCCTCTCCCTTTTTGTCACCAATTTCTTTTGAAATCACAAGTGCGTTCTTCTGGTATATTTCGGCTTTTTCATATTCATCAAGAGATTGATAGACAGTTCCCAGGTTCCCATAACACGCGGCTTCTCCTTGTTTGTCACCAATTTCTTTTGTGATCACAAGTGCATTCTTGTGGTATGTTTCGGCCTTTCCATATTCACCGAGAGCTTTATAGACGGTTCCCAGGTTTCCATAGCACGCGGCCTCTCCCTTTTTGTCACCAATTTCTTTTGTGATCACAAGTGCGTTCTTGTAGTATGTTTCGGCCTTTCCATATTCACAGAGAGATTTATACACAGTTCCCAGGTTCCCATAACACGTTGCTTTTCCTTGTTTGTCACCAATTTTTTTTCTGATCGCAAGTGCGTTCTTCTGGTATGTTTCGGCCTTTCCATATTCACAGAGAGATTCATACACAGTTCCGAGGTTCGCATAAGATGCAGCTTCTCCATTTTTGTCACCAATTTCTTTTCTTATCACAAGTGCCTTCTTCTGATATGTTTCGGCCTTTCCATATTCACCGAGAGATTGATACACAGTTCCCAGGTTCCCATAACACAAAGCTTCTCCATTTTTGTCACGAATTTCTTTTATGATCACAAGCGCGTTGTTGTAGTATGTTTCAGCTTTTCCATATTCACCGAAAAATTGATACACAGTTCCCAGGTTGCCATAACACACAGCTTCTCCTTGTTTGTCATCAATTTCTTTTGTGATCACAAGTGCGTTGTCGTAGTATGTTTCGGCCTTTCCATATTCACCGAGAGATTCATACACAGTTCCGAGGTTCGCATAAGAGGCAGCTTCTCCATGTTTGTCACCAATTTCTTTTCTTATCACAAGTGCGTTCTTCTGGTATGTTTCGGCCTTTTCATATTCACCGAGAGATCCATACACAGTTGCGAGGTTCGCATAAGAGGCAGCTTCTCCATGTTTGTCACCAATTTCTTTTCTTATCACAAGTGCCTTCTTCTGGTATGTTTCGGCCTTTCCATATTCACCGAGAGATTTATACACAGTTCCGAGGTTCGCATAAGAGGCAGCTTCTCCATTTTTGTCACCAATTTCTTTTCTTATCACAAGTGCCTTCTTCTGGTATGTTTCGGCCTTTCCATATTCACCGAGAGATTGATACACAGTTCCCAGGTTCCCATAACACCAAGCTTCTCCATTTTTGTCACGAATTTCTTTTATGATCACAAGCGCGTTGTTGTAGTATGTTTCAGCTTTTCCATATTCACCGAAAATTTGATACACAGTTCCCAGGTTGCCATAACACACAGCTTCTCCTTGTTTGTCATCAATTTCTTTTGTGATCACAAGTGCGTTGTCGTAGTATGTTTCGGCCTTTCCATATTCACCGAGAGATTCATACACAGTTCCCAGGTTCCCATAACACACAGCTTCTCCTTGTTTGTCACCATTTTCTTTTGTGATCACAAGTGCGTTGTCGTAGTATGTTTTGGCCTTTCCATATTCACCGAGAGATTGATACACATTTCCCAGGTTCCTACAACACGCAGCTTCTCCTTGTTTGTCGCCAATTTCTTTTGTGATCACAAGTGCGTTCTTCTGGTTTGTTTCGGCCTTTCCATATTCACCGAGAGATTCATACACATTTCCCAGGTTTCCATAACACGCGGATTGTCCTTTCCTTTCGCCTATTTTCATCATGATGCTTAGCGCTTTCTTATAAAGCCTTATGGCTTCTTGATATTTACTTTGAAGGTGGTATAATTTTGCCAGTTTATAGGTTACTCTGCTTTCTTGGGATTTCTCGCCACATCCGCGCAGAACGTCTAACAGCTTCCTGCCACATTCTCTCACACTTGTGTGATCGTTAAGAAGGCTGTACGTTTCAAACAATGAGAAGTATATCCATGTGTATGCGAATTCACCAAATTCCTTTTCTTTTTCCAGGCCTTTGTTGTTTACCAGAATCAAACATTCCTTGCACAACTTAATAGCTTGTAGAAATCGACTTGTGTTTCGAAGAAATGTGGCAACGCATGTACCAATAAAGATCGTCTGGATAATTTCCTCTGTGTTGTTCATGACGGTCTTAACTAGAAACCATTGAAATAAAACAAAAGCACAGTAGTCTGGGGCTGTTTACTGTTATACTGGCAAACCTGTGGTGAGTGGCCACCGTGTTTTCAAAAAACTGCTAGTAACTGGTAAGGACGCCAGTTTTAGTGAACATAAAATACATTTATAGCGGAGCTCGCGCGCGCGCCAGCCCCATAGCTTAGAGATTTTGGTAAACCTATCAGTGCGAGAAATTTTGGTTTGGTTATGACGTCACTTCCGTCCGACCGACCTACCGCCCGTACGTACGCTACTCCATGTAAGCCAACATGAAATGAGACACTCAAACCTTGTGATGCAAATCAGGTTTTTTTCGGCGGGAAAATGCATGGCCAACTGCGCTGCCGGCCACGTTTGTTTGGCAGGAAATTGCATCGCCAACTGCGTTTGAGAAAAAAATAATAATAATAATTTTGAAGATGACGTGTACGACAAAACACAAACTCAATTTATGAATAAGTCTACAAACATGTAAAGCAAAGAAAGGGAGATAGAAAGAGATCGAGAAAATAGGCGACGAAGAAGCGAAGTTCGACGTCAAAGAGAGCGATTGAGAGCGGTAGCAAACAGGCGAAAAATGAGTGACCAACAAAGAGAGAAAGAACAGGAAAGGGTGCCGGAAAAATCCCGTGTTGTGGCACAGGGTTTGAGTGTCTCATTTCACATTACATAAATGAGCGTATGTGCTGTAACGCGGGTTGTTTTTGGGCGGGAAACTGCGCTGCCGGCCGCGTTTGTTTGGCGGGAAGTTGCATCGCCAACTGCGTTTGCGAAAAAAACAAAACAAAACAAAAATAATTTTGAAGACGACAAGATACAAAGTCAATTTTTATATGAGACCAAAAGCAGGAGAAAGAGCAAGGCAACTAGCGGCGGGAGAAACAAATCGACTGGCACATCATCACAATCTGGAAGTGAAATCATTTTACTCCGATCCAGCGCCAAGAAACGTTGGATTTTTCCTCTTTAAGTGAAACGTTTCGCTCACTTAACGCTGTAAAAGGAACGGAAAAATCAGCAATGGAATAAAGAGACTGGTTATTCTCAGAAGGGCGAGTACATTCTTGCAATTTTGTTGATAAAACTTTGCTAGTTTGCTGGTTTGCAAGAAATTGTTTTCTTGTAGTTTTGACACGCCGTTTAACGTAAGCTTAAGCTTATACTGGTAACTTCAGAACAGTATTTTGAGCTCATTTTTTCGGTCCATGTTGACTATTTCCTTTGGAGTTTTATTTTCTGATCACGTCCAATTTTGCCGTCAAACAGCGGGAGAAAGAGCAAGGGGGACCGTGGCGGGAGAAACAAATCGATTCTTTTAGCAGCTTTTAGAGGCGGCACTTCATAAACAGCGGCCGAATCTTGAAGAGAAATTATTTTACTCTAATCCGGCGCGATGAAATGAAATTAAGATGCGATGGATTTTTCCTCTTGAAGTGAAACTTAATGTTGTAAACGAACGAAAAAATCAGCAATCGAATAAAAGGACTGGTTATTCTCCAAAGAGGCGAGTATATTCATGTGCTTTTGTTGACAACACTTTGCTGTTTTTGCAAGATATTTTTTTCTTGTAGTGTTGACACTGCAACTTGTTTAACCTCAGAGCAGCCTTTTGAGCTAATTTTTCGGTCCATGTTCGTTATTTCCCTTGGAGTTTTATTTTCTAATCTCATCCCTTTTTGCTTCATTTAAAAAAAATTGATTCTGAGCTAAAATAGTCAGTCAAACAAGCGTCTCCCAACATTGTATCGTTGGCATAAACTACTGACAAGTTTTTCTCGCATAAGTCTTATATTTCCTGATTTCAGCATTTATTTCTGACAATCTTGACAGAGAACAAACAAAAATACTTAAAACAGTAGGATATAACCGCAAAGATTAAGATGTGTGAGTAATTTTCACTGAAAGTCTTTTCAAAGAACGTTAAAAGCGAATGTAAAATTAATAAAAAGTGTGATTTCATTTTCATCAAAACAAAGTTTACGCAAAACATTCATTCGCTTGTTTTTTGTGAATTTTTCAAAGATCGTTGTTTAGTTTATTTCTGTACTTATTGCTGTGAATTATCACATTGTTTTTTTGATTTATTACTCAAAGATATGTTTGAAGTGTGTTTTTTGGTTAGTGTATCCATTTTCTCTGAGGTTTATAGCGTACGGCCTTCTTGATAAGCAAAATTTACTAGATAATGACAGTGCCGGTAGCGCGCGTTGGCTGTTCACAAACCGTTTTGCCTCGATCATCTTAAAAACTAAAAACAGATTATAATAAAAACAAAAAATATCATTTTGAGCCATTTAAATTCCGCTTTTATAACACAGAGGGCAAAATCTTCCTAAAACTATCAAGGAACTTCGTAAAACAGCCAGTAAAACACTCATCGAAGGCGCAAGCAAACCAAAAAATTATTTAATTTTTTCGTAGCGTACAAAACAAACAAAACCGACGAGAACAGTTCCCATTATACACATGTAATTAAGAGAGAATACAAGTTTAATTCAGGAGCAAACTAACAACGATAAATCAAATGTTAGGCATCAATAATTAATTGTTCACCTGCGCTGTGAAGCTTCCTACCGCTTGGAAATCACACGAACATAGATCGATAAAAATAGCAAACGATGGATCCAAAGAAGGAACTTGCGGAGTAATTCTTCCTGCTCCTTCCTCCCATTAAAATGACACTTTCATGCTCAGTTATCGTTCGTTGAAAGCACTTGGACGCCATGACTGATTTCAGTTTCTCAACCAAGCAAAATAAAATCAATCCGATCCAAGTCTTTAGCTTTTGACACAAATAATGTTTTGCTTTTTCATGTGAGAGACACCAAAATTAACCTTTAGGAATTTCCTTCCTAGCTGCAGCACTTGATTTCCATGTATTTTTGGTACAAAGAACCCGGCTTAAAGAGTTTAACTTCGAAAGAACCTCAAAGAACTTGTTTTTTTGGACTCAAAATGCAGAAACCAACAAAATGTAAAATCTGTCGTGCTCAGCCAATCAGGAGCGAGAATTTTCGCTGCTCGACCAATCAGCAGTAAGTAATTTTGCCCTCGGTAAAAGGAAAATTACGAAAAACTGCCCTCTGTTACAACAAATCAGCATTCAGTAATTTTGCCCTCTGTGTTACATTGTTATTGTTGATGAGCAGTTAGCTGCATATGCATTAAAAATGTACTATATAACTGCAGAATTGATGAGGAACTTATAAGGTTATTACGTGCATACAATAAGCAGACTTCTATCGTGGAGCTCCGCTTTTAGGCTTAGCTAAATATATATATATATATATATATATATATATATATATATATATATATATATATATATATATATATATATTATTACAACAGGGGCACTCCACGAGAACATTTAATCAAAATATATTTAATGTCAACTCTGCGTTCCCAGATCGCTCCGTACTCTTTTAGTTTTTATAAACCATATTTGTGTAAGCTTATACCCGGACTGTTCGGATTCTTTCAGCTGCAACTTAAAGCTGAAGAAAGTTTTAGAAAGCGGAATTTTATCAACGAAAGCTTGTAGGATTTTGTAAACTTAAAGCCTGTATTAAAGTTCCGCCTCTTTTCCCGTTTGGAGCATCCTTCTTGCGGTGCAGATAATGGTTTATCTTTATTTTAGTTTTACCGTTTTTTTTTCAGCTGCTGTATCGTGTTTTCTATTGACTCTGTGATTTTTAAGTTCTTTCTATCGTCTACACGTTTTTTATTGGTGCTTACCCTCTATAGTTTCTGAATGAAATAACTTATGATCCATCAATTAGTTTTGCTTGCCTACAATTGGATGAAATGTGCCACGTGACTAACATCATCAATTGATATTACTCAGAACTCAACACTCGAGTCGTCTATTTAAAAAATACCAAAATTCCCTCATTGTAAAACTTGCTTTTCCAAATATCTCTTGTTTAGTAGTCCCCCTGATCCCCCATTAAAAGAATGTCGACTGATTATAATTACACCTTCTGTCAAAAATAAAAAAATCCCGGTTACGCCCCTGCAGTGCAATGAAATTGGCAGATGAAAATAGAAAGAAGTTATTTGAAAACTTTAAGAATTTTGAAGAGTATTTTGCAGTTCAATGGGTTACGCACAACACAATACTAGACGTGCAAAGCGAGGCCAGAAAGACTAAAAATTCAACACACTACATATGGGGCCTTCCCTCTGTTTGGTTTGAAATGTAAGAATAATTTTCCTTGGAAATTTAACATCTGTTTCTTCTAACTCACAGTTTCTGTTACAGATCTTTGCTGGCGAAAAACTGTCTGCTTTACGGAACAGTTAATGCCTACAAACAAATAATCCCTGTATATTTTTACCCCAGATAACTGAGGTTATTAGCCGGTTAGTAGTTATCGTACGTTGCGACCGGTGGCTCCAGTAATACAACGACTTTGTCTTTCTCTTTTTTGTAAGTCATCCACTCCAGGACTACCTTGCTGATTTCACTGCATTTTCCGCTCAGTCAAACAAAAGGTTAATAATTCTATTGCTTTTTCTCCTTCAGATCTCTTGATTTTACTTATTTCATCATTCTATAACAAAAACATGCCGCGATTTGATCGATCCCACAAACGCCCTCTTAACAGATTCCAGATTTTCGTAACGAGGGCTAAATAGACATTTTTGAATAACACAAGAAAACGACAGGATATTTTTCAACCCTCAGTATCAACATGTATATTCTCCCAAATGCTTTACACTTGTTTGTTGCTATTTTTGGTGATCAGTTCGTGTCTTCTTATTACCTGCATGTTTGATCTGGTATTGATATTGTAAGGAGAAATTAAATCAGATCAAACTTTTTAGCCGAGAGTCGTACCACTTAACTGATTGATCTATTGTATTTGTTTTCAAACAATGCCTACATTTTTTTCAATTCTTCAAACAACTGTCCTAAAAGTCAACATTTACGAGTAACTAAGAAACCATAGTTTGAAATACAAAGACGGAGGGGTGAGTTTAAGTACGCTAGACAACGTTTTCATGCCTTAAATTTTCAACAGAGTTTTGAACTCGAAAAATTGCCTGCTGAGCTCTGTTCGGGATATAAAATAATAATAAATATAAGCGAACAATGCGACAGTGATTATCGAACAGAGTGAATATGTTCTTGTTCCATATGATATCAGTGAAAGAAAGGCCGAAACTGAAGAATAAGCTTGAGCGGAAAACGAAACTTTCGCAACCGGAACACACGGACATGTGTAAATTTAGCAAACTGTCATGCGCGGGGTGAAAGGAATATATTTTAAAAAGATGAGGAAACATCTATCCTTTGTGACCCTTTTGCTAAAGTTCTGTTGAATTCCATTACCATGTGTTTTGCCACACAAAGGTTGATAATTCTGTTGCTATTCTTTCTTTTAGATTTCAAAATTTTCTTATCAAATAAAGTGAAGTTCCGTAGTATTCAAGTTCTTATTTCATCCGTTCTGTAACTAAAATAAGTGGTGCTTTGATCAAACCCACTAATTCCCTCTCAAGGGCACCCAACGAGAAAATTTAGTAAAATTTTATTTTCCGGCTGTTTGCTTCATGAAAATGCTAGCCGACTTTGTTTGTGTTGTTTATGCCCCTTCGAAAACGAAAGAAATAAGTTCTACAGTAGAATGTAATTTTGAGCTGGTATTTTCACGAAGAAAACTTTAGATTTTCTTTAACACTAAATCAGGAGTTCTGAGGTAATTTACGGCTTCCAAACATATTTCCACAAAAATAAATTGTTGGGTCGCCTCACGGACCCTTTTTATTTATGGACTTTGTTTGTAACGAGGGCCCAACAGACATATCGAGATAAACAAAAAGTCCTTCGCAGGGAAAACAAATGAAACATTTTTGACACAGCTGTGTTAAGTTGTTATTTGTTGTCAGTCGAATGAATATTATAGTTTCATCATGGGCGGCACTCAACGGTTCACTTCGGTGGATATCTGTTCTGATCGCTTTGATCGCCTTACAAACTCAGATTTTAGTCCTACACAAAATCTAAAGCTGTCTTCGGCAAACTGTCAGCTCAAAATTTCGTAATACAAGAAAACTAATTCCTGTCCTTTTCGTGGGGAGCAATTATGTCATTAAGAAGGCGTAAAAAGATTAGCTTATTTCGTAGCAAGTAAATTTGGACAATAAAATATCCTATCTTTAAACTTTTTTGCAACTTAAAATTTCAGCTAAAGCATCGGAACAGATCAATCTGTATTTGTAATATCTTACACAAATATGTTTTTCAAAGAGCAAAAAAAAAAAAAAAAAAAAACGATCTGGGAACATAGGGGACAGCATGCATTTGAAGTCTTTTCCTTGAATGTTCTCGTTGGGTGACCCGTTCTAAACCCTTATCTGGCATAAATACAACAAGCTTTTAAAACATCTTAAACTTACCACGACGCCACTGACAGTCACAAATCGTCGCAGTTTGCAATCATCGGAATACACACGGTACGTGGTGGAGAGAAAAAGGTGCACGCGTCGAAAACAAAAGACGCCTTAAACTTGAAAAAATACGCAATACTCGAAAATGATACACGTAAATCTCGAAAACGAAACACCCAAGGCTCGAAAATGATGCATCTAAAAACTCGAATATCATGATCAAAAGAGCCAACGCTAGCAAACGATAAACTAAAAACATGTAAAAAACCTAACGGTTGCACCTAAAACTTGAAAACAAAACATCCAGAAGCGAAAACTGGAGAGCTGGATCTCTCCTCTTTACGTCCTTGGGACGCGAAGAGGAGAGACCCTGGGAACGAGGTTGTCATAGACCATAAAGTGACGTCACAAAATGTTCCAAACTCAAGTGGAATCTCCAGCCGGGCGCAGGCGAGTGGTTTCACTGCCAAATTTGAACATTTTATGGCGTTATTTTATGGTCTATAAGAGTATAGACTATAAAAAAAACTGTCGTCGATTTCCCTTTTACGAAGACATGGTTAAAGTACGAGCGGAATTGGCTTAATTTTCCGTTTAGAGAGCGCGCGCATACATCTGACGTCATCTTATTATCTATACCCTTTATAGACTAGCTAGGAGCCAATCGGTGGGCGGAAATTTCGACAGTTACTTATCAATTATCCCGATACTTAGCTAACATGGCCGTAGGCCGAGTTGGCTAAAATCGCGGGGGTATTCCGCAAGATTATTCAACACATTGATAACAAAGCACAGTTATATTTCAAAAACGCTCGAGACGATCTTCATTTTGCCATTTTTTTCCCCAACACACGAAATTGCATGTATCGCAGGATATCTGTTGACTACGGACGACGAACATTCAGTGTACCATGGAGCTATGAGAAAATGCTTAGCCTGTCATAGCAGACGCTTTTTCCGGCTTCAATAAGGATGATTTTCATTTTGATAAACATGCTAAAAGGAACTGAAATTAACGATAAAAAGTTATACGACGTTTCGAAGACTTCATGTCATCATTGTCAAATACGAGGAAATTTATATAGGTGGCATAATATACAGAACTCTCAATGCCTACATTTTATACAATTCTTCAATCAACTGTCCTAAAAGTCAAAATTTACGAGTAACTAAGAAACCGTAGTTTGGAATACAAAGACGGAGGGGTGAGTTTAAGTACGTTAGACTACGTTTTCATGCCTTAAATTTTCAACAGAGTTTTGAACTCGAAAAATTGTCTGCTGAGCTCTGTTTGGGGTATAAAATAATAATAAATATAAGCAAACAATGCGACAGTGATTATCGAACAGAGTGAATATGTTCTTGTCCCATATGAGATCAGTGAAAGAAAGGCCAAAACTGAAGAATAAGCTTAAGCAGAAACAGAAACTTTCGCAACCGGAACACACGGACATGTGTAAATTTAGCAAACTGTCATGCGCGGGGTGAAAGGAATAAAATTAAAAAGAGATATAGAAATGTGTATCCTTTGTGACCCTTTTGCTAAAGTTCTGTTGAATTCCATCACTGTGTGTTTCGCCACACAAAGGTTGATAAGTTTGTTGCTATTCTCTCCTTTAGATTTCAAAATTTTCTTATCAAACAAAGTGAAGTTCCGTACTATTCAATGTTCTTATTTCATCCGTTCTGTAACTAAAATAAGTGGTGCTTTGATCAAACCCACTAATTCCCTCTCAGGGGCACCCAACAAGAAAATTTAGTAAAATCTTATTTTCCGGATTTACTAGCAGCTGTTTGCTTCATGAAAATGCTAGCCGACCTTTTTTGTTTTGTTTACGGCATATTTACTCCTTCGAAAACGAAAGGAATAAGTTTTACAGTAGAATGTAATTTTAGGCTGGTATTTTCCCGAAGAAAACTTTAGATTTTCTTTAACACTAAATCAGGAGTTCTGAGTTGATTTACTGCTTCCAAACATATTTCCACAAAAATGAATTGTTGGGTCGTATCCCAGACCCTCTATATGGATTTTATTCGTAACAAGGGCTCAACAGACATTTCGAGATTACGCAAGCAAACAGAAGTTCGCAGTGAAAACAAATGAAAGATTTTGACACGACTGTGTTGTTAATTGTTGTCAGTAGAATGAATGTTATAGTTTCATCAAAGCCGGCACCCAACGGTTCATTTCGGTGGATATCTGTTGTGCTGGCTTTGATCGCCGCACAAACTCGGATTTAATTGTACACAAAATCTAAAGCTATCTTCGGCAAACTATCAGCTCAAAGTTTCGTAATACTCGAAAACTAATTCTTGTCCTTTTCGTAGGGAGAAAATATGTCATTAAGAAGGGGTAAAAAGATCAGCTCATTTCGTAACTAGTAAATTTGGACAATAAAATATTCTTTCCTGAAATTTTTTTGCAACCTAAAATTTCATCTAAAGCATCCAAACAGATCAATCTGTATTTCTAATAGCTTACACAAATATGTCTTTCAAAGGGCACAAAACGATCTTGGAACACAGGAGACAACATTTGAAGTACTTTCCTTAAATTTTCTGGTTGGGTGACGTCGTTCTATACTTGACTGGCATAAATACAACAAACTTTTAAAACATCCTAAACTTATCACGACGCCACTTACAGTCACAAATCGTCGCAGTTCGCAATCATCGGAATACGCACGGTACGTGGTGGAAAGAAAAAGGTGCACGCGTCGAAAACAAAAGACGCCTTAAACTTGAAAAAATGCGCAATGCTCGAAAATGATGCACGTAAAACTCGCAAACGAACTGGTCCCTGGTGGTGATCCCACAAACTCGCCACTTTGGCACAAAACCACCCAAAACGGATGGTTTCGGCTCCCCAAAGACGGATCGGGAACCTGACAATAGATATAGTATAACGTTTCTGCAACCCTCCCTTGGGACAGCTTGGTGCCCTTAAAGGGACCTGATTACAAAGTGCAAACTCTGTGGTGGTTATGAAGGTAGGCCGATGTCTTAATGTGATACCCTTAAACGTTTTTCTTCTTAAAGAGTTGAGGCCAGCAACCCAACCCGTGTTTGAAACTAGAGTCTCTACTTTGTCAAAGGTAAAAGCGGTAATTCTCCAGCAATGAATTTTCTCTCGTAGTATTTTCTTTTAAAATAAAATAAATTACTTCAGTTTCAGTGTCAAATGTATCTAGCGCAGAGCACTAATTGGGGACACTATCCAGATCGAATTGAAATTTACAAATGTTGGTTTTTGAGGAGAGGGGAAAACCGGAGTACCCGGAGAAAAACCTCACGGAGCAAGGACGAGAATCAAAACTCCACCCACATATGACGCCGAGTCCGTGAATCGACCCCGGGCCAGATTGGTGGGAGGCGAGTGTTTTCACCACTGCGCCATCCCTGCATCCTTTGCAACCAAAGAGCTATGGTCTCGTGATCCTTTTGTGTCTATCAGCAGGTATTGCTCTTACATGTTCGTGGCAAAATAAACCGTTCTTCCAAAATTTCTCCTTTCTACTTTTTGTCTTGAAAGAAATGCGAAAGTTGATTAACAGCATGTTTTGATTTTTTTGATCATAAAGCGTACTATTAAATGTTCGCTTTTAAAATTCTTCAAAACTTTAACATGAATTATGCATTTTAAGAAATGACGGCAAATTTTCCATAGGTGTAAAATCATTTTGACCACTCACCATGTTCTACACAGAAGCACATATTTCAGCGTATATTTTGAACGCCTGCGACACGTTAATAGAAGTAAAATGGGTTAATTAATTACGGTCCGTCTTAGTTGATGGATAGCCTCGAAAATAACCACCTGTTTTCGATAGAAACTACATGTGCGCTAATATTTTAGAAAGAAGAAGACGTAAAGGTCGATTAATTAGATTTATGAGGATAGGGTTAGTAAATGCTTGAAAGTCACACGAAAAAAAAAACCTCGGGATTCGAGTGCTGACGTTTTGAGCGTTATCCCTCCGTCAGACCGAATCATTTCCATTCCCTAACGAAACAGCACCGCAGTATCTTTTAATTAGAAACTAACGTCTTATCCACGAAAAGACGGTCAATTTGATTGTTCTCACGAATTGACGAGATTATTGCACACCACACGATAGAAATCACTGAAAAGAAGCAAATTTATGGTGTTCAGAAGGACAATGACCATAGAAGGCTTTCAAATCTTTGATACCGTCAAACTCAACTTGAAATAACCGTCTTAAACGGCCATTAAGATTAAATCGCAAAAATGTTTCGTAAGCAATTTACATCTCGTATGGATAGGCGATTAAACTCTTAGTTGGGCAAATTTTAGAGAGTTTCGATTCATTTGAGTGCTGATTAACGCAGCTGTAGGATATGGGAATGGCGTGAGTAAATATAAGGGTTCCATTTGTGAAGGAATGCTTGCGTTTATTGTGCCAATACATTCCCTCAAAATATAGGAGGGATTCGTTTTCATCTACGGGTTTGGCCTTTACGCACGAAATCGTGTCGCCCATTCGCCGTTTTGCCAACGATATGACTATTTTGTTATTGAAGCTCTCGGGAGGTACATGCATCCATGCGGTTTTCGTCTTTTCTATTGTTTCCGGTCAAATGCCATGTGAAATTTGTATTTTAAAAGAACAGTTTGAGATTGGGACGAGAGGACGTCGACCGCGGAAACATGAATAACAGGATAGCTTGATACATTAGAAAGTTTCCACTTCGCCGGGGTGGATTGTGGTTTATAGTACCTATTTATCTAGATTAGCGTTCAGCAAAATAAAACTATCCCCTACAATACAATGACACACGAAAATTTTAGTTTATTTAATTCTTTTTCATTGATTCTTTCATTGGTTGACAATCAAGGGCCTTAGAATCATTTTTATTACTTTATATCTTGCTTTAGCAAAATTTTCATTCGTTTCTACACAGGTTATATTGTTCTACAGTTTACTAACTGAATGTAGTAACCGAACAAGCACATAATGTTAAACTTGCAAAAACCAGATGTTAAACCCTTGGAAGCATGTCAAAATTGACAGACTTTTTTTTCCAGTTGAAAGGACAGTTCTTAAAAATTTGAATAAGATCTTCCCGTTCGTCACAAGATATTTATAATTAGTCTAAGTCATCATGAAAATTAAACGCACCCCTCTCGAGTGATGAAACGTTTTCCTTAACCTTTCACCTTATTCAATTCTTTTTAAATTGATTCTTTCAGCGTTGGATAATCAAATCCTTTTTATTGGTTTAGATCTTGTTTTATACGAAAATTTTCATTTGTTCGTTTTATATTTAAAGCGGCACACAGGTTGTATTGTTCAACAGTTTGCTAAATGAGTTCAGTAACCGAACAAGCACAATAAAAGACCATAACCACGAGGAAAACCCACGCATTTATTGGTGAAACTGTCAATTATCCAAACAGTAGACTTAGACTTAAAACCAGTGTTCAGGTGAATAGTCACAGTACTTTGGATGAGTCTAGCACAATATTCAGCAAAACCCTTCTAAAATCAAATGCCAAAAAATCATCACTGTTAAATCGAACCATAGCATTATTTAGCAATTTTAACATCAAAGTAATTTTGTTTTTGTTTTTGGAGGAGGTAGATCTTTATATGATTTGTAGTAAATAGCCATAAATACATAACTGCGATTGAAAAAAAACAGATTATGTTATGTTGTAGGACGGTCTAAGTCAGATAAAAATTCTTAACTCTAAAAGTTGCTTTGTGTAAAACACACACAATCGAAAGATGAAATGAGTAGAAAGGTATTTAGATTATTCTTAAGGAAAACACAGATGGTCATTGACATGGAAACTTGATGCTTTTTCTCAGAGTTAAGGAAATATTATGATTGGTTAAAGATTGCGGGTCATGTGTCAAATTTGACGGGGCTTTTTCAGTTGAAAGGTCAGTTCTTCTTAAAAACTTAATAAGGCCTCGCCTCGCTGCACAAGAATTTTTTTTGTCCTCATGAAAATTAAATGCATCCTTCTCAAGTGACGGAACTGAATGTAATTGGTTAAGCATAATGAGATCATTTAGAATCGGTCAAGCGGAAACCGGAATAAGACTTTTTTGGCCAATCTGCTTCTATAAGTACGATTGCAGTCGCGTGTTTGGTGCTTTTCAAAGAACGCACTCGAAGATACTAAGAAGATTGAAAGAATCAAATCAAGGTAAGACCCTCACAACTTTTACTTTTACCTTTTAAGCCTCTCTATCTGACAAATGTTTTCAATTGTGATATTGGTTTCTATTCTCCTCTTCAGAATTGCTAGAACAAATATATGAAGCACAACCGCAAACTTTCCCACCCACAATTTGACGAGGATCTCGGTCCTTCCTTCATACTAGAATAATTAGGGAATTTTTCTCTATAGAAATAGTCTTCAGTTGAATAAATTCTTCTAAAATATGGCCTTTGACAATTAGTAAATTAAAAAAAAAGAATGGTATAGAAGAAGGGATGTACAATAGAGAAAAAATTGGACGAGTTAAAAGTGCTAGTAAAGGAATTTTTCTACATTTGTTATTTAAAGGCCATATATTTAAATCCAGTAGAAGGCACTGTTTTGTTGCTTCGTATCCAGGTTGTTCATCTAAGGAGTTTTCAGTTGCCTTTTTAAAACAAAGTGCAAATAGGACCAAGAAAGGTCTTAAGAACAGTTGAACAGACGCTTAATGACATTTTAACAGTTCTTCTAAACAGTGTGGTTATTTGGAGTTTATTTCCCACATCTTTTCTTTTGTCTTTTTTTTTCTGTTTCTATTTTTAACTTCAAACTTGAGATTATCACATAAGTTTGTGACCTATAACCACTAAAATGTTGAAGGTTTCAGTTTTAAAGAACGCTTTACTGCTGCGTCAGTGGGCGGTTAAAACAACTGAATTATTAAGGGGAACTTACCTTCGTATAGAGACTTAGAGAAGCTGTCGTTTTGAAAGCTAGCACCTCATCAGAACGAGTAAAGCAATGGTGTGGTGAAGGGAGTCATGTATATATTTAACAGTATAACTGGGCTACAATAGTTTGAAATATGAATTATTGCTCGCACACTGTTACCTTTACGTAGAGAAAGCCCATAGACCATGATTTACTTGGTAGTGTCGATCGTCTGACTTGGATTCGCGTTTCAAATATTTTCAACGTTTTCCAGAAAGGACGATAGTCACCAACGGTCACTAATCTCAAAGAATGAAAAGAACCATTGTCACCTTTTCCATCCACATAACCACGCAGGCAAAAGAATCAGGAATTGGATTGACTCTAAAATGACGCCGTGAGTGGTAGAATATTTCGCAACCGCTTTTTCCTCTAACTTCGCTGAGATACGCTTGTAGGTTTTTAAAAATTATTTTTAAAACTAACAAAGTCAAAGTTACTAAGTTTTTTGATTTATTATCTTTCTAAAGATTGTTGTTTAATTTTCGCAGATAAGTAAAATGTGAAATCCTGCAGGCCATGCAAAAAACAAAAAAAAGGGAAATATCGATTATTAAATTCCGAACCAGAATTTTGGAGTAATTGAGCGGAAGAAACGTTTTGGGGTTAATTGAATTCTTTCACAGGTACAAAAGAGTGAAGACCTTCAATCACGATTATTTACGTACTTTCTCAGAAAGCGGTTTTTAAAGACTCAATTGGTAATGCCAAGCTAGTGATGCGGTGCCCGGTATCTAAATCTTTTACCTTTCACCTGTGTTTTTCTTTGCGTGTCGAGTTTAGTAAATGACCATTTCGCCAGTAAGTAATATTCAACTTTCTGTCAGCGTGATAATTTGCCTCTTCAAGTACGTAAGGTATTTCTTTTTGTGTTTGGTGCAACCCAAGAAGCCTTTGTTGTTTTTTTCCTTTTGTGTCGATCAGCAGGTAATTCGTTTTTACGCCCACAACAAATTCACTTCTCATTACCGAGAACAACGATTCTATATTTGCCTTCCACCCTTTTTGGCGAAAAGCAATTTCGAAGTTATCTAAGCAAACATTTTGATAGTTTCCGATCCATTTCAATTAAAGTTTTGCTGGCAAACTAAATCATTTGAAAATTATGTTTTAACAAGTACGCGCATCTATTTTGACCATGGAAAATGAATGGATGATGCTGTACAGGGAAGAACGAATTTAATTATGCATTTTCCATATCTGGGAAATAGCAAAAGATAGCAAGTTTTCATTTCTTCACAAATATTTCATTACAAAGGCTACACTGTTGTTCAGTTTGGAAAACGAACCGATAGCAATCGAACTAGCGGCCAATAATAAGCGAGGTAAAAATAAAAGCTAATTTCATGCTGTTTTTTATTTTTTTCAAAATCAACAGACTTAAAGCTTGAAGTCTCACCTCTTTGCCTAGTATAATTCAATATTTAAATCCAAGTAGAAACCAAATCATTAGTTTATCGTCATGAATATTCATAGCGATTTAACTCCAAACATCGCTTTTTGTTCAGCACGCACGAAAGAAAGAAAAATGAGCACAACTTGTGCTTGATGATGATGATGATGATGATGATTATTGTTGTTATTATTATTATTATTATTATTATTATTATTATTATTATTATTATTATTATTATTATTATCATTATTTTTTATTAAAAGTATATACCACACAGGTGAATAGTGCTTTTCGCGCGCGCTGATTGGCTAGCTCGGAGGTGATTAGCCAAGTACTATTCCGACCTCCGAGCAACCGAAGAGAAACAAGATGGCTTCCCGTTTAAGAGGAAGTTATTTCGATAAACGAGGCGGCTGTTAAAAAAAAAATACAGAAATGGCAGCAAAGTTTGGTTTGACGGCATTCATGGTAAGTTATTTAATCTTTTCAACCTCATATTCTAGGGCGAAAAATGGAAATACAATCCCTTGTTTACGAAAACTGCCCGGAGCAGTAAAATTTCAATGAAAATAATGAAACACCTAATATTATTCAGCATGGTTTCAACAACATGTCGAATTTCTCAGAAAAATAGAAGAAATGACACTGTAGGAACTAAACAAGTGTCTCCAAGAGTTTTATTTGTCTGCAAGAAAGCAAGACAGAACTTACTACAATAAGAAATCGCTTACCGCGTGGCGCGCGAGATTTTAAAATTTCATACCAATTGTCGGTATATTGTCAGAAATAAAATAACTTTTTGATCGGCTTGTTATTCAGCTTGTGTGGTATACATGTATACTAAAACGGTGAAAGTAATGGATATCTAACTTGCCGCTTCGCGGCTTGGTGAATATCCATCACTATTCACCTCCACTTCGGTGAATAATTGTTAATTGTTACTATTATTATTCAGTGCAAAACGTAAGAATGCTAATCACGAACCACATAGGGCGCACAGAGCAGCCTATGTGGTCTTAGAGGAACTAAACTGCTCTATTAAAGCTATTTTATACTTAAAAGTACTTAAAATCTAACTCTTGATAACTTGGTGATAAAAGGTTACAAAAGCAATAAAATAAAAAGAAAAAAATGAGAAAATTATGTAAATGAAAACGCCCACTTCATTTATTGAATAAAACTTCTCCCTAAACATGTGCCTAAAACGTCACTGTTATTATTATTATTATTATTATTATTATTATTATTATTATTATTATTATTATTATTATTATTATTATTCGGCAAGTGAAAAGAAACGATAAAAACGAACAACGTTTCGGAGTCGTCATGACGCCAAATTCGAAGTAATAGAAATGAAGACGATGTCAGAAATAGTTCACCAAAATTAACATAATATCTGAATTTGTAATGTCACGCAAATAGCTAGTTTATGTCGAACTTGATAATGGCGTCATGACGACTCCGAAACGTTGCTCGTTTTTATCGTTTCTTTTCACTTGCCTATATATATCTAAACCTTTATTATTATTATTATTATTATTATTATTATTATTATTATTATTATTATTATTATTATTATTATTATTATTATTATTATTATTATTATTAGTGAACGACCTTCTGCTTTAATGTCTTTTGTTTCGTACGGGTGATCAGTAACATAAAAAGTTAATGCGTTTCCTCAAAGTTAAACCTTCGATTGGTTAAGGATTGCGTCTTACGTGTGGTTATTTAAATTTAAGAACCGCTCTCTACAAATATCGACTCTCGTCGTTTGGACGAAAAACAATGAAATTCCTCAAACTTTCTCAGAAGAATAGTCTATATAAGTGATTCACATAAATATAACTTTCAGCTCAGTTCGATTCGTATTTTAGCTGTAGTGCGACCATCTTGGTTTTGCCGCTCTGAGAGGGCTTTCAGCAGCCATTTTAGGGCACACTTTTAGCAATTTGCCTGCTTCCCATTTTTCTGAGAAAGTTCGACGGATTTCATTTTTTTTTTTCGTCCAAACGACGATAGTCGATATTTATAGCGGGTGGTTCTTAAACAGGAATTGACGAATTACCCAACAACAACGCGGAAGAAAACAAAAAATGGTGACTATCGCACTGAATCTCGTCAGATGATATGTTGAATATAATATTTGTAATACTTGTATGGTTGATTAGGCAAGTAGTTTATTTTATTATGTGCAGGGTATATAAGAGGTTATATGAGGTTATATACTATAGGATCCATAATAGACGGATTGTAAGAAACAAACTGTTATAATAAAAACCTTTAAGTGTTCAGACAATACAATCTGTATATAAAAAATGTTAATAAAGTTGTTGTTAAATTATCTAGGCTTGTAACTACTGAGTTTTGACTTTTTTAGACCTTTCTATGTGGTTCATTAATCTGAGATTTTGCAGACGAGACGTTATTTTGTTCAAGTTGTTATAATGGGAACGATGCTGTCTTATTTCTTGAATTAGGAGCCGCATTCACGAAACACTCCTTAGTTAAGATGTCCCTTAAGTATTGTTTCCGAGCAATAATCTGTTGTTATTCCAACAATGGGATTTTGTTAAAAACAATTCTTACGTCGGCATCTTAACTTACTTAGGGCTTCGTGAATCTGGCTGGACGTTAGAGGAAAACCTTATTGTGAGAGGGTTTGCTGGATGTGAAATCACAAACCATTAATGCGGGGCTCTACCTGAATTTTAGTGAAATTTGAAGAGGTTTTAAGAATAGATAGAAGAACGAAAATGATTTTTGGAACGCTAACAGACAGTTGATACCCATGCAAGAGCACCCCAGGTTTCTAGTGGACTAACTTGGTGTCCGTCTATTAATTATTAACTACAAATTCTAATTTTAAAACATCCCTAAATCTTCAACATTTCTTATTTCTTTTAATTTTACCAATCCTTCAAGAAAAATTATTTCTTTCCAAATATACCTAAAAATCACCCAAAAATTTATAAAACACCCAAAACATTGATTTGTGTAATGAATGGAGGGTCCTTGTATTGCTTGAAATGCGAACAAGATATTTCCATTTGACCGAATTTAAGCGCCGTGAAAACGGCTTTCAGGTGTACCCCCGCCTTAAAGAAAACACTGTACAACCATAAAATGACGCCCATCGCTTTGATTGTCATCGAGTGCAATGGAATATTTTACAGTATGCTTAGATAATGCGAAAAAATGCACAGTTTTAATTAAATAATGCTTTTGTTGTTTCACCAACAGGTTGAATGGAGTGGTATTCCGTGGTCTTTATTTTGCTGTCTTTAAGAGAAATTCATGCAGCGAGAACCGGTATCGTTTTTAAAGTCTATTCTCAATTCTAATACCATAATCATCTTCATCTAGTCGAAGCCAACAAATTTCCAGTAAAGCTCATGCTGATTTGGAAAAATTTACAATTTTTCAACGCGTTTGCGACCACAAAACTAGTTTCGTCTATTACTAAAGATGTTTCCTGATCCTCCAATGTTTAAAATTAATAAAAAAAATCCCAGTTACTTAATCATGATGTTTAATGATGCGAATATGTTTAGAGACGAAGCAGATTCCGACTGTCTTACGGAATTTTTCTCCAGCATTGGACTGTAAAAGTCTGTCACATGACCTGGGCAGGGGTTTAATAGAAAAGAATGGGTTGGAACGTTATCACTACCAGACAACAACTGGTAGAACTAAAAACCCCACAGTCAAGGAGAAGAAACTCGGGGTAGTGTACAAAGTGCACTGCAAGGACTGTGGAAAGGGTCAGATCGGAGAGACGGCAAAAACCTTTGGAACTAGCCTCAAACAGAGATATTTGATAGAAGAGATATTAAAGAACAAGCAATAGAGTCCACGCCTTGCAAGCCTGAGATCTGGAAGGGCTACGTTGACGATACTTGCACCATCCTTCATCGGTATACTTTAGATAGTCTTGACAGCTTTTTACTGGCATCTCAACAGTCAACAGCCATCCATCCGTTTCACCATGGAGATCGAGAATAACGGCTACATCGCCTTTCTGGAAATAACAGTATGTAGAGAAGAAAAAGACAGCCTTACGACCAGTCCCTACAGGAAACCAACACATACTGATCAATACTTAGCGTATGATTCACACTATCCTCAATCAGTTAAACGCGGTATTGTGAAGTGTCTGTACGACCAGGCAAAACGTCTCGTTACCAAACCATCAGTTTTCTGTAAGGAGAAAAAAATCTGTCATCTGTACTTATTTCTAACGGATATCCCTCCTCCTTCGTGCAGAAGATCACAAAGACAAGAACAGCCCCAACAAGAAAGCCCATGACAGAGTTCAAATCCACCGCCATTCTACCACTTATCTAGGTAGTATCGGAGCCTCTCCGGCTCTAACTAGAACAAAGTATTCGCATCGTCTTCAATTTCAACACGACACTTCGATCATACTTGGTGTGACCAGGGACACCGTCGATCCGATTAAACAAGATGGCGTGTTCTAGAGGATTCCCTTAGAGTTTTCAACAGGGAAACAGGGAGTCTTATGCAGGACAGGTTCAAACAGCACGACAGGGATATACTATTCGCCCGTACCCAGACCTCCGTCATTTCTGAACACGCTAACGAGGCTGGCCACTATCCGATCTGGGACGAGGTAAAGTTTATTAGTCGAGACCCCCACTGGTACACACGTAGAGTCAAGGAAGCTATCTACATAAGACTTCACCTAGGGAAAATGGAGTTCCTGAAGCGTGTATGCCCAAGATAAAAAAAAAACACAACAGGAATACGGTACAGCAGTGGACCACTGAGGGAACAACTTCTCACCGGAACAATGGAACAGTGGAGGGTCAAAATGGACCAATCACAGGCGACCTTCGTGATACATATGGTGCCGCGTAATCGTCGACCTCACCGCCTGAAGAAGACTAGCAGCAAGCAGTCAAAACGTCGCGATCTACATCTCAAATGAGAACATCGTGATACAATACACTTTATTATTACTGTGTCTACAACGATGAACCGCAACAAAATTTACCACTACATTAACCTCAAACAGTATAACAACGTTAGAAGCGGCATCATTAACTGCAGTGGGTGAACACCTGACACCCACAAGACACTGCTTGACACTTGACAATTCCCTTTTTGCTGCTGTTACAATGTCTACACCAATGCACCTAAGGTTGCTTTCTAGCCTCCTTGAGGTTGTTGGTGAAGGCCCTTTTACCATTGGGACTACCTCAACCCTCCACATCTTCCCAACATCCCTTTCTAGGTCCTGGTATTTGTCTAGCTTTTCCTCGCCTCTTTTTCCCTTACAGCCGTGTGTTCTGGGACTTCCATATCAAGTATTTGGTACGTTTGCTCTCACTTGTTCATAACCACAGATCAGATCTCATTCCTCGGATCTTGTTGCCGCTCTGGACAATATAGTCCCTGGGTAATTGGCAGTTTTCATTCAAAACGGCTTCCGGTACATGTTCAAACCATTTTTCCCTGGCTGAAAGTACCTCCTCTTGTACTCCCATTGAGCCTGTTTGGGGCACCCACTCACAATGTGCGGCTGTTTCATTCCCCTGCTGACACATCCTAGAATCTCTCTATACTTGCTTTGATATGATTGTTCTTGTTGCCTGGTATCGAGCAGTAATTATCTAGGACTCCGTTTCTCCTCTCCACTCTTCCTTACTTTCAGTCCTCATTTGTGGGAAGCAGGGATGGCGCAGTGGTGAGAGCACTCGCCTCCCACCAATGTAGCCCGGGTTCGATTCCCGGACTTTGCGTGATATGTGGGTTGAGTTTGTTGTTGGTTCACGTCCTTGCTCCGAGAGGTTTTTCTACGGGTACTCCGGTTTCTCCTCTCCTCAAAAACCAACATTTCTAATTCCAATTCGATCTGGGTAGTGTCCCCAGTTAGTGGTCTGAGCTAAATTCATTTGATCATGACACTTGATTTATTTTCTCTTAAGTCCTCCTCTCCAGGACCATGTCCAGGTCTACTCATTTCTTTCATTCTCCATTTGTCTGTAGAACTGGCCATACAACACCCTCCCTCGCCGCTCTTCCTTACGTTCAGTCCTCATTCCTTCTTTAAAATCTTTTGATGCCTCTTAAGTGCGGGCGGTGGTTAAAAATAGCTAGGAGTCATGGAGGCAGATTAAATGCTTCATGATCAGATAAAGGATAAGTTCAGCAAAGAATACCTGAATTGGTCAGGAAGGTCGCGGATTCAGAATGAACGGTAGGAACTTAATACAAGGAATCAACACCTGGACCAAATCACTCATCATATATGCTGGAGAAATTATGAATTGGGTGAAGAAGGACTTGAAAGATCAGGACATTACAACAAGAGAGATGCTGGAGATAAATGTAGACCACTGAAACCCTACTTTCCCGCCTCTATGTACCGAGGTCGGACTGAGATGATGATATTGTTTGGCACGAGGTCTTGGCGAACGGACCTCGCCTTACTCGGTCCGTACGCCGTGACAAGAAACCCAACTGTTTTCCGCCGGGACCGGTCTGGCTAAGTCATTAAGTATTTTGTGATATGAACATGCTAAAACTCTTAATAGTTGATTTAGAGGAGATGACTACTGAACAACCTGCTACAAATCTCTCAAGTAAAATATTAATCATCAATGTTACTTGTTACTACTCTATTGCTTTAAGGAAGAATTTAGATTAGCTACGTCCACCAAAATCGTTCAAATTTTGTGTCTAGAAGGACCGTTTGGCTGTTTTTTGCCCCGATTGCTCCTATGCGTACGGCCCTCTTACATGAATAAAATTTTGAAAGTTTTGCAATGAAAGTGCGCGTGCGGCCGCACGGGTCCTATATTTGATAAAGAAAGCAATCGACGAAGTCGCAGGACAAACTAGGTTTGTAGTCACATATGTAAGTTACTGCGTTGAAACTTAATGCAAGTTTATTGTCTTGTTGTCATGAAATAACGGTGGACGATCTGAAGTCGATCTTTGACTATTGCTTTCCCCGGCCTCTTCCTTCCGCGAATGTGAAAACACAGTTGTCCACAAATTTACCACTCAGTAGGTTTGAGACTTAAATCCCTTTTTATCCGTCTTTTTGTTGTTTTCATTGCAGTCTATACCTTCGAGCAGGCCAGTCACTTGACTGCCTTCAGTGCGTCCTCGACCTCGACACTGGCACGTTCAACAACTCGTTATAAAGACGGCACACACTCTATGAAGTGGACATGGGCTAGTGGTGATGAAATCACGCATTCAATTTCTGTAAGTTTCTGAAAGAGTTATTCAACATTTGACGATAATTATTGTTTTAATAATAACAACAACAACAATAATAATAATGATGATAATAATAATAATAATAATAATAATAATAATAATAATAATAATAATAATTAGCAATTATTCACTGAAGTGGAGGTGAATAGTGAAGGATATTTACCGAGCCGCGAGGCGGTGAGGTAACTAACCATCACTTTCACCGTTTCAGTATATACCACACAAGCCGTAGTATATACCACACAACCACACAATTAATAACAAACAATCTCTTTATTAACATATTCCAAGGAAATTGCTATTAAGAAGTCAAAAGTAGAAAAAAAGAACTATTAAAACCTATTTACAATTCATTTCGATTAGAAGGAAAGTTACTTTCAAGCACAATTTTTTTTAAAGAGAAAAAAAGCAAATGTCATAAAGTTACATTGCTATTCTTATTTGTAATAAAAAAAACATATCATCAGATTCCCTCTTCTGACTAAAAAATATTTGGAAGTAAAAATAAGGTCCTTAAGGAAAAACAACAACAACAATAATAATAATAATAATAATAACAATAATATAAATAATATAAATAATAGTAATAATAATAATTGATTTAATAATAATGGTTGAATAATAATAAAATAATGATTGAAATAATGGTTGAATAATAATGATCGATTTTCTTGTTTATTACATGATTTTATTGTAAATTTAAACACAGGGCTAGTCACGGGTTCCCGCCTAGCTCCTTGTGTGATTTTTATTTTATATCTGGCATTCAGATGTTAACATACTGCCATATAATAATAATAATATCAGTAATAATAACAATTACAATAATAATAGCAATAGTTTATACTGACTAATAGTAGTAATGGTGGTAGTAGCAGAAGTTAAGGTTATAGTGAAAACAGTAGTTATAATAATACTTTTAAAAGAACTATACCACTTTTATTCGCCGTTAGTTCCGTCGCCTTCTAGCGCGTCATATTCGTATCTTAAGGAAGAATTTTGTGAATAATTTGCTAGGAAAAAATGCCATTAGTATGAATATACAGTTGTTCAATGAACACGAAGGAAACAGGCTATAAAGTTCGACAACTTTCAGATTTTGCTTTTATTGCCCCCTCTGCATAACAAACTTCCCCGTCGTGAGGTCTTCGGGATTTTGTCCTAAGTGTGGTTATTCTAAGATACAATATTGCTAAACTTCACAATCCTTGACACATTCATTTATCAGTCAATCAAATTCTTTACTGAAGCAACAACATTTTAAGATAATTGTTGTTTTACCACTTCGTCAGCCGGCCATCCGTGGATCAGAACTTAGAGGAGGAGGAATCAAACTGTGGCTTTACAACACTCACAAACGCTCCGGAGAGACTTTAACGGTCTCTTTCAGTGACTCGACGGGAACCATATCACAGTTCACTATCAACTTGGATTTCAAGGTATTCATACTTCATTCTGCCTAACCTTTAAGTATTATTGTAAATGGTTTGTACGTTAGAGTCAATTATGAGTAGGTAAAATATGGTTATTCGAATGTCAGTCCTAAGAAGGACTGTTTGTGATGTCACTCGACAGACGTTTCGACAATCTGAGCGTCTTCCTCAGAGTCAAATGAATTGTCAATCGTCAGTTGCTGGTGTTGAAAAATGATTGGTCAGCCAACAAATCCTGGGGCAAGACAAGTAGAGCTAGCGTTCTTGGTATTGGTTAAGTGGGAGTGAAGGACAGATAATTAATTTTTTAGGTAGCTCGTGATTTAAATCCGCGTAAATGACATCGAATAAGTAGTATCAGCTTGATTTGATGTTTCCGATACTTATATATTTATATATGTGGTCCAGGCCCATAAGTGGCATTTGTGGAATGGTACACCTTATGATAAATAACGTATTTTTTTTAGAAATTTACCATTAATTGAGAAGAGACCGAGATTACCTGCACTTGGTTCTCGGGCAAGTTCTCTATATCCACATAGCTAGAAAAAGTCAGCAGAATCAGGGGAAAAGGCGAGATTTTACAACAGTGTTAAACCACGTATGACACCAATTTTACCATTTTTTTCCCTATTTTCTGGCTTCCATATCCTTATTCTTTTGATTGCATGGTGAGCATTTTATTCCTATTTCCCCCACCTGTCTACCCCTAGATGCCATTTTTTTTATAAAGTTGCCTTGTTATCATTTTTCCCACTTTATGTGCATCATGTCTTTAAAGGAAACCTCCACTCCGACAACAAATTGACCGTAAAATGTCGGAAATAGTGTCTAAATATTAAATTTTAGTTTAAAAAGTAAGTAGAGTTGACATTCAAGTGTACTAAAAATTGGATATGATTATTGCCTATTTTTGATTTCCTGGGCGCCGCTATTGTCAGTAAGTAGAAGTTCTTTTGTGTGAAACAATTGAGCAGCCGTATTGCGTCATGAAATTCAAGATGGCGGCGCCCTGGAAATTTAAATTGAAAATAGGCGATAATCAAATTCTGTTTTGTCCGACACAGAAACATTATTTCAATGTTTTCCAAAGAAATTTGAAATTAGATTGTATTTTCAACAATTCAACGTTAATTTAATTCAAGAGTGGAGGTTTCCTTTAAAAGTACCGATAACAACACGTTTTTTACGATTTTACCCTATTTTAAGGGCTGGCGTGGAATGTGGGTTTCGTACAATGAAGCTTTAACAGGCAGCCGAAGAGACATCACAACCATGAAAATAACCGCACCAACAACTTCATCAACAACCCATCCCTTGTATTTTGATCTCCTACGCCTGGTGAACAGAGTGAGAGGACAGTCACGTGACAAGATTGTGCCACCAATAACTCAACTTTACACTCCAAATAGTTTCTGGCAGCAAACATATCGCTGGAGTCAGGTGAATAACTCAATTTTGTTTCCACTGACGTTTATCTGCCCGTAAAGACTATAGAGGCGTATAACCTTTTTTTCTGATAAGCAAGAAAAAAATCTTTGACTTCGTCGGGATTTGAACCTGCGACCCCAGGAGTTTGATGGCTTATGCTCGGATATCCGCAGTTTCCTACCAGCACTTAATATAGCACTGAAGAATTAAATGTCTTATAACTCACTTGTATGACTTGTGTGGCCTCTAGATTCTTAGTAACAAACAAACTATTTTAAAACACGTGTAATTACTTTTTTCTCTCGAAGAAATCTTAACCTAGGAACTTCCATTTCTCGCATATGCTACCTACTGACAACACTTCAGTGTGATCCTTAGTAATAACAACAATTTTTTGTGTTACTTTCAGCTTCTTCAGCTTGAGTCCTCTTAGAAATAAACAGGATAAGTGCAATTAAATCTTTTCGCTCCTAACAGGTCACTCCAACAGCTACCACTGATCAAATTCCCAGTGAGACCAAATTGGCTGACATGAACTTGATTGCAACTAGACTGGACAACTGGTTCACAAAACAGTCACAGACCTCAAACCAGTTTACAGGAAACGTAAAACGAAGATGGGATTCTCTACAGGGTTACGTGGACAGAGCAAATACAGAGTTTACTGCCCTGAACATTGCCAAAAGCGCGGCTGGAGTGATTACCGGTATTTTAATTTTGCGACAGTATTTTCTAAATTAGCTTTTTTAGATCATGTTTTTCTATTTTGGAAAGGAATTCGTTTGGATTATCCCGAAAAAGAGAAAGCTTGAAATGAAGAAAGCATACCTTTTGCTTTTGTTTGAACCCAGTGAAGGAACTAGAATCCAGTAAGGTTAGCACTCGTAGTCAAGAAGGAAGGCTCAGATTCAAACCCTAATCCTAACCCCCAGAATATTGACAACCTATTTAAAATCAATCTTCCCAACACTGAAGAAAAGTGGAAAATGAGCCAAACGAGCCCTCCATTACATCTGGTATAGCTATTTATGTATGTTTACAGTATACGTCTCCATTCTGAGGGATCGTAACGTATGCCTTAGACATTTACAGCTAAACACACTGCCTTTACTTATTTGACAATTCTGTTGAGAAGTGGTTCTTGAACAGATTCAGCAAACATCCTTACCCCGCTTTCACTACTTATTAAACACTTCTCCTTAAAGGGGCAGTGTCACCTATTTTAAGATTAATTTTGAATAACCAAAAATACGTTTGTATGGATGTAAACGTTAAAATAATGGTTCAGTTTAGCTGCCAATGACCCTACAGGTGCACAGAAACTAGCATCATTCATATTTTGCTGCGGATGGCTGCCGATAAAAATGGATTGCAACTTGAAAAAATTTGCCAATTTTTTTGAAGTCCCTTCCGAGTATTTTGGAAGAATTGGCAACAACTGATTAATAGTTTATTCTTCCTCGGAGAAATCATTTCATATTTTTCTCCTGATGCTCTAAGAGTAATTTCATGTTAGAAAAGAGGTTCTTTGCTCGTTGAACAGTTTTTACTAAAAAACAGCAAATTCTCCTTGACAGTTTCCCTTTAAGGTGACTGCATGTGTAAACTGCTTAAACTGTGTAATATAAGATGCTTAATTATGTAGATACATATGACTTTTCTTGAAACCTCTAACATGCCTTGTTATTTTAATATTTGTACCTCACCTATGTCTGCACTAGCATAACAGAGATTCAGCATTATAATATTTTCCAGAATACTCTTAACAAACTGCTTGTGTTATAGCAAGAAACGATAGCATAACGTTGTTTATGACAGCACGTTGTATTTGTCTTGTAAACAGGATGATCAAGGAAACGTAATCGCCCGCATATTAAATCTAAAAGGAATTAAATGTAACATAACATTATGCTTTACTAGAAACGAATACGTAAGAGATAGGACACGCCATTTTGGCGAGCCTCTCGTCAAAATTAAGCCGGTCATGAAGTTGAATTGAAAACCAAAAGCAAGATATGTTTTCGTAACATGCAGTATATGTTAGTGAACACGGGGCAAGTATCGTTTGTTTTTTTCTCGAAAACAACAAAATAACAGCTAGTCCGAGGTAGTCATCATGTCTAGCATGTTAAGCTTTGTAGTCTTGTAACTAAACTAATCTGGAGCCACTGTACCGTCCCATGCTATTCTTTGTATCTCCACGCCAAAGGTCCTCCACTATACGCTGACAGATCCGAACTTGAGAACAAAAAGTTTGGTTTCGTCGTGGAAAAGATTCTGCTTCCCATGGCTCTGGATTACCACGTACGATCACGTGTCAATGAGGTGAATGCGGTAGCTGCTGCAGAGTTGACTAATCTGAACGGGGATGCCACCAACAAGAATGCGGCCGTCCAGGTATGAACAATTTATAGAGTGAAAAAAAGAGAGTTAAAAGCCACAAGCAAAATCAAAAGATAACTTGCCTTGGCAAGCGGATTCAAAGTTTTAACTAGGAGCTAAAAGAACGAGAACGGCGACGCCGATACCAAGCAGAAAGATTGGGGAGATAACATGGTTGTGGCGCGAAATAATAAACGTTAAACACTGCAAAAATCGACTGCAAATGTTTGTGTGTTGTTTGATTACCTTCCATTTTATCCTTATGTCTTCTCATAAGTCCTTATGAAGAGGTGATAAGTGATGAAGAATGTTTACTGTTGAGAATGATGAATTATTCTAGAAAGAGACACAGGCATACTCGCAAAAAAGAAATCCGAGTGCTCCTATCAGGAGTCAAACCTAAGACCTTCCGATTACTAGTTCGGAGCATCCGAACTAGTAATCGGAAGGTCTTAGGTTCGACTCCTGATAGGAGCACTCGGATTTCTTTTTTCCGAGTATGCCTGTGTCACTTTCTAGAATAATTCATCATTGTCATTCCTTCACCAGGCTGGGAATATACCATCACATTTATTTCAATGTTTACTCAGTTATAAGACATAAATAAGTCGTGAAATCCTGATTTACCATACGATTTGTTCGAGTTTTTCGACTTCAATGTACTGGAGTTCGACGAGCGTTTGTCAGAATTTCGTTTCCCTAAACAACCAAGACATCCTATTTCCTTGCTGCAGTTCTTTGCTGACATACCGTATTTTTTCGATTTGCCGCCCACCTTCGAATAAGCGCATACCTCGAGTGAGCGCCTATCCTGAAAGCCCAAAAAGACGATAAGCACCAACCCCACCCCCCTGCCAGCAAAAACATTTCTGTTCTAGCCCAGCGTGAAGTAAGAGGAGCCTCAGTTGTATTCCAAAATCGGTTAAGATACGGTAGTCAACAAACTTTTATGTTGTTTATGGCTTGCTCATGCTAGCTTTTGCAGTTAGTCTGTCTTGTTGAAGCGAAATAAACTTGTTATCTCTTGTTTTGTTATTCTCTAAAATAATAATAAGCGCCCACCTCCAATAAGCGAAATAAGATTGAAATGGATGGAAATTTGAAAATTTTTGGCCACTTTTTTCAAGTTCTTCAAACGTATTTGGAGAAATCGCTAAAAACTGATTAAGTTTGTTCTTCCCAGGAAAAATCACTTAATATTGTATTCTCGGTGCTCTAAAGGCTGGTTTCCATATGATCGCAGACGATCGTAGATCGCAGGTCGCAAACAATCGCAGACGATCGCAAAAAGGGCTGTTTCCATATAATCGCAACGATCGCAGAGCCGACCGTAGCCATACGTTTTGGTCAGCAGAAATGTCAAATATACACGCGCGTGTAGGCTGAAGTGCAAACAACATCGCGAACGTGGAAAAGTGGAGATTTTGCTGCAAGCGAATTTACTTCTTCTGTTTTCATAAAGCGACGTGGTCGTCAGCTCCAAAACCGTCGAGAACATCGGTTTTGGATTCGATAACGACCGTACGCAGTTCTTTTGTTGCGAAATTTGGCCTACGCTTCCCCGGCCGATAAATTAAACTTCTGCCCGATTTTGTCCCCAAAGTTGGCCTTTTTGTACTTGTCTTTAAAATATTTGCTGTTGCGATGGTAAACACATTCATAAAGTGCAACTTCCTCCATAAATTTCTCATTACTATCATCTCAGCCATGATGACAACGAAATACGTAGACCGTTCCTACAATCGAACACACGAGCGTTGAATCGTGGGAGAGAACTCGAAATATTATGGGATGCGTTTCGATCGCCGTTCGCAAAACGTTGGTTTCCATATGATCGCACAATCGCAATTGATCGCAGGGGATCGCAGATGATCGCAGACGATCGCAGGATCGCAGACGATTGCAGAAGTATGTTTCCATACGATCGCAGACGATCGCAGACCTTATTGCGATCTGCGATCCGCGATCATATGGAAACCAGCCTTAAGAGTAATTTGATGTTAGCGAAAAGGTACCCGTGTCAAATATTTGAGCAATTGCGACCAATACACAGAAAAATTTCCGTGACAGTGCCCCTTAAAGGTCGCTATTCTGACGGCAACAGCCCCCTTTCTGACGCGTCAATGCTGACACGAAAACGGCCTACAAGTGTCGTTCACCAAGTGGGATTGTCAGACAGACGTTTCTTATTATATGAGGTTTTAGCAAGTCTACAACGAAATGTCTTCTTGTAATTTGTAAACCTTTTTCTAGAGGATAGCTGGTGGCAACTCAGTATTGCAACAGACATTCACCGACGCCTTAGGTTCAGTAACGCCATACACTGAGATGAAAGTCAAGGAGGCTATCAACGCTCTGAATAACAAGAGAAAAGATCGAATGAAGCTTATTCTTGAATACATTGAAGATCAAGGTCAGTTTCCAGCTAATCTTTTCACTTCTTAAAGGCATTGTTCATTCACAAAGCTAGCAGTCAATAAATGGCGTCTATATGGGTCAGGTGGATGAAAGATCAAAAACGTTTTTAAATTTTTAAATTACCGTACCATTTGATTTTTTCACGAGAATTCTGGAATTTTTCGCCAAATAGCAAGAACCTATAATTTCAGCCTGTTGCTTCACCGCTGTTTCTTTAAATCTGCTGTCTGGAACTATTAACCAGCTTGAGGATTCTGCTTTACAATTATTGTTTTAAGGTCTAATTGTAGTTAGATAGATAGATGGTTAGTTCATGATAATTTATACGTAGCTGATGGTATTACCGTGTCTAAATGAAGTTACCGCATCGTATCGTATCCATTTTGCTTCCGTCACTTTCGTTGGCGTTCTCCTTTCCACATCGGTCACTCTAATATTTCCCGAGATGTTCTTGATTTTGGAATTTATCTTTGCACTGAAACGATATGTGACGCCATCAATATTTAAACAAAAACTTGAATACCTCTGGAACGAGAGAAGATATTCAAAAAAGGAACGCTATTCTTGTTCTCTTTGAAATTCCTTTCAAATAAGCATAAGTAACTTTTTACTTCATAGGTACTATGAGAGCGAAAACGTTAATTGTCAGATTTGACTTCTGTACCAGGTTTCACTGATGGCAGCGCAATTGGTACTTTGGATCACGAGATGAACAAGGCTGGAGCAGGCTTCATGAACGCAGTTTTTGTCTTGAGGCAAGTGGTGCAAGATGCTGGTAAAACGTCGGATACCATTGCTACCATGAAGTGGTATAACGACTTCGGAGAGGTTTATCAAAATCCATTTGAGTTCGCTGGAACAACCGCCGATCGTTTGAGAACCATTTCCCTTTGGAGGTAAGGTTTTGAACAAAGCAAACTACATACACACTATACAAAGGGAGCTTACATGCCTCAACAAAGTGACCCATTTTATTTACAAGCCCTCATTCGAGTCAAGATAGAGTTGCTGCTTAAATAACATTTTTGGGATCAATGTTTGACACGTTTATTAAAAGTTATGTTATAACGCACTTAAAATAATAAAAGATAATCTTATAAAATCTTAAAAACTGGATTTTCGGTCACCTTCTTGAGAGTTTGAACGGACTTGAACTTGCCAGTACTCTCCCTGTTGGTCAGCTCTGATTATAGCACTTTAACAGTGTACAGATCTTGAATGTAGCTTGCCACTGGTTTCTCTGTTGGTCAGTTGTGATTACAGCATCTGACTGGTGTACTGGCCTTGAATGTAGGTTACCAATGGTTTCCCTGGTTGATAATTGTGGCTAAGAATTCTGACCGGTGTACAGACCTTGAATGTAGCTTGCCACTGGTCTTCCTGTTGGTCAGATGTGATTAGAGCATTTGACCGGTGTGCAGACCTTCAATTTAGCGTGCCACTAGTCTCGGTGTTGGTTAAGACCCGTTTAAACGGCTTCAACATTTGTCCAACATTCGTTCAAAAAAGTTGAACGGATGTTGGGCAAATTTTGGACAAATATTCATATCGGTTTGTTCACAACAAAACACAACACTTTATTAAAATAGACAGTTAAAAGTCTTGCTAAAAAAGACGTTCTCTGGTTAAAAGTTTATAAAAACACTAAGATTTCGATTGCCAGTCTGCAATAGACTGGCAATAGATTGCAGATTGGCAATCGAAAGCTTAGTGTTTTTATAAACTTTTAACCAGAGAACGTCTTTTTTAGCAACATTTTATTTATGCCTGGTTACTCATCGATTTTTAAAGTTACCAGTCTGTTTTAATAAAGTGTTGTGGTCTGTTGTGTTTTGTTGTGAACAAACCGATATGAACATTTGTCCAACATTTGCCTAACATCCGTTCACCTTTTGTTGAACGAATGTTGGCAAACGGCTTCAACACCATTCAACATTTTCGAGAACAATGGAAATGTCGTATGGATGTTGAATAAAAGTTTAAACCAATTTTAATTGATTCATCACACTTTAAACAAGCCTTCAACCTTTATTACACTTTCAACAATGTTGAACGACCTGTTTAAACAACCCAACATTTGGTTCAACAACTGTGTTGAAGGCATGTTGAAGCACTTGAAACAGTTTAAACGCACCTTGTGGTTAGAGAATCTAATCTCTTTCACCTGAGCCCCGTAATGTGAATTAGACTACATCTCAATTAATTTATTTTTAAATGCAATTTTCTAGCACTTGCATTTGATTGTCTATTTTTTAACGATTTTTCCCAAGATGTATACAGTAGCAGAAACAAAATTTTCGCCGGGACACTCTAATTGGGTGTTTACCGTATTTTTCTTCTACTACAGAAAGAATTTCGATCTCAGGACCAATTTCACTTTTTTTTCAGCTACTGAGCCTGCAATTTTTTTCTTTTAGTTGAGATCCTTCGGGTTTTGCGGCACTTCGCCCCGGTTGGGGATGTCTTGTTTTGGGTTCGTTGTGTTCCGCTTCGTTTTGCGTTTAATTGGTCAGAGGTGCTTTTATAAAGCGTCTTTTCGAAACAATACTCTAATTTCTCATAGGTTGTTTGCTGTTCTTATGATGCCTACATCTACAACAGAAGAAAAGAAGGCGAAAATCCGTGACATGGAAGCACTTGGCCGATGGTATGCTATCGCGTTGTCGCCTAATGAAGCCTTTGCAGGAGTTTTAAAGCCTGATTTCCTTGGATTCCATCATAATAGCTACTATGCTTCTGCTTACACACCTCACGCCATGCATAAAGCAGCTCTTATCCAGTATCTGCTCAGTGGAACAGCGTTTGACTTTGGTAAGATTAATGCTATGCGCCTTTTCTTTACTAAAACTCAAATGGTAGAAATTATCCTTATAAGCCTCGTCTTGTAAAATATGATCATAAATTTTGAAATTTAACATTTCGAACGTCGAAATGAGAGCTAAGGAGCATCGAGGCAGCGGCATTACTTTTCTCAATCACAACAGATGTAAACAACACAATGCACGAATCAGTTACGTGTAACCGGCTCCGCTCTCGGCAAATTACATTCGAGAATTGACGATTGCTTTTGGTTTAGATTCCCATCGGTTGAGAAAGTGTTAACCAGTTGCAGGGCGTGGTAAAGCAAAAACAAAGAAAATGCAAAATTACTTTTGACCTTCAACCGCTATTTAACAAATAGATTCCATTTTGCCGTGCGTCTGTACTCTGATAACGCACAGATGACGTCAAAACGTGGTGAGAACAAAGAAGTACGCTACGAGCCGCAGGCGAGTAGCGTGACTGATGTTCTCACCACGTTTTGACGTCCTCTGTGCGTTATCAGAATACAGACCCACGGCAAAATGGAATCTATTTGTTTTATACAATACCCAAGACATTTCAACACATTTCGTGAGCGAGCATCGCGTTGCCTGAGCTGAGTCAAAAACTTTCCAGCAAACTCAGTTTTAGACTACTACACACACGCAATTGTGATCGTGTAAATTAGAGTATAATCCGAAAGAATTTCACTAACAGTATTTTCAAAACTAACCTTTATTCCAGAACGAAATCTTGACCCCAAAATATTACAGCGCTAGCATGTTAGTCGCTTCACTGCGATTTGTAATCGATTACTCGCCATTACCGGATTTCTATCGGCGACATATTTCGACAAATATTTGCTTCCTTTTCACGTCAAAACAAAGTTCTAGCTTTTTTTATCCTGGTTGAGGTCACTCTCAACGGTCTTTGTCCAATTTTTTATTGGGCAGTTTTCCTTTCGTGTGAAAATTTGCCTGTGTTTGTCCGCTACTCGCAAAAACAGTTTGCAAAACTTTGTTGACCAGTCACTCTGGCTGGACTCTAGACTCTGATCACGTGCGCCGGTCACACCACTCGATGACGTCAATCGTGCGTCTATACTCTAATCACACACTCCTCTAGACCAATCAAAACGCGTTCATTGTATAAACTGGTTTAACTGTATAAAAGGCGGCATTTGAGCTTAAGAATGAAAGTGAAGCTAGCCATTGGTGGGAAATCTATCCAGCGGTTCCTTCTCGTTTTTCTGTGTAGTTTTCAGTTTCCCAAAGGTGGAATTTGCCATAACCTGTCAAATGCTTTCCTTTTGTGTCACTAGAAAATAAAGCTTTCATCTTGCTGAGTTGAGCTATTTTTAGAATTTTGGTCGAAAATATAATTTCGTTAGCTAAAATCAAGTAAAAATTTAAAATAAGATTTTTGTCAATAAAAATGGCCTTTCACTGACCGATCTGGATGGTCATAATTTACCTTATCGAATCTGTTCCCGCCGTAGTTGGTAACTGTAAGCTTCAAATTACATTTGCACAAAAGAACTCTATGCTGAAAGCCCTTTAAGCAATAATATCTACTGGGACGATTAGCACTTATTACAAACTTTAAAAAAGTAAA